>NC_091937.1:5775000-6087500 GCF_041260155.1 Ptychodera flava | reverse complement strand
CAAGCTTTTGATTGACGGTCGGTTCAAATCGCCAACGGTCATTGATTCCGCACCACAAACGCTCGATTTTCCTAAAAAAAATGTCTTCCAGTCGCGTTAAACTTTGAATACAACCACAGAGTTCAATCGGCAGCAACTTCACAATGACCCTTGGCAGTCTGTTTGTGTTTTTGCGGCCGGGGAAAACTAAAAAATGGCATTTTCTGGAGCGTGTTCCCGCGTGTTGCCTGTTTGGTGTCCTTATACACAGTGAACGCTCCCATACCCTGGCGTCCTTTTAAAGGGAGGCTCCGCCTTTAAAGAGGGTGAGATATGCAAAGGAGCAACATGGCTGCAATGCTCTTTACTCAAGATGGCTCTGATCAAGCAACATGGGGACAAAGCTACTGAAAATCTACCATTTTGAGTTTTTTTGATGAAAAAGTTAGAAAAACCAATGTTGTCATCATTTTAAATACATCGACACTCGATTACAGCACTTAGTTTTGAAGTCGCATACACTTTATACAAACTTTTCGTTGACTTTATAATTTGAAAAGTTAGATAAGAAACTGTTGCTCTTGCATTGAAAATCGTTGTCAATCAAATGGTTGTTTAAATCATAGCGTGAATCTCCAAATGTATATTCAATCCTAATCCGTGTTGGTTCTATAAACAGATCCAAATGATACTGGACATTTTCCAGCTTATGCTCAGCAGTTGACTATAGTTGTAGCTGTAACGTCCATGCTATGACTATGCTAATATTTAGTGTATTGCTTTATGCTGTGTTAAATCTTTTACATAAGAATCATAACTCTACAAGAACCCATGGTTGGGGTTGAGTAACAGTGGAAACTAAACAAATGTAATTTCAATCATATAAACACTGCTGTCTCCAGATTGAGTGCTTTCTAAGACTGCACTCGATTCCCGGCCTGAGTAGTTGATACCAAATGTTTGGTATGCAGCAGCCAATTTCTTTCATGGACACACCAAAGGTGCAAAATGGTTGAAATAAATTGGTGCAGACACTTGCCTAGCTTTAGGAAAATTACCAGTCTTGTCAATCACATTGTCAGGCATCTGAGGCTGAACCTGCTGCCAGGCGCACCAAAGTCAGAATAAGTTTGATGTGACCTTTGGAGTGATTCTGATGTGAACTAATTTAGACATGATCTGATGATGATGGGATCGTGAAGAGCGCCCTCATGCGACGAGTCTTATAGTCCACCAATAGTTCTTTTACCGGTTCCATGATGCAGTGCGCGCCAGGGTATACAAAGCGTACGTTATGCATAGAACTTTTTAGCCGTAGGGTACACGCAGGGTACGTTAATCATAGAACTCTATGACAGGGTGCATCCTGACCTATATTTTCGTTGCTAATGGTTAGATTATACACGGGGCATTATTTGGTATTGCAAATTTATGTCATTCTTCTCTAACAATCCATTGTACAAAACAAATCAACATGTTTTCGCTGTTTTGAGCTTATATGTGGTGTTTGATAAAGTCACTGCAATGCATTGTGGGATAACCGGGAAAAGGTCTATGCTCCCTGTGGTTCACTTTATCTATCCATAGAACTGGCCAGTGTAAGTGATTTTCAATGTACCTTTTACTTTTCAGACACGTTGGAGACTTGGGCAATGTCGAGGCAAACGCAGAAGGCATAGCTACTGTTAATATCACAGATTCTATGATCAGTCTAACTGGTGAACACTCAATCATCGGACGATCTCTGGTTGTAAGTTAACCTTCCCTTGTCTTTCTCCAACTACTGTATGTAGTGGATCCTTGTACCTTTTATCCCCTTTTATATATTTCTGGTCAATTCGTTTATTTGAAACATCAGGTTTGCAGCAAAGCTGCATGAGTGTACTTGAAGCATAGGAAATTTTAGTGAAAAAATTCAAATCCTGTTTTCATTAAGAAACCTTTTGCTGTGTATATTATGAAGAAGAAAAAATCCAATAGTTGGCTTTGTGATCAGATAATGCCTGTGATTAGATAATGCTTGAAGTTTGCAAATGTGACAATCGTTGTTCTAAATTTATTAGAATATTTCTCAACCTGTAACAACAGGACCACTGCGTAGGTAAACCTTTAGTCCTGCAGGTTAGTCCAATAGAAGCTCAGAGTATAATCCATTCCAGAATTCAGCAGTCTGTCAGTTGAATTTCAAATCCACTTGTTCTGACAGAAGACAGCATCTACACATCAATGTTCTATATTACAGCCCAAACAGAAGACATTGCTCGAGGGTAGGTGACCATTTGCCCGACGTAAGGAGCAAATGGTCTCCTGCCTCTGGGGTACATAGTCCCTTGTTTTGGTTGTAATGTTTTTATTACATGTCTCTCTTTCATAGTTTTCACTCCAGATTTTCGGGTTTACATGTCATATAAATGATAATTGCACGCTTTATTTCTCTGTTAGTCAAAAATCTGTTGAAAAACTAGAACAATTTTCATCTTCGAATGGCGCATTTATATATTTGAAACACTGTTGCGTGGTTTATCAAATTTTTTATATTAATAATTTTGTAAAAACAATACTTTTTATGTAAAACATAATTTGATCATTGTTAAATCCCAAAGTGATCAAGTTTGAAATAGTTCCAGTTCACTTTTAGTCAAATGATGACTATGCCGCCAGCAAAGTCATCATCAAGTTTCCATCGATTGAGATCAATGCCTTACAGAATATTTACATTTCAATGTTGATGTATCATTTACCGTAGGTACATGCACTTGAAGATGACCTTGGCAAAGGTGGTAACGAGGAGAGCCTGAAGACTGGCAATGCTGGTGGCCGTCTTGCATGTGGTGTTATCGGCATCACCAAGTAGATGATAATCTGTGTCAGCAAGCCATCGCCATCGCCAAATACTGTACCAGTGTCGTCATCCCCATTCAAAATGCGCACAAAACAACCATATAGTACCTAGCACTGACAGGCTAATTTGATTAGATTGCTATAAGTAGCAGAAATCATGTTGTTTAGTTTTTTTATGCTCTGGAAGAAAGACATCGCAACTTTTTCAAATCTGAGAATATTATGGAAATGAGCAATCTTTTTGTCCAATTATAGATCAGTTAGATGCGTGTTATTCCAATGTTGTTGTCTTCTCCAATCACAGCTAATACATATGACCCTCTCAAAATTGGAATTGAGTAACATCTAGCAGACACCGTACACTGTGGTGAAATTAATCTTTGCAGTCAGTGTACTGTTAAATAGGGTTGATTTTGTAGTAATTAGAAGTTATATAAAGATTTGTAAGGTAACATATCTGTGGTAGCCTGTCCAAGATAAGGTCTGTTTAGATGTTAAGATGGTCGTCAACTAAGTTGTTGACCTAAAACAGAAATACATATACACATAAAGGGATTGTATAATGCCTGATATATCAAAAGGTTCTGGCACTGATACATGCGATGACGTGGGTGATGTTTCTTCAATATGTTGGTGATATTAGTTCATTTGTACGCTTCCTTCTATTTTTGTTGTCAAACTCACTGTAAGACCTTCACTGTCACTGAAATAAACTTAATATGAGAACTTAACTGTCTGTTTTATTACTGTAGAATTGTGAAGTATTGAAGTGTGGCAAAACCTCACAAAAGATCACTGGATTGTTGTCAAGCAATTTAGCATGCTCTTAGGGATATTCTTTTCTCTTTGATTGTCCAATGCAAGCCCTCTGGGAAACACATAGCATAGTTTAGGATATCCATGAACTTACGGTACTTGATGCATTTCAGACTAATTTCTGACCAACTCCTCAGAGCTGAGATTAATAGAATCTCACACCCCCAAGGACCTGGGATCAGATTTCTCACACGAGTTGGGGATATTTTGTCTCACACGAGCCGCAGGCGAGTGTGAGACAAAATATCCCCAAAGAGTGTGAGAAATCTGATCCCAGGTCCTTGGTGTGTGAGATTCTTTTTCTCACATGACCACAAAATGCGTTAAATTCATATTGGACATGTCAAATATTATCAAAAATCGTGACAGCTGTGTCGTCTGCCGCTGTACTTTGACCTGCTTACTTTGTAGTTCTAGTCCGTGTGTTACTCGTCGTGCCATTGGATAACATTTTGTGCGTGGAACAAAACAGACTGCTTATCATCCAATCAGAGGTCATGTAATATTTACTGCAGAGTGTGGGACGGTTTCTGAGAGTGTGGGATCGATTTATCCCACACTCTCGATCCCGCACTCCCAGCAGCCAGGAATGTGAGAAATGAGTGACTGCTACAGACTTTCTTGAATTCTAGTGTCTATACGATAGTTATTGCCACATATTTACACAAACACACTGAGGGAGACTGCTGTTACGTAGTCTTTTCCTTGACTGCACTTCAGAATTGAACTCTGTATTAATATTGTGTACCTTCCACTGGTTTTGGAATAACAATGTTTGAAACCTTAAGCTGGTGTTGTTGACAGTTCTCCTAAACTTCACTGGTAATCTTGTTTTCAGCTACTGAGGTGAAAATTCTTAAATTTAAGATGATCATTTGGAAAAAATTCTGTCATTGTCCTCTATTAATTCAGACTGCTGCATCGTTCCTGGGGATCAATGTCTGACAAAATCCTGGCATGACAGACAACTTGCAGAACAAAGCATGTGCAATAACATTTTATCAATGCACTCAAAAAATTGAAAGTTACAGGGGTTGCACAAAATATTGAGAGGAAGAAGGGGGGTTACTCAATTTTTGGTGCAGAATAAATTGAAACACCTCTCGGATATTACCATTGCACACATTAATTTCTAACAATTTTCAATGCAAGAGTAAGGACACCCACCTCTAACACTTTCCCCCTCAAGCCTCGCGTGTTCTCACCCTGTACTTTCAACTTCTGCCCTGTCATGATACTCGTCCACATTAAACAATACTAATATGGTCGGATGCTGGTTTTTATATCTATACTTTGTGACTTTGATTTCACTTTGCTGGTTTCACCTTTTTCAACTGTCATGAGATAACTGATGATAATCTAGCAGGGGACATTAAGATTTGAAAGGTCCTTACTATTGCTGTATTTTTGTAAATTTTACAAATACATGTATTGATATTTAACTTTTCAAGTATGTGTGTGTGGGAGGGGGTCAGTTAAATTTTGTATGTCAGAAAGGGGGAGGTTACTCAAATTCATCATGGTTGGCAGGAGGTCACTCGAAATTTTAGAGTTTCCGATGATATTCCTCTGACACCCCACCTGCCAAGGCTGTAAATAATGACAGCTCCCTAAAATTTCAAAGTATGTGTCTATATACTTTAACTGCATCTTTTGAGTTATTTTTTTGGACATATGTATCAAGTTTTATATGGGGACACTGAATGGCCTTGCATGAATATGACACTTGTGCTGTGCTAATACGTTAATAGCCTGTGATGATTGGGGCGGACTGCCTGATGCATTCTTTCCCTTGATGTTTACAAATATATTCAAGTACATATGCTCAGTCTTTCCATTCCATTGTATTGGGTGTTTTGTCATATAGCATATAGTGTCAGGTTGTCAAAGAAGTTTTTGTAGAATAGATAATATGCCAATTGTTGTCCTTGGAAAGTAATTTTGATTGAGATTTATTTTGTGTTTAATAGGGGACGTCAACCCACACGGGCAGGGGGAGGGGATAAATGAGTCTGTGTACACTCCTACACTCTATCTCAAAAGAAGTTGATAAGCTTAGTGTACACTCCTACACTCTGTCTCAAAAGAAGTTGACAATTTTCAAAGTTTGAGAACAAAGGACCGATATCATGAAAATAGTTAATGTCAACATACACTATTGTAAGAGTAGGGATTGAGGACTGTCATCTAGGTGTCCTGTTGGTCAGCATGTACTTGGAGGGATACAATATCACCCCCACACTTGATGCCAAGCTGTACGTGCCAAAAGTTGTAAGAAGTGCATCAGTTCTGAAATCATGAAAATGAAGTGTTACTGAACTTTCAGTGATATATGCAATCATACTAAAGTGTTGCAGCCAGGAATTTTAAACCAGGGGACACAAAGTGTCGCACTACAATTTATTTTTGGATTCGTTTTGCACATTTTGGGGACAACATTGTAAATCAAATTTTGTTTAATTTTATCATAGTTTCATAAAACAAAATTCAATCTACCGGGACCACGTCACTATGCTTTAATTTCAGGCAATTGTAACAGTATACCGTATCTGCCTCCAGTCAGAGCTCAGTTCGACAACCAATTTTACGTAATGCAGCGTTTTAGTAAATTTTAATCACAGCTCCAAAAATATGCAAATATAAGCCCAGAAATAATGATGCAAAACAAATGTCATAGTCAATAACATATTACTTAGAGACTAAACTGAACACAGTTGACTCCATGAGTGTGCCCGAGGTGACCCCTAGTATGTGAGAATGCAGGACAACCAGTTTCGTTATGGGGACATTATTGCAAGGGCAACACTGATACTAAAGTGGGCAATTGAAATTATTGAAATATTTTCTTAAAAAAATGAGTTGATTTACATAATATGTAAATCAACTCATCTTTTTAAGAAAATATTATGTGAATGACACTACCATAAAGCAAAGCTGGAGGTTGTCTGGTCATTGCTGATGGTACTTCAAATTTTGCTTTACTATAAAAGCTGAACTTTGTGAAATTTAGTGTGCTATGTATGTGACTCATTATAATGGCAACATGTCAAACTTAGATGCCACAAGGATGAAAAATCTCACTCAAAACTAATATACTTATCACAGTATTGGTCATTTTAAACTTTATTTGAAGTGCTGAAATTTTACAAGGCTGTACCAAATGAACAGTGATTATAAGAATGCAAAGTGTTCCACATTAAAACATTTCAACAGTTTTGAATATAGGATAATAAAACGCTGTACACTATCAATGGAGTACCAAGTGACACTCTGTGTCATCCTAACCAAAGTTGCCAGGGCATCTTCAGCAAGTTGTGTCGGTATCAGCTGAGGAATGACTTTTAATGGTGATATATGGCTGTTTCTGAATAATACTACATAAATGTTGAAAATTGCAAGTTATGCAGAGGTCAGATGAAAAACTTATGAACTAGTCTTTCTTGTAATGATACCAACTTACCATTATTATTTATGTCAACTTAAAACTACACAAGAACAAGAACAAGAAAATCAACTGATATTTTGTATTTTGTTCAGGCAAGGTGTTAATTTTTAGGGAAATTGGCGATGGATAAAGGAAACCTACAATTCTGGAAATGTTTTCCAAACATACAACTTGTGAGTATCACTCATTTTTTGTGAAATCTGCCTGTGAATAAGAAGTAAGCACTACATTACATCCAATGATGGGTGTGAACATTTTGTTGTACACAATTGTTTTGAAAGTGTATATTGTTACATTCTGAGTGATATAGACAAGTTGGATGGCAGTCCTGTACTATGATTGCCATAGAAACGGAGCAGGTATCTTTCTTGCACTTTCAGTTTTGAATGGTCTAGACTGGTTTATCTATCAGGCAGTCAGTGTAAAATTGGTGCATGAATGTGGAAGCAGTGCTTTCCCTTGTAGCAGGTTTAATATTTCTCGTGAGAAAATGTGTAGTTGTCCACCGATCAAACACAACAAATGTACTCCCTGGTTGCCATGGAAACAGCTTGTCCCCCAACATGTACATTCTTATTCCTAGTGCTGTGAAAATGTTACATTTTTCATTAGAAAGTCTCTAGGCAGATGTTTAATTTAAAGAGATTACGATTTCCCAGAATGCACTGCAGCATAAAAACTCTGTCAAGGTTTTTTTGTTCTGCTTCAAAAACTTTTTCACCATCAGCCTGCAGAGGTTGTTGGTTATAGATGTCACTTTGAGAGAAAATAAGTTTGTTTCCAACATGTTATATACATTTGTGATCTGCATGGCATTTTTTATGGAATAAAAATGATATTAAAAACATAGGCTATTGTACAAATGTGTGCAGGGCAAGTCAGCATAGTGATCTCAACAGCCTTCAAAACTTTATGAGTCTTTTGAATTTTCATGAAAAAGCCATTCAATGTTTCGAAACATCCAACAAGTAATCTCTAGCTTATCCAGAGACGGACACTGGGTACTCCATTGACAGACCGCTTCAAGAATAATGCATTTATAAAAAAGTTTCTTTCACTGGCATGTAAAGGTACATAACAATGCATCAGCTTGAGTTTAAGAATGAGGTCAAATTCATGATGTATGAGTAAATATATAGGTCTTCATAGGCAGACCTTGATAGAAACCAACAATATTGAATATGAGTCAATGTCAAGTGATGTTGAAAACAATGTGACCTTATTACTTGGCAGAAACGGAAACCACTTGTTTTCAATGTTTGTAGAAATGTACCGTCAAGTATTTCCATAAAAGTAGAGACAGCTGTATATCTCTTTGTTGGCTGGGTTCAGATGGTCATATTGCTCTGAAAGGGATTTCAACCAATGCAGGTGACAAAGTAGTAAAGTTAGTTTGTTGCTTCTTTTCTCACCTCAAAGTCTGGTCTCTCATATATCTTGCTCAAGTTTGAGTAGTTCACCAAGTGAAAGTATGCAAACTTTTAAGTAGGCCTGATATGATAGTCGTTTGTACTGGCACTGAGAAATTGTCCTTTTACAGGACAGCTTAAACATGTACTTTATAAACACAAATTTTTGAAATTCACTTAAATATTTGCTTTCCTCATCATGGACTTAAAAATTATCCCTTGCGGCTAGCCATGTGAAATGGATGCAAATCAATACTTATTCCATTTAGTTTTCAACATCACTGACTTTTTGACCTGTTTCATGATTGGGCATTTTTCAATAGTGTAAACATGCAAATTACTAAATAAAATCTACCTCTTTTTTGTGACTAACACAGTTATGAAGATTGTGAGTTTTACAAATTTTGATTCATTTGACCTGATCCTCTTCAAGCTGTTTTTGACAGGTATACCAAGTGTGTGTTTTCAGCAGTAGACCAGAAATGAACATCGTAATTTTTTTGGTAAGTGTTGACAAGTGCCACCACTTATGCCTACGGACAAATTACTCTTACATACTAATAATGTACGCGTATACCAGGATTACGGTCACAAACAGGTATGAGCCAAACAGAAGTTTTTACATTCCAAAGAGAAATAAATACATTCTCTGCTGAAAACACCATCATGGTTTCACCAAGACCACCCACCTCATAAGGCTGTCTTGACAAATGCTCGCTCTTTGAAACTTGGTACATGAGAATCCTAGTACAACTTACCCACTGAAGGACACACCTGGTCAAAGTGAACTATTAGTAACACATGAAATACAACTAGTTAGTTTATCACAAAAATAATACGAACACTCAATCACAGCCATGGAAAATCATTTGCATATTTTACAGCCCTTTCTTCGAAAAATCAAACTAGAAATCTTTTTGATACTCCCTTCCCACAATGCAATTCTTTAACAGGGCCCACAACACGTAACTAAACCTCTGAAGTGCCGTATTGTTAGGTGTGGTAGTGAATATTAAAACACATCTTCATCATGAAAACCTAAAACTGTTTTTCTTTTTTGAGCTCTTCAACATTTCTAACACTACAACATGACCATAGCTACTGCCCACTTTTCGCGTCACATAGTGGCTACTGCAGAGTGGATCTGACCATTGCAGAATGAGAACATCCATGAAATGTCTCCACCTTTTACAAAAATATTTAAAAAAAAACTGTAGCAAAAGCAATCTAATGGTGTACAACTTTTTACAGCATACTGGTCTTCCATATCAATACGTCTTCAGTATTCCATACGAACGACATCCTTTTTTTTTCTTGCCATATTTGAGACAAGATGCTATCATCAGCAACATTCCTTTCTGATTGATCTTTGTCTGATTTGACTTGGCCATAATCTAGTCCTCAGCAATTCCAGGATGTCAAATGCCAGTGGAAGGAATACTAGTCCACATTAACGCAACTTGGATGAACATCTATCTCAACTGCTGCACCACAACCATCAACGAAACGAAAAAAAGTTAAAAACCAGGGGAGAAGAAAAAAGTTGAAATGCACAGTGAGCCTATTTGGTCACTGTGCCTACTTACACACTACCAGTAGTTTTCTAAATTTTCTTTGCTTCAATATACAGATCCTGTATTCCTGACTGTCGGCACCATGACAGCAGCATATTAAGGATTTTTGTTTATCATTTACCGTTTACCCTCTCATTGACTTTGTTTACGGCAGGTGATTTCTCTACAATGCTCACTAGCAAGCTGTGTTGCTATGTTGTCTTGGAGACTGTAGCAGCTTTTAGTGTCAGGGGGGAAATTTTGTCTTTTTTATCATACAAGCAATGGATCTGCCACACCATAATTGGGTAACTTTATCCTGAAAATCCCATGAAGCCAGTGATTTTGCTAATTTTTAAGACTTCATAAGGTAAACATTTATGTCATTTTTAGGTAATTAATGTATGATTTCTACTACAGAAGCTTGATTGAAACATTGCTTCTAGCTGTTAATGAACTATATCACTTCAAAAATTACTCCAATGTTGGCATGGCAACCTACATCAAGGTTCTTTTTTCTGAAACTGTATCAAGCACATCCATATACCAGAACTTCACTGCAAAGCAAGAGTCTGATCTTATATTGTGATAGTGATATGCCGTCACTGATCAATAATCTGATATTGAAATGTTTCTGTTTACAATGAAATTGAATCACCTATCCTTACTGCACTGCTGTGAAGCTCTGGCAAAGGAGACAATATTGATTCTCTCAGTATATGCCACTGTCACATCAGGTTTACAAAAATAAAAAACTTGTAAGATTTATTTCAAGTTTCGTCTCTTTGAATGATCAGAAATCACCCTTCAAAGAATTTGTCTTAAAAAAAAATCTTGGTTTCCATATTGCAACTATCACCAACATAGAACCTGCTGAATTAAAAAGCCAGTGTCTTATACGACTTATGAGTTTCAAGCATCATGCAATGCATAAACACACATCCAGATAAGGTACGCAGCTTTACATGATGGTGAAAAAGAATGTCTTATTTGTGAACAAAGATGGGAATGCTAAATTCACTTTAGAATGTCCATACAGACAATGCGGAAGAGACAGAACAGCATGTAAATAATCCAGAGTTTAGGCTGATGCCTGCTCTGATGGTATTTCTGCTTCATCCGCTTTTTCTACAGTCTTGGTAGTTTCATCATCAGCATTCACATCAGTACTGTCAGAGTGCAAGGGCTGTACTTTGCCATCCGTTTTGTGCTCCACTGGCGTCTCATCACAAGCATTTTCATTTCCCTGAGAATTATTGAATTCAATATCTGGCTGAATTGTGCTTGTGTGGTTCACTACTAGTTGTATCTCCTCCTTGTCACTTGGTGGCGCTATGGTTGGAGCGTCTTGTGAGATATCCTGTGCATCATCTTTGATTTCTTGGACTGGCACATTTTCCTCTTTCTGTGTCAATGCAATATCAGGTGCTGTTTCTGGTTCTTGTTTTGCCATTTTGTCTTCACTCTCATTGTGTTTGTCAGGATTTTCACTTTCTTTGACGTTTTCATGCGGCTGGGCTTCCTTCATTTCAACATTATCAGCAACAATGTCCTTCTGTGAATCTGGCTGACCTTGAGCTGGGCCTTGCTCCATGTTCTTGTTATCATCACTTTGATTATCAGCACTAAATCTTGACCGTGGTCTGTCATTTTCAGTGCTGTCGGTCTCAGATCTGTTCCTCTCTGTGTCAGGTCTATGTCTCTCCATCTCAGATCTGTTTCGATGTCGATCACTATCTCGCCAGTCCCTTTGGTCACGTGACTCCCTGTCTCCGCCACGCCTATCTCTGTCCTCTTTGAGCCAGTCCCTGCGACGATTATCCCTATCCCAACCACGGTCATAGTCACGACTGCGATCACGGTCTCGGTCACGGTTGCCTTCCCTATCCCTGTCACGGTTACTTTCCCTATCCCTGTCACGATCTCTTCCCCTCTCTCTGTCTGGCCAATCTCTGTCTCTTCTATCATGGCTCCTGTTATCTCTCCAATCTCTATCTGGTCTTTCAAAACCACGATCTCTCCAGTCACGTCTCTCTGGCATACCTTGTCCCTGATTATCTCTTATACCACGATCAAAAGAGGGTGCATCAAAGCCTCTATCACGATCTTTCTCCCGATCAGGTGCATTCCATTTTTCATTGAACATGCCTCTATTTGGGCCTCTGTCATCACTTTGTTGTCCCCAGCGGTCTCTGTCCTGACTAAAACCTCGGTTAACAACTTCAGATCGCTTGAATCTATCCTGGAAATCATTGGCTTGAAAGTCCCTGTCTTCACTTGCGGGTAGCCTTCTCTCATCCACATCTCGAGCAGCTGAGAACTGATCTCTATTACCAAAGTGAGCATTGGGCACTTGTGACATGCCTGGCCCTGCACCCTGTGGTTTGGCTTGGCCAGAGCCAAACCCAGCACCTGCTATTCCTGATATGTTTGCTGCAACTCGTAGTCCTGGTAAAGGGTACTGAATAGGTCCTTGCTGTACACCTGGAGTGGTCCCCCTGGTCTGTTGGTCACCCTGTCCCATTGAAGTAGGGGCCATGCCCGGTAATCTTGGAGGTATACCTGGGGTCATTAAGGTTGGTCGCATGGCCCCAGGTGGCCCATGCAGGATGCTGGTTAAACGGTTCAATGCTTGTGGGTTGAGCTGACTCTGTCCCCGGATATTAATGCTCATAAGATTGGGTATCTGCCCACCAATAGAGGTTGCTAGTCCTGGTCTGTTGAGAAGGCCACCTTGTCCAGGTGCAGGGAGGAGGGGCATTCTTGGTCCTCCTTGCTGGCTCATGGTGCTCATTTCTTGAGCAGTAGACTGAGTTGAACTCACTGTACTTGCCATCTGAGACGTTGGTGGAACACCCATAGTGCCAACACCTTGGTTCATCTGGTTCTGTCGCATTGCTGCCATACCAATGGCCATTCTGACACCTAACTGATTCATTACTCCTTGCATGAAGGGCATTCTCTGGCCTGGCATAGGGCCGGCAAGAGATGTCACTGTTCCATTTTGTCCCTGCGGTCCCGGAAAGTCAGAACCTAATGTTTCCTTTGGTTGGTTTATACTGGGTGGCTGTTCGCCAACTCCTGGTTTATTGACTCCCATATGGCTGGCAATCTGTTGCTGGGTGGCATGAAGCTGGCTGAACCTTGATTGGTGTAATTTGGAATCTTGCAAGTCACTGGAAGATTTGTCACCTTGGTTATGGAATCCAAGTTTTGGTTCAGGTGTATGATTATCAGGTTCACTGCCAGTCTTGATGGGGTTCACTGGTTGAGCCTGAGGTGCCGGTTGCCTCACTGGTGGTACTGGAGCGGGGGTCATTTGACCCAGCATGCCAGGTGGTGGTACTCCCATTGGTGGCCTTGGATAACCGGGAATGCTGTATGGAGGTGGTGGCACAGTGGGGTTGAATCCAGGAAATGGTGGAAATGGCATGGTTGGTGGATATCCAGGTGGTCGTACCATTACTCCTGCTGCTGGCAATGTTGATGGCATCCCAGCTATTGTCTGTGGTGTATGGGATGGAGTGTGTATTGGTGTGCTGCCTGGTGTCTGGCTTGGGGTGCCCTGGTCTGTCATAGGTGTACCCTGCTGGCTGGTGGCCCCTGTATCGGCAGCTGCCTGTGCTGCAGCCATTGCTATCAAGTCATCTTGAGACATCTTTGCCAAATCCTTCTTTTCTTCTGATTGCTGACTATTTTCCCCTTCTTCACCTGTGGGATTAAAGCAACAATAGAAAGACCATTAGGTATATTATAATTGTTGAAAATGAAGATAAAGCATGACAAGTGATTAGCATAGTGGATGAGGAAAGTAGTTACAGAATGTGTTTCACACGAAAAAGTCTGGTCCACGGTAAAAATTTAAACCATGGAGCCAACACTACTGTTTGTTTCACCACTTATTTACTGCATAATTATTTTATGGCATTAAGCATTATTAATGAACACTTAGTAGCATGTTTTGATATGAATAAAGTTCAATACCTTTTTGAAGTTCTGGAGGCAGTGTTTCCTTGTCAATCATACCACCCTCCGAAAGTGAATCTAGATCTGTGTCTTTTGGCAGCTTTTCCCAAGGGATGTACGTCACACCTAGATCAACCTCCCAGTATTTCTTGTAAGTATTGCCTTTTATGCCCTTATTGGTTGCCCACGTCATCTGTTGTGAGAGGAAAATTAACATTACATTAAGAAGGATATATACGTAATCAGACAAAGGATATCAAAGAAAGTTATCTACACAAGGGCGTCCAAGCGATATTTCACAAATCATAACAAGTTACAGTTTTCAGTAAACTTGATACGCAAGAATTACACAAACAAAATGGTAATCAGCATTTTATTTTCATTCTAAAACTGCAGCATTATATTTACTTAGTTGATCTCAGATTTATGCTGAATTGATCACTAATTATTTGTACATAATTTCAAAGATTATCCTTCAAATAGGTGCAACTTGGGAGACAGAAGTATGACCAGCACTGATATAGAGAGACATCAGCCTTCCTGTGTTGGTATATGTAATTACCTTGATGGTGTTTCCATGGATCTTCAAATTCTTCAACTTCTGTAGTGCTCTGTATGCATCTTGTCTGTGAACCATACATACAAATGCACAACCTCTTGGTGGAATCATCTAAATTAGAAGAACAATACATTCAGCATTATCAGTTGATTTCTGTGTTGCTCTTTATTACCCACACTTTATAAAAGTCTAGCTGGCAACAAGACATTGTTTCATACTTTTGTTTGTTCATTCCTAACAATTCAGAAGAATATAAACCACCTCAGCCTGTTTGATAATTAAGTTTCACTGAACAATGTGTATGTTGCTCCATTGGGGTAAAAAAGATAATAGGAGCTATATCAGACGTGGTGGCTGTAAGATGGTACTTTTTACTTTTGCCTTTAGCATCTGTGTTAACGGTAGTATGCATGTGATGTATACGTCCATAGTGGTCATTTAATGTGAGACAACGTGCACACTTTTACAATATACTATCATTAACTCTTATCCTGTCAAGTTATATTTCACTTTCAGGTCAAAACATGGGAGGCATAACATGCCCAACATGATTTAAACATTTGAAGGCTCCTAAAAACATTGATACTTTATACATGATTTTTACTGAACAAGTCATCGTTGATGACACAGTCCCCACTTGTTAATCGGTACTTTGATTACAGGTCCTCAAAGAGGATAGAGTCCTCTTCATTAGGTCTGTGATAAAAATACTTTTGAATGAATTCGCTTGATACATGTAAGAGTTATGGTTCAGGACATGAAAAAAATCGTAACAAAATGGTCGCACAGCGGCCATATTGGATCGCATCACAAAACAAATTGATGTGCATAGCTATGACATTGGTCGATGTCCTTGTACAAACTTTGAATAAAATTGGTCAAAACATGCGGATATGCCTGAGAAATGGCTCTGTACATGAAAAGATCGTAATAAAATGGCTGCCTGGCGGCCATATTAGATCGTATCACAAAACAGATTGACGTGCATATGTATGACATAGGTCAATGTCCTTGTACCAACTTTGAATAAAATCGGTTGGAACATGCCTGAGTTATGGCTCTGTACATGAAAAATCGTAATAAAATGGCCGCACAGCGGCCATTTTGGATCGTATCACAAAACAAATTGCCGTGCACAGCTATGACATTTGTCAATAAGCTTGTACTAACTTTGAATAAAATCGGTTGAAACGTGCCTGAGTTATGGCTCTGTACATGAAAAAATCGTAATAAAATGGCCGCCTGGCGGCCATATTGGATCGTATCACAAAACAAATTGACATGCATATCTATGACATTGGTCAATGTCCTTGTACCAACTCTGAATAAAATCGGTCAAAACATGCCTGAGTAATGGCTCTGTACATGAAAAAATCGTAATAAAATGGCCGCCTGGCGGCCATATTGGATCGTATCACAAAACAAATTGATGTGCATATCTATGACATTGGTCAATGTCCTTGTACCAACTCTGAATAAAATCGGTCAAAACATGCCTGAGTAATGGCTCTGTACATGAAAAAATCGTAATAAAATGGCCGCCTGGCGGCCATATTGGATCGTATCACAAAACAAATTGATGTGCATATCTATGACATTGGTCAATGTCCTTGTACCAACTCTGAATAAAATCGGTCAAAACATGCCTGAGTAATGGTTCTGTACATGAAAAAATCGTAATAAAATGGCCGCCTGGCGGCCATATTGGATCGTATCACAAAACAAATTGACGTGCATCTGTATGACATTGGTCAATGTCCTTATACCAACTTTGAATAAAATCAGTTGGAACATGCCTGAGTTATGGCTCTGTACATGAAAAAATCGTAATAAAATGGCCGCCTGGCGGCCATATTGGATCGTATCACAAAACAAATTGACGTGCATCTGTATGACATTGGTCAATGTCCTTATACCAACTTTGAATAAAATCGGTTGGAACATGCCTGAGTTATGGCTCTGTACATGAAAAAATCGTAACAAATGGCCGCCTGGCGGCCATATTGGATCGTATCACAAAACAAATTGACGTGCATCTGTATGCCATATGAAGTAATCCTTGTATCAAGTTTGAATGAAATCGCTCCAGGCATCTCAGAGATATCTGCGTGAACGGACGGACGGACGCACGCACGCACGCACGGACGCACGCACGCACGCACGCACGCACGCACGGACATGACCAAACCTATAAGTCCCCCCGGACGGTGTCCGTGGGGACTAATAAACCTGCTATAACACACCATGCTAAGTAGCTGAAAATATGCAATATAATGTATAGGTTTTGGATGAACATTGCTTTCTACAGACTCACAGATGGGGGAAGTGATAGTTGTGGCAGAATAAGGAATAAAAGCAATGCTATGTACTTACATCAATAGATTGAATTGGTCCGTACTCCTCAAAGGTATCTTTTATTTCTTTCTCGCTGGTAGATTTAGTCAGATGTCCTAACCACACTGTAGTGGAGCACACTAAAATAAACAAAGAGAGTTGTTCTCATGTTAGCTTGGCTACAGCTGTAGTTAACCCTTCCATTGTAATTAATATGGTTGCTAAGTTTTGGAATATCAAAATTAACCTTACCATCAGTAGCTAGCTTAGTTTGAATTTATCTTATTTTCAGAGATGCCATGAACACAACAAAGACATTTCAATAAATCAATATAACCTGTTAAAATGGATTCATCTAGTACTATGGGAGAGGGAAAGACTCCTCAAAAATTTTTTTAGCGTTATGAAGAATCAAAATTCTAAAATCCTGCGAGGATATCTTCCAAGTCTGGTATTTCTGCAGATTAAATCATGTTTCTTCGGTCCATGGACTTTATCAGAGCTATCTGCATGTAAATTTTCATTCATTCTTTCAAAGAAGCACATTAACTTACCGGTGAGATGTTTGGATTTTATCGGAGGAAGGCCTTTCTTCAGTCTCTCCTTTTCCCTTTCTCTTTCCTTGCGTCTCTCCTTATGCCTTGGAGATCTGGATCTGGATCTGGATCGGGTTCGCTTTCTCCTGGAACGGCTCCTTGATCGAGAGCGAGACCTGCGACGTCGACGGCGTGGTGATCTTGACCTTGAGCGAGACCTGGAACGGTGTCTCTTTGGGGACCGGGATCTACGTCGCTTCTCCTCTTGTCTGTCTTCATCACTCTCTCTCTTCCAAACCACTGTATCTTCTTCACTGGCGGTTGGCTGGGAGGACTCCTCTAACTCCATTGGTTCTGAAAATTGGTGTGGCTGGCCCATGTCTTGAGGCTAGGTACGGTATTTTGAATAGAATAATCAAGTGTTAGGAACAAGAGATTGTAAATTCATCAACTGTGACCCAAGTATGCAACATATCACAACTTATGGACTACTCTATATATTGCAGTAGAATGAAAATTGTTTCATTTGTCTGGAAAGCATGTGGTACCACAATCAGACCTGCACTTACTTCAAGTTTGTATGGTGATCATTTCCATGGAACAAGAAAACACGTTACACCTTTGCCTCTGAATTTCAGTTGACAAATTTGCATGATTTCAGCTATGACAAAACCATTGTAAGGTGATGTAAGCACACACAAATGTTCAAAGTTTGCAACCAAACTAGTTATTGTAATAAGGACACAAAGTCACGATCTGTAGACCTTATCAATTGTCCAGTATTTGCACAGTCTGTCATGTTTGTTATATAATATCCTGAAATATGCCTAGCTCAAAGAGAGGTCGCTAAAAAAAACCTCCAGACCTACGACACAGTCAAATAAAATAGTGATGTTATTTGTGGCATTCTGATGAAAAAGTGATGTAATTTATGGCATTCTGATGATAAAATGATGTAATTTGTAGTATAATGATATAGTATTGCTCCTCTGATGAACAGAAACCTTTGAGAAAGAACAGCATGGGTACATTTATTAGTCATCATGTTTCTCATCAACATTGTTTGACTTAATCAGTAGAGTTTTAACCCCTTTTACCACTGTGGTTTGGTCCAAACCAATGATGACTGAGGACCTGTTTACAGAGAATTGGGGTGAACAGGTTAAGTAGATATTTCAGTTGCTCTCGACATGAAGAATGGCCCAAAATATGACTTTCCCCTTTAAAAAATAGATTTTGATAGACCTAGAAGATAAGGATGACTCTAAAAACCCTCTGGGAATGAAAGAATTTGTTTCATACCGGCAGTGATTGCTGATGGAACTGTTGATCCATCTGTTGGTACTGTTCTTGATGTTGTAGTTGCTGTGATTGTTGTTGTTGTTGCTGCTGTTGTTGTTGTTGCAGCCTCTGTTTGAGTTGCTCCTGCAGACCTGACTGGGCCTCACCGTGTTTTAGAGATTCCGTCAACTGTTGTATCAGCTCCACATTTGGAAATGATGGTACCGCCCCACTGCTTGTACCCCTGGCAAAATGATCAGAGTACAGTGTTAATAAAATATTGCAGGACAATTTGGAAATAAAACACCTCATATAATGCTATTTTTTAAAAGTGCACTCTTTGAAAAATCTTTAGGTAGCATGTTGACAATTATGTTACATTATTGCTACTTGTGTATTAAATACATGTTACTCCACAATGTATTTATAAGTCCATGATGTATTTCACCCTTTCCTTCTTTCAAAGTCTGTATGAACAGAAATTTCCTGTTGGGGATCACACTAAGTATGTCTAACGCATGACTGCTTCTATTCCCCAATGAAAAGTACATGTGGTGTTCTACAGACTAAGTACACCCAAGAGATCACTATTGGAGTATGCAAACCACCCACTGGTACAAAGTGGGTATATTAAAACACATATTTCTATGCTACGCATGGTATTGTTTGTACTGTGGTTCCAAGTTTAACCACCCAAGTCCTTGGACAACTTACCCAGCTGTTGGCAGTGTTTCTGGTGCTGGTGATGTTTTTTTCTCTATTGTCTTGTCTTGTGTGTCCTCATCTTCATCACCATAGTCAAAATCCAATAACGCCTGTCACCATCAACATACAGCATTTCAGAAGTCAGTAAATGATTATGACTAAGTAAACAGTGTGCACAATTATTGATGGCACACATGTACATAGCATGAACAGAGCTTATGTGTGTGGAATAGCTAATATGGAAGCGACCGTCAAATGGTTTAATTTACATTCAAGGGATGAAAGACCTCGTGAAGTTGAAATCTAATTAACACCAAATGTATACGGCAAAAGAAATTTCATTGAAAACTCACAGGATGAGTCAATTTTCTTAGATGGAATGAGAGAAAGTTCCCAAATTTGTAACCTAGTTTTCAAGTGCAGTGAGATTTACTTGTGATCTGTGCTTGCTTGACAGGGGTATTATCAAGCCTTATGCCAGGGTGACTTGTGTTGGCATACTACACAGTGTACAAGTTTTGCTGGTAAATATTCCTACATCATTTTCTCGGCTGTTCATTGGTGTATCAACACAGTGATACTGTTAGACGGCAGAAATGTAAGCACAGTTCCTAAACTGGATGACGACTTTCTAGGCTTTTGTAAATTAAAGCACTTTACGATGAAAACTTACAGGAATTTATAACGGTTAGCTTCTGCAAGATGTATCTGCTACTCTAGTCCGTCTCTTACCTTATTGAATCCTGAATTTGAAGATTTCTCTTCACTTGGCTGGGGTGCTGTGGCACCTGGTTTGTTGACAGCAGCTGCTGTAGCAACAGCCAGTGAAGCACTAAGTGCCTGTATCTGTGCCATGAAAGAGTTGTCCAGCTGAGGAGGCTTGGGTGATGGCTGGGCCTGCTTCTGGATTTGCTGCTGCAGAACCTGAAGTTGCTGCAGCGTCTGTTGCTGTTGATGCTGTGCTTCCTGAGTTTGCTGTATCAGGTGTTGCAGGGATGCCATGGTTGGCGGAGCAGTCTGTTCCTGTACATCTTCAGGGTCTTTGGTTGTCACTGCCTCAGCCACAGCTGGCGGTTCCTGCTTCACAACAGGGGGCTCTGTTTTTGCTGCAGCTTCTGCATTTTGTCCTGGAGAAGACGATGAGTTTGTCTACAGAGCTTTGTCTGACATAAATTGTGACATGGTTGGGCTGGGAATGATTTTTCAGTTTTTATGTACTAATGTCCACTCATACATTTGAAAAATACTGAGACACACCAAGCTGTGATTGTGTAATAAGATTGATCACAATTCTTAACAAGTCCATTATTTTTATACTGATATCAGGACTTGGCCATATGTACAGAAAACTTTGCAATATGCATCTATGTATGATGTACATACTTTTTGGGTGATACAGAAGAAAACTTTCAGCTGACATTTCCCATGCATATAAACACACAAAGATACAGCAGGAAAGTGACATGGCATTAAATTCCAAATTGTCTGCTCAGGCACACCTGTGCTATATCACTGGTAACAATTCCTAACAACTCAAATTTACTCCTTTCTGCATGTTACACACTACATTTTCACTAAGCTACAACTGATACAGATTATCATAGTTTTTCCACGTTAATAAACACAAGAGGTACAGATTGTTGGGTAGGAATGAATAAAAGATATAGAAAACAACATGTACATCACAATGCTACTTGACAGAGACAGTGACATTGAAGAAGGATCTATGGAGATCTCCTTGACTTTTCTAGGTTACCTGCTAGTTCTGGGTTAGCCATATCAAGCAAAGGTTGGATGATATCAGCACCGAAAACACCATTCTTTTGCCAGAGGTTTAGCACCCGTACCACTTTAGCCTTGTCATCAGGTGGACACTTGAACAGATGCTGAAAGGTGTTGTTCACATTCTTGGCAAATCTCGGAGCAAAGACATCCTTGTCTGCTCCAAACTAGACAAAATGATCAAAAAGAAATGTTACAAGGCATTACACCATAAAGTCACACACAGAACATTACTGCTGCAAAACTTTAGACACATATATTTGATATGAATATGAGTTTGCACGCATTAAACAAACTAAATCTTCTCTAACAAGTACTATACGAATTAACTCCAAACCAGATGGAAAACATATCACTCACTCTCTATGGCAGAATATACATAGTGTACCTTCTTTTGGAAGACTGTAAATATCTTGTACATTATGGAGAGACTAGAGTGGCCTGATTTTCAAAGTCTTACATACCTGATGTCTGGACTGTCTAACAATAGAGTCAATCACATACAGACCAGGAATCTTGTACTCTGGACGACACTGAAAAACAAAAGGATGACAATAATTGCAAGTGTATCATTGAACATCTTCAGTTGCTGTTATAGTCTGATGTCACATTCTAGTCCACGTTGTTCTGTCATGCTGTAGCATGTCCTTACCCTGCTATGTACTATATCAACTCACTACTCTGCAACAGCAGCAAAATGTGTTCCATTACTCAAGTACTAGTAACTCAGGTCTCAGTAGATCTTCATTTAATACAAGCAAATCCTTTGGATAAGCATTTAAAAAATGCTTGTTCTTCCTATGTTAGGAATGTTCAGGCTATCATATTTAGGTTAATAATTCATCTTTCACTGTAATATTACTGTCAGACTCACAGCTGTTGTCAAATAACCTAACAAAAACAGTTTTTTTTTTTTCTTTTTTCTCTATGTATGCATTAGTCTACTAAAGATGAACCATATCTTACCTTTTGAATGAACTTCTCAACACTCTGAACGACATGCTTGTAGAATTTTATAGCCTTTATAGCCGCCTTTGTCACTGATGTCATTTTAGCCCTAGAGATAGGGGGCTTGCATTCGTAGATGCTGGACAGCTGTGTGGTAAGAAGATAGGAGTGCGGGAGTGAAACAGGATTTTCATAAAACAGTTACCATGGATATCGCCTGTTACCTTGAACATTAAACAGAAAGTGAATAGTAAACAAAATTTCTGGAAATGCAATTGTACCATTCATTTCCCATAATTTGTTTTTTGTGATAATTTTTATGCTCATCAATGATAAAGAAAGCAAAAAAAAATCAGCACTTTGACCACACATTCACAATTTTGTCAGAACCATATGTAGAACATATTCTTCCATGGAATAATACATTTTCACTTGAAATAGACCAATGAGAAATTGACCACTTTAAATGGACCAGGGTGTTGTCAGATTTTATATTTTCCCTTTGCAATTCATCCACATAGACAAGTATAAATTAAGATGAGAAAAGGTTTAATCACAAGAGTAATACATTTTGCTGTTAACATTTTCAGAACACTTTAAAACCTGTATTTACATCTTCACAAATTCTAGTATACAACATTTTATAGCCTGAATCTGTCAAAATGTTTACCCAGCATTTGATGTGTTTGAGGATTAAAATTGTTGCTCAGGACGACTTATCAGGTGTGGTTGGGTTTTTTGCGAGCGGGTGATAAGTGATTAACTACTGAAAGAAAACTTGGAAGCGGGTGATAAATGATTAAGTACTGAAACAAAACCACAGAGGTGTTAATAGGAAAGACGACCTGAAATAATACACACGACCTAATATCAATTGAGATTATATAAATTAGTGCTAGGCTGTGCGTCGCCGACAGTAAGGGCGTTAGAAAAACGCAAGATGAGATTTTCATTCAAGCTCCTAATTGTGTAGCGAGTAACATCTCAAAGGTTTGCCTCCAAAGAAAACTAATTTGAAGACCACGATGGCTGCAGCACGTAATCGCTTCCATTTCATGTCTGAAGACGATATTAAGGAAAAAGTGCGTGGAAGAGTGCCGCAAAACACCAGAAGAAGCTGGAGTGTCCGCGTGTGGAATCAGTGGGCCGAGGCGAGAAATGCTACAGAGGTTTTGGGGAAGCAGCTACAAATTCCCATGGCAGACAATCTGGTAGAGTTTGGATAGCAACGCGTTTGATTTAGATGTGTTCCTGAGCCACTTTGTAATGGAGGTAAGAAACAAAGAAGGTGAACCGTATGCTCCCGACTGTCTCAACTACCTAAGCGCAGGAACCGCAACTGTAACGCCAAGCAGCCTTACTGTGCGTAGTGCAAAATAGTCGAAGAAGTTCAAGAAACCTCGCGATTCACACTACCGTCATAAGAATTTCCAGTACAAGGACGGGATATTATCATCAGATTCGGATGTAAATTTTGACGTATAACTTTGATTTTTCAGAGTTAGATGATTGATGATATATGGGTTTCAAAAGGATTTCTTGACTCATTGACTGTCAGAGACTCAATTGCATGTTAGCTGGACGGCTATAAGTTGGTCATCACCGGCTTGAAACACATTAGTATTTTGTTCGCAATTTATTCATAGACCGTACACTCTATGATTTATTGATAATAAAGAATGAAGATAACTTGACAACCTCTAAAAAGTTGTTATTTTTCATGTGTAGGTGTGTGAGTGGTTTAAGCATGGTACATTTTTCCCTAATTTGAAATGTGTCAAGGTCATGGTGGTCTGATGGGCAAGTTACGTGGCCCGAAAAATTAGGTTGCCTGAAAACAAAACATTTTAATCGTAAGCACTGTCTGACAGGAGTGATAAACGCTAATCCTGGGTTTCTTGGATTCCGCGCTGTCTGACAGGAGTGATAAACGCTAATCCTGGGTTCCCTCTTAGCTCGACGGCTATAAGTAGGTTATCGCCCGCTTGAAACGTAAAACAACTCGGCTCCGCCTCGTTGTTTACGTTTCAAGCGGGCGATAACCTACACTTAAAATTCGGTTTCACACATTTTCTTCTACAATACATTTGGAGAATAATGCTAAAACCAATTATGCCTCTTTGTAAGATGGTTTTGTGTACATACTTTTTATTTTCATATTTAGCATCTGTGAACTGAATTAGCTGAAATTAGAATCAAATTTCCAAAATGTATGTCAATCTTTATGGTAACGAAGTTGTATTCATCGCAAACAATATGCCAAAACTGGAGCAATTTTTTCCATGACATTTGTGTAAAGGAACACTGATAAAAAGATGTAAAATAAACCAGTTCCTTGATTAGGGAATGTGATACTTCCTGGGACAGTTTAGAAATTAAAGGTTATATGCTAATGATAAATACTGTTTTGCTACACTGCTTTATTGGCTGGTTGCTAAACTTTTTGAATAATTGAATTATCCACAGCCGAAAAAGTGATATGAATGTGATGAATTATTAATGACATTCTGAAAATATAAGTGACCACAACTATGGCATAAAATAAAACCTTACATTATCTTTCAAGATGTATGGTGACTGCTAAGCAGTCTTTAATGATCAAGCAAATGACTCAGAGCAACTAGTTGTCCCCATATCACAACTTAACATTGTATTTTTTGAGCTGAACCAAAAAAAAATTGAGAATAACTAAATTGTCCCAGCTATGGTATTTACTTTGATGTATATGCATAATCTGCTGTGCACAAAATACTAGTACCACAGACTGGTCTAGTGACATGAATTCTATTGATATTAAATATTCATGGAGTGTGACCATGAACACACCTTGAAAAACATTGGCACTATGGCGTTTCATCTTCAACATGAATTCTTCAGTTAAAGTTTGCACCTTTGCTATGATTTTGAATTTATTCAATATAGGTCATGGAGTCAACACCAGTGGATGATGTGACCTCAGTCACACAACCATGGTGTTCTTCTCACTTGCATAACTGTCCCCCAAAATCTGGGACATTTGTGCAGGTTAGACCACCAGGCTGTGATTGAGACAGAATGTCTTGGTTGTGTGTCTGAAAACCACTAGTGGGAGCCAGGCTATGGAATGACATACTTATCACATGCACAATCCAAGTTATGCTATTTTTGAGTAAGAGAAATCAATGGAATATCGATGGCATGGACTCTTGCATCTCATTCCTGCCAGCCACAGTTCAAAATCAACTTGCAACCCTAATGAACAGCACTTATTCAGTGAGACACCACGACCAGCAGCGTTTTATTTCAAAAAAAATATTAATGCATTTATTTTGAAATATACAGGTGTTACATCTATAATAATATAAAGGTGTTACACCTAATATTTTCTTTGCCTGGATTACTTTATTTCAGTCTATGAAAATATTAACATCATGATGATGTCTCAGGCTTAGATGTACACATCCTAGACACAGTTTCCCTGTTGTTGTCATGGCAACTGTCCATTCAGGATATCAGGTATAATGGGCATAAGTTTAAGAACCTCTGCATGAGCAACATAATCAAAACCAATGGCTTATAAATTGATGAACTTTGTCAAATTGTATCAATTATGAACTTTCAACTGATTTTAATGAAATCTTCTCTTCAGACTTAAATTTCAATCTTAGGAGAAACACTAGCCACCATGTTGTTTGTTTACATTGATAAGCATACAGAAGATGATGCATACATGTTCTGATGCTACAAAATCAATGACAAAGGCAGGTAGTTGTGACATACAATGACCCCAGTATTAATCCTGTTTCTTTTGTTCAGAGAGGACAAAATTGGTTTGTGCACGTGATAAGTACTATAATATTGGCATACACTGCTAGGTGAAACACTTTTGTGTAATTTCATTTGTTCAATACATGCTGTTGGGGAATAGCTGCAGATTGAAGTGTATACCTGTGGTAGCTGGCCTATCGGAGTGCCAAAAGCAACCACAAGTGATCACTCACCCAAATGCGTCACTGCGGTACAATACGACAAAATTCACCGAACACATAGTGGCATACATTGCAATTCCATGATATTCAAGGGTACATAATCACATGTCATAGCCAGGTGCAAGTTTGTTTACTTTGATAAAGATTGCAAGCAATAAAGATCAAAAGTTACAAATATAACATTACTTATTTAAGGCAAACTATTGTTAGCAGTTTCTTGTTTACAAACAATGTATTTGGCGTACGATATCTAGACGCTCCTCATCATCATATATGCAACATTTAAATTATTCGATGTAGATTATGACGTACATGTTTTAAGTTTCATCAATCACCATCGTACCATGGATACAATGTTTACATTGGTCATATGGGTCCCATACAACCTTTGAGAGCAATTCCGATGACTGTATCCCTTTAACACTAAATCAAAAGGCACAAATATTTTTGTTTGGGTTGATATAATAACATCATTCAAGTGCAGCTGCCATGACTTGTGTCAAGGGTCACCATCATAACGCAAAGTATACTAGGTAGCTGGGTTTAGTCGGCTGCAATAGGCGTAGCCAGTAACGCAATCAACACCTATGAAGAACACTATATTGACAAGTATTTTATCTACCAACCATCTACTACAAACAGTGAACTGCCACTTTCAGTTGAAATTACATTTTCAATCCTTGTCTGTGCAGCTGTGTGAGCTTGTGTGCTTAGCCTAATTTGATATTGTAAAGTAAAGTGTAAGAAATGTACCACCTGAGCCAATAAAAAATACTCTGGAATTAAACAGTTCTGGCTACAATGATAACTTGTCACTTTTCTGTCCATGAGTGACCTCAAGTGACCTTCCCAATTCTCTGAAGTGTTTTCAATAGGATTGCAACTGATTTGTACAGATAATGACATGTACTATACAACTTTGTGTTAAGATAAGAGTAATGAAATTGGTGCACACCAGGTTCAAGCAATTATGTTTTCTGAAATTAGAATCAACACAAAGTATTTATTGCTAGCTGAATTCTTTGACGTTAAGTTGCTTTTTTGTCACGTAGAATGTGTAGTGCATTGTAAAAACTAACAATAGTACTTGGAAATTTGATCTAAAGAGCTCATTGATTTATTGGAAATAAAACAAAATTTACTAAAGAGGGATATTGACTTATCGGAATTAAATCAAATTTATGAAAAAATTATTGGCTTTATACCAGTATTGGAAATAACACAAAATTTACTGAGAAAGGTTGTTGACTTATTGGATCTATCTTTATGATAAGTGTGAATGAAAAAAAACTAAAAAAAATATTGCTGCATTCTCATGTTGAATTTGTTGATACGCAGAACAAGTAACCATACATTAATTGAGATCGATATTTGACTTTCTATACTTTGCACTCTTATGTATTTATTCATTTTTTCTGATTGTCATTTTCATCTACAGGAAGTGAGTCTGACTGCAATGGACTATGCCGGGGTGCATGGGACAGATCTCTTATTTATTGTTACACTAGCTTTTCAGCACATCTGTCCTCTGTATTTGGTTGATAGTCACTCAGGATCAGAATCAGATCATATCATAGAAACAGTGACTGTTGTGTGAACATAATACTACTGGTTCAAAGCAATGTGATGATTTGATAATGTTCATACTAATTGTCAGAGAATGAAATCCACTCAAAATACAACGCAAAGGTATTTACTATTCGAATAAATCTGAGTCAAATATAAGTGAGGAAACCTACAATAACAATTAAGACTGAATTGGTTTCGGGTTTGTATTTGTTACTACAGAGGTGCCGAGCCACATCTTGCAGTGTTGAATTTGATTAAACTTGATAACAGTGATCTTGTGACCTTAACAATATGTAAATTTTCTTATGCAACATAATATTTTACAATTTCAGTGTTTATCTAATCTCTTGTCTAATGTTGGAGACACTGACTTTCAATCCTTATCCGGCCAGGCCTGTCATTTCTTCATCTGCCAAGTCAGTAAAAAGGAGTATTGAACAAGAATCTTTACATATAACCTACTTTTCATATGTTATAGCATGTTAAGTCAGTAAAATCATGTTCACAGTATCTGTGTTTTCAAAGGCTTTTAAAATTTTCTTGTCTTCATTGAAATGCGACATATGGGACATGATATGCCTCATTGGTTTTAACCAACTTGACCTGACGGTGACTGATGAACTTGGCAGGATGAGGGTTACAGATATAACATTCGAAAAAGTCGTCTGTCATCTGCAAAACACTTGCAGATATGTATAACTTCTGTAGGATTAGGTCAGCACTTTTCATGGCAGATTGAGACAATGCATTGTGTCACAATGTATGTCAAAAGGTGACATAGTTTGAAGTTAGCAAAGTGTTTCTGATCTTCTCAGTGATTTCCTATGGTTTGTACTTTCAATGATTTCTGGAATATTTGTTTCACCAGTATACTTTGGTCCAGGTGCATATCTTGGTGGGATCTTGAGGCTTTACACTGGTTTTCTGTCTGCTACAATGACAATTGCCCTGCCCAGAGTGTCCTAAACAGTAGTTCTCTTCAATCAAACTCATGTAATCTCATTCCCATAGCAATATTTATTCAAATCATCCTCTGTACACACCATCAAAGTATTGAATGTTTTTACACTTGTACATGATACCTACATACATGGTAGGACTTGCAAAATTGACACAGTAACTGCAGGAAGTTGGTGGATGTGAGTGTCACCTAACCTTGAAAACTGGCTGGATGTTTAGCACAAATTGGTTACCTTCTTTTCTTTGTACATTCGGATGAAATTCACTGAAGTGAATAATTGAGTTACCTTGGTAACTTTTAACATATATGGTATCATTCTCAACACCATGTTTTGACCATGATTATTTTGTGCTCGATAAGACTGAGTCAAACCTTACGCTAATTAATGGATAATATAAAGAAGGTACTTTCATAAGTTTACACTTCTCTCAATCTGAATGCTCTTTCAGAATGGTATCAAAATCCAACAACTTCATTCAGCACCTTAAAAGATTTCTGGCTGGCAATACAGCAATGTATTTAGAACATACCTTGTTTCACACCACTGGCCATTCATTTATTCACAATTTCCAAGGTATCAACTTTTCCCTGTTACCTACTTTCGATCATTTATTTGCCAATGTTTTAACAGCATCACAGGGCTGAAATATCCAGATGCACTCGGGTACCAGTTAACTTGCACCTTTCCCAGCCTGCTTTTGAACCAACTCGCTTAATTCTAACTCACCCGAAACCAACTTGCCCAATTCAAACTCATCTGATACCAACTTGCTCAAAACCAATTTGTGATTTTTATGACTACCTTGTCCTGACAAATGATCAACTCTATATATTAACTTACCTTGTCCTGACAAATGATCAACTCTATATATTAACTTTCGATCACAGTCTCTGTGTGCATATGTGGTCTGTCAAACATGATATCAACAGCTTTTGCTACCGCATACAAAATGTTGAATGTACATTGTGAGACTTATTTGAACTAATTTTGTGACTTTTACATGGGAGAACGTGTTCTTCATTTGAGTGGCAGAAGAGCAGTTTTCTCACATTTCACTAAAATGTGGTGAATTTTGGCAAAAAACATCCCATGTGTCAATAGCTAATTTTTGACAGGTACTTGTCACCATTAAACTTTACAACACAGGGTACATGGAATCTATAACACAAGATATACTACATGTACATCTCAAAAAACGGGCGAGTTGGTATCACGAGAGTTAGTAACAGAAGAGTTGGTTCGAAGTGGGTTGGAAAAGGTGCGAGTTATCTGTCATCTGATGCACTATGTATGTCCATGTTACCTTGGTGCTTGTATATTTCAAGACCAATATGCACACTGTGCATGTTGTTAATCGTATTTACCTGATCACTCTGATCATCCAGATTTTGGTTGTTCTGTTTGGCAAGATCTTAATTTTAAAAATGTTTTATTGAAATTACTATTTACTAATGACATAAAATCCCAAAACACAAAATTTAGATGTGTATGGTATGTGAATGGTAAACTGCTGCATGTTGATACAAAACCTGATAAGCACGATGTGTATGACTGAAAAACAATACCCTGCACCATATCAACCAGGCGTTAACTACCCTACAAATTTCCAGTTTTGTCAACTTTGTTTGCTGCAATTTGCAAGCCAAATTTCTCAATCTCCTACACTGCAGATGGTGATCCCCTAATTATTATAATCCGCTACAACAAAGAATTGTAACACTGGCTTTTGTAAAGAAAACACAACTCTTTGTACACCAGAATGGTGTCTTTACAAGTCTTCTGGTACTAAAATTTCCTCGCTTTATCACATTTCTTCGTAGAGGCAGGCAAAGTTAAATGCTGCAAGTAGCTTCCAAATCACTGTTCCATCAAGTCATCCATGGCAGTATACAGAAAACACATAGAAAGTATTGTACTCAGTCTTCAAAATGACGTAGAAAAACGATTCATAATCCTAGGTGTGCATCAATGAGTGGGTAAAATGACTGTGTTGGGGTATTTTTTAGATGACCACCATATTATAGTCAATGACTTTCATCATTCAGTGTGAAACATAGTTGATGCACACATTTAACTTTGATCCCTTCTCTTACTTGTATGTGTGACAGAGATAATACAACTTAAAAGTTAGAAGTCTGAGGTAGAGTGTAGATTGTATTTCATGTTTAATTCTGTAGGGTGAAATTTTCGTAGTCCTATGGACGTGCAAATATTGTCTTGTGTACTTAAGTGATACAGCATTATAACAGGAGCACCCGACAAGGTTTCACCAATTTCAGATCATTGAGAGCAGAAGGCAGTAGCTCCTTCTACTGTCTATGTTCAAAACCACATTTGTTTCTTGATAAAATTTGTTAATTTGTACGACGGTGGTCAAACTAACCAGGTCTTACGGATACAATTCCTGGAGTTGTCTGAGAAACAGCTTAACAGTCGATGAACTTTAGAAAATTTGGCGAAAAGTTACGTTTATCATTTGTCTTCCGCCTTTTGACAGCCAGCGTTTCCGGTGGTACGGCGGCAAAGCACGTAACTTCTTCAGGATGCCAGCTTTTGCCACGCAGAGAGCGTATCAGTGTGCACACTGTGCAGTTGGTCAGTGTGCAACAGTTCAGAATCAGACCAATAACGATGTGATCGAAGTATAGAAAAAATTCTGATGTCCTTCCATGGTATTTTTAGTCAGATGCAACTGTTCATAGTCGGAAAGTCTCACATTTTGGAGATCCATACGAAAACGTGACATGCGTAGAAGACGAACACACTTGCACTGTGTTCTGCTTGGCGTCACGCTGCTGATGAATGCTCAATCCCCACTTGCGATTTGTGGATGATTTTGATGAAGATATATTGGGCATGTCATGCGTTTGGCGCAAAGAAGTCTCGATAACAAAATGTCTACGTGATGCAAAGGGATCGGATGAATAAAATTCATGTAAATGCAGTTTTCAGTGAGCACCAGTGGGACAAGATGATACATACGTTGCCAGGGTACGGCAGAGCACGCGCCCGTGAACCGAAAGCGACGTTGCATTTTTACATTTTGATAAATGTTGAGATCAAACGCCTCAAATAAATACTCTGTTTTATACTTGATCTTTGCCTACAAATAACATTGAAGGTAAACATCATTCTGGCTCTGGTATCAACAATATCATAACGTATTTACTTCATTACTTTCGAGTTTGCGACGGCCAAAGCCCTCCATGCCTCCCCGAAGTTGTTGAACCACGTCTTTCTTCGAAATATACCTACCTCATTGTTGAATGTCCTTACAGCATCCATGGTGCATCTAGTGCCCAACAACTATGGAAATTTGTGGTATAGTCGATGTGATTACTCAAAACCCATAAAAATATTCAATTTTGCGGTGAAATGTTTCCAAATGAATCAAATTTAAGCACGCAGGTGACTGGAAAATGGCGTGCAACGTGAACATCCCATAATATAAGACTGTTTTACAACCTCAAATGTAATTGGTCGAAAAGGCTAACCCTCCATAGTATCGACCAACTAAAATTGTTGTGTTATACAATCGTTCCTCATGTAAGTTCATAAAATACCCAGCATGCTTCATGCAGAAAATTTTCAAGATGTCTGCGCCCTTGGCAAGTTTTGGTAATCTGTATCGGCCACAGCAGGTTTTCTCTACAAGCAGCACAGAAGAAAATAATTTCGTGGAACGCCGCCTCAAAAAACTGAACAAATTCACAGGGAATACGTTCACCTTTCTAGACTCTACTGGAAAGCAACTTAAATCGGTAACTTTTTTATCACGTTATTTTCATTTCACAAAGTACGGAGCCATGGCCGGTGAACGCAAATTACAAAGTTACAGACACGAGGTGATAGTCAGACCCTTCGTGCAGGCAAACTGTGATGCAGATCTGCGTGCAGTTATCGTATACGCCTCCACTTTTTCTGTTTGGATACTGTTTGGAATGCGTGCACACCTGCATGCATCATTTCTATGCACGCGATGTAAACGCTTGTTTTAGCCTGGTCTGTGGTGAGGTAGCCCCGGTCCTGTTGTCCCCCGCCCCCGTCACTGGTACTACTTTAACCTGGCTGCCAACTTGACCCAAGTGACTACAGTTACTACAGCTACTTTGCACATTGCTCGGTCATATAATAAGAACTCAGAATCACCTCTAACATGTTTAACCGATTGTAATTATTATGTTGCACTGATGGTGTGAATTGTTAAGATAATTGAAGGATACTTCTTGTTGTTTTAACTTGATCATATTTATGCTTTTTGTTTAGTATTTTTGTGGTTGCTGATATATTGTTGTCAGAACCTGTTGCTTGGTAGGTGAACAAGTGCACTTGTTTGGTTCTACCTACATTACCAGCTGGATACAGTGATTGCCACGCTCCCTTATTTGTACCCCTTGTGTATTCATATATACAGATTTAACTGTGTCAGTGTACTTCATGATGCTCTAATGTTTCCACTTTGCAGAAACCCAATTTATAACAATTATAAAATGTTTTTTATCACTTGTAATGTCAGCTGTAGTGAATAATGAAACACAAAACTACATGCAAGAAAACTAATGTTTTTACTGTAACATTGGTATGTCACAAACAATAACAGTGGCGTTCTTCTCAACTTGAAATTGACAGACAGATTTTTATCGCTCCTCGTGTTGAGTATAACAGAGAGTTGGATTTGGAGAGAGTGTCTTTTCATCGAAGTAAAATTGAAAACGCAAATACCAAGGAACTGTTCCGAGTTGTTGATGACATTTCCGGTGCAAATAAATCTGCTTCCGACATTCTCCCAAATAATCATGAACTATCTCAACTACCAGCTGCATTTGCAACGTTTTTTGAACAGAAAATAGTAGACATTTACAAAAAACTTCAAAATGCTAGTCCTCTTAGTATTGAACCATTCTTGTACCAGAACTCGCTCTCCATTCTTGAACCTTTGCGTATTGATGATGTAATTTCTATTGTTAGTAAGATGCCTTCTAAATCGTGTCAACTAGAAATACTGCTCCGTATTGTAAATTCTTCTTTTTCGTCTGGTGTTTTTCCAACTGATTGTAAAAAAGCCATTGTTCGTCCACTCATGAAGAAAAGTGGACTTGATTGTAATACAATAAAAACTTTCGTCCTGTATCAAGTTGTAGTTTTCTGGACAAGTTTTTGGAGAAGTGTGCCTTTTTTCGTTTAAATCGTTATGTGTCCGAAAATTCTCTGTACGGTCGTTTTCAGTCTGCTTATCGCAAGGGGCATGGCATCAAAACTGCACTTATACGCATGTTGAACGATGTCATGCTCACTCTCGATAAACACCATCATGTCGTCCTGGTTCTTTTGGATTTGTCAGCGGCATTTGACACCATTGACCATAACATTCTCCTGGGTAGGTTAGGCTCTCGTTTTGGCATTCAAGGGGTTGTTTTAAAATGGTTTGAATCCTTTCTGAAAGGTTGAACACAACAGGTGTCTGTCAAGTTGATGTTATCTAACAAATGCATTTTAAAGTATTGTGTACCTCAGGGTTCAGTATTGGGTCCTGTCTTGTTTGCTTTGTACATGACTCCGATTGAGGATATCATCACACGTCATGGCTTAAATTCTGTTATATATGCAGATGATTCTGGATTGCACATTGCTTGTGACACCCTTACCAGCTCCACTATTGTTCAGCGTATAGAGGCATGCGTCGATGAAATTCGTAATTGGATGATGTCCAATAAGTTGGCACTTAATGACGGGAAGACAGAGATTGTCTGCTTTACACCCCGAAATTGTACGGTTGGTTCACAATTTGGTTCAATGAATATACGAATAGATGAGGCCATGATTTCGCCATCCACTGTTGTACGTGACCTTGGCGTAATGCTTGACTCGTTCGGTCTCATGGACGAGCATATTCGCTATGTTTGTAGGGTGGCATCTCATTCACTTTGGCGGATAAGTAAAATTAGAAAATTGTTGGACCAGTCCAGTGCTGAAAAATTGGTTCATGCTTTTGTCACATCGAAGTTAGGTTATTGTAACAGTCTACTTTTTGGCCTACCTGCATATAAATTGAGCAAGCTTCAACACATTCAGAACTCTGCTGCTCGTTTGATAACTGGCGGAAGATGGGCCGTCACATTGATATGACATCTATACTCAAGGAGTTACATTGGCTTCTAGTAGAAGAACGAATCCGTTTTAAAATCCTTTGTCTGGTTTTTAACATTGTCCATCAAGGTGAATTGGTTCCAAATTACTTATCAGAACTAGTAACAATTGATAGCCCAGTACATACTAGTAATACGAGAAGGAGTGTCGGTGTAAGATTGAATCCCTTTTCTGTCAAAGATCACGGGAAACAACTTTGTAGAAAATATGGTGACAAAGCTTTTAGCGCGTATGCCCCTAAACTGTGGAATAGTCTTCCACCCGAACTTCAGATGATAGCGAAATTCGTTCTTTTTAAGAAGTCTTTTAAAACCATTATTTTTCGTCAATGCTACTGTTGACTTGGATATAATTTTTAACAAAATTTTTAGATTTTATTTATTTTTTATCATTTTTAGTGAAATTTTTTAAAATACTTTCTTTGCTGTTTTTAGGTGGGATCCTTAGTCTAGATTTTAAGCTTGCTTGTTTTTATCGATTGGTTTTAATTACACTCTTTCCTCTGAGTTATTTTGTATTTTCTTCAAATTTTGTAGTTATTCCAGTAATTTTCTGTAATGTACAGACCACTGACACAAGGTGTGTAGTGGTCTTTAAACAATAAATTATTATTATTATTATTATTATTATTATTATTATTAGATAAACAAGGGGTATTGTTAGTCATGTATCAATACTTTTACTGTCAGAATAAAATAAAATGCAAAGGGCTCTCTGGTCTGACTGTTATGTTCCGATTTGTTGAGCTAGTGAACTAAGTATCTTTGCTGTTTGAAAGACAAAAGAGTTTTGTATGCTATACCATGTACCGTAGGAAAGTGATAAAATTCACACTTAGCAAACCAATATGTGCAAATGTAGCCCATTCAGTAGATATTGATTGTTATGTTGCCATGGTAGCACTACAGGTGATAATTTGACAACTTCCTCCATGAACCAAACGACTATCAGGTACAACGAGATAGCTATGAAAAGTTTATCAATTTTAAGTTCAAGATTTCTGCTGAAGGACCAGACAATGTGTCAAAATTTTGTGTCAACAGATTTAAACAGTTAATCTTTTAGGATAGAAAATTCATTAGATTTTTGATCTGTTTCGAACTCACAACATATGGCACCCAGTCACCCAGAAATTTCAACCATCTAACCATAAGTGTGTCTTAGACACAATATAACATAATTTGATAATTTGAAGCACAATAGTGAATTTCTCAAATTTTTCTTGGACTTCAAATTATTGTGTTGAAGTTGATTTACTTCTTATTAATCTTGATATCAGTTTACTGTTTGTTTCAATATTTATTCCAAAGCCATGTTTACATGGTAGAGGGCCTCAAAGTAGGTTTATAGACCCTAACAGAAAATATAACTGCTCACAACGTCCCCAGTTATTCATTGAAATTGAAATTTTCTGTAGCGATTACTATTTTAGAAGACTTGGCCATAGGACTTAGTCTTTTATGTTGTCACCATCATATATATATATAAAAATTAACATTCATCCAAAATTTTGGATGAGAGATGAATATTTCATTTACAGAAATGGTGAAACCAATACTTACTTCAGTGTGATCAAAAGTGTAAAAGCAACATGTCAAGTGATCTATCTGCAGCAGCCATTGACACAAAATGCTATAATTAGTAACAATCTACAATAGCAAGCAGCATTATTTGTTCTATAAACAGTTAATGACAATACTGTAGAAAAATTGGATCATTCTCTAGCCATGTGACCGTGATGTGAAACAGGCCCATTGTACTACTGAATCAGTGGTTTATGTTGAAGTGTCCTTTGTACACGTCTTCTCAAAGAGTTTGTTCATACTACGGTATTTAAAAAAAAATTAAAAGCCACCACCAAGCAGTACCTCTCTCATCCTTCATACAAAAATTTGAGTTTAGTACAAAGGAAAGTTTGCATAGGAAACACATTGCTGCACTGTGTATGCTGATCTTTACAGAAATCAAAGTTTCACATGAAGTAAGAAGATGCTATACTGGTAGATGTACTATCAAAGACTGTGAATCAATGTAGATGCTTAGATACTGGCAAAATTTGTTCTCTTCTATTGTCTTGTTGTGTCATTTATCAACTCTGACCCATGTGATATGGTGAGCAAACAATTATTTTTGGTCTGTCCAAGATTAGGAAAACCATTATTGTTTCTGATAGTTGTGATAGGCAGACATAAACGTGTGGCATGCTGTTGGGGTGTCTCTTAAATATGGTATCCACTGCCCGCTATGCTTCTGTCAGATAAAATTAAAACATCCGCAATCTGATTCTTCTCTGGATCAATATAATCTTGTTCTCATCAAAATCAATATTTAAAAAAAACAGCAAAAGAATCATTTTTTTTTTTAATTCAGTGTTTCATATAATTTTGGTTAGCATCTGCATTTATAATCAACAAAGACTGGTAATGCTAGCTATATGTACTGTAGGGGAAATCTTTACACTGTACATTTACATGCATAACACAAGTGATGAATGTGAAAAGCCATCATTCTTTTGTCCGCCTAAGTTTTAAGGTTTGATAGTTTCCCCTGAAACACACACAGTGAATCTTTGTATACATTGAATTTGCCCTCGCTTATCCATGATGTATGCATATTTACATGTATTTGCATATTTGAATAATCATTGGACAGTATCTGTTGCAGCTTACTCTCAAGTTACTCTCAAGTTCTTGTGTAATCCTCTTTGATTTATTTACTTTACTGACATAGATGTAGACAGCACATCAGATGACTACTCCAGTTTTGTCTCAGAGACCATTGTGGTACTTGGTGAGCTTGTGTCATGCTAGGCTCCACTAACTATGCCTCATTCTTGATACACAGGTTATTCCGATTTTTAAATTTCATATTAATTCCAAAAGGAATGGGCAATAATATTTTTTAAATGATATCTTAGAGCATGCCATTAATGTTTGATGTCTACTTTTGTTTCATTCCAGGGAAGGTCAACAATGCCGTGAGTCTTCATTGGTTACTACACTCTGCAAACTTCAACTGCTGTAGGGACTAGTACTACTGGCTGTTTTCAAGAGATCTGCAAATATGACACGACTTTCACAAACACGGAGGTTGTTCATGATTCTAATTTTAGCCTGCTTTGGCTTTGGGTGCCTAATAGCCATTGTGAACTTGGCCAGCATTGAACTTGATGAGCTGGAACCTTTGTTTGCTGACAGGCCACATGGACATCTCCGTTGGACGCCAGACAAGATTGCTGAGAGGCGATTCAATGAAGATGCTGCTGCCAATGAAGAAGATGACTTGGATGGAAGAAATCCAAAAATCGCAGCTGGACTGCAAATGAGACAAAATGCAGAAAGTTATCAAAAGAAGAATGAACCAAATTATCAACTTGAACCTGAACTTAAAGTGAATGAACAAAAAGTGGATACCTTGCAAAAACAAGAGCACAACGATCTCAGTGACTTTCCAGAACCTAACTATAATATACATGTGTTTTACTACCCATGGTATGGAAACCCGGAAACTGATGGCAAATACCTTCACTGGAATCATGGATATATAGAACACTGGAATTTAAGGGAAGCCAAAAAGTGGCCCACTGGCCGCCACCAGCCACCTGATGATATCGGTGCTAATTTTTATCCACAGCTTGGATGTTACAGTTCTAGTGATCCTAAAGTCATTGATGACCATATGAAACAAATCAGATCTGCTGGCATTGGTAAGTATTTTAATTACTAAAACAATGATTGAGACTAATATATCACTGCAATACACTTCTAATAAAGTTTCAGTAGTCACAGATGTTTCCGTTTTTTTGCAAAACAAAGAAAGTGGTTTTTGGTATGTAACAATAGATAGATCTGAGGCTATAGTTTCAGTAACACATTAGAGTCAGATACCATCTTTGACTGACATATACCTAATGACACAAAAGAGGGAAAGCAAATTGTTTCAAAAGATTAAAAATTCAACAGAAAACAGGCTTCTAAAGCGTGATGTACAGGTAAACCAGTAAATAATAGGTTTATCAATGTAAAATAATTTGCCCGTTTAAAAACCCCATTCACCAAATTCAATGTCCATTCCCCAGGTCTTCCTTCCCAGTACTACTACAAATGGCTACTGAGCTCTTGAATTATATTTTTGTTAACAAATCCAATTCACTGACAGCTTACACAAGGAATTTTAAAAGGAACTAACAGATGCGTACTGAAATTTATGTAGATTTAAAGAAATTTGAACATTTGGTCGTCAGTTATTTGTGGTATGCCATTAACTTGTCAGTGATCTTGAACATTGACTGAATTACATGTACTTGTGTAATACTAAATAGTTCAGTCAGTAAACAAGATTGTTCTAGCATACAAATTTAAACAAAACCATGCATTAAATTTCAACAACATTACCTTTTAATTGAATAGATAAGACCAGCATGATAAATCTAACAAATGATCTAATGAGATGAGGCGTGTATCTAAAAAAAACTATAACAGCTCAATGAAAATTACAATAACAATTACAAAGAATTGATAAACATCATTTCTTGAAGTAAACACTGCTTTAATTAAATGGGATTTTGATTCAAAGTATGTATGAAGCAGTAACCCACAAAATGTCACTGTTTAGTCTATGACATCATAGAATTAGTCATGACTTCAACTACTGCTCGCATTACTCAGAATTGCCATCAAACTACAATCAGTAGTTTAAAGCCCCATTAGTGGTATCTTTCCATGTACGGTATTTTCAGAAATTTTGTTCTGTTTTCGTATTGTGTCTTGTTCTTTTCCTTAACTAGTGTTGGAATGCCAAGTGTGTAGCTTCTTACTGAAATACAACCAATGTGGAGTTTAATATTTGAATTCATTGTTGAGATGGGGATGTAGCAGTCTGAGAGTGTGATTTTTGATTACTGATGACTTCACTAGGTGAATTGGTACTGTAGTTTTAATATGAGTTCCAATCCAATCAAGAAATTTGGTAATTTTACAATTGAATTCTACAATTGAATTGAATTGCATGGGACAGTAATTTATTTTTCAACAATATAACTGAATACTGTCCTCAATGCATTGTGTTCATCTGGCTCATACTATGTATTTCAGCCTAGTGTAAATAGTAAAAACAATGAAGCAATGTACCAGAAGTGCCCAGTACACATACCACCATAACACTGGTTTGCACCCTTACCAGCTTTCAGTGACTACACACTTTGTTTACTGATGTCGTGTGCTGCTTTTGTTGTGCATGTGTGGTATCATTATGATCAAAGTAGGCTTGCATACGATGCTGTGTTTTCCCTCCGGCCGTACAACGCAAGGAACGTACAGCATCGTATGCAGGGCTATGATCAAAGTTACTCAATAGTGAAGCTTTCAAATACAATGTCTTTCATTCAAAGGAAAGTACATTTCTTCATTGCTTTCTTGATTTGTAGGTGTAGTGGTGATCTCCTGGTATCCCAAGCAGAAATCTGATGCTGAAGGCATTCCAAGCGATTCACTCTTACCTCTCATACTTGATACAGCTCAAAAGTATAATGTTAAGGTTAGTAATAAAGAGACATCTTTAATTTGTCTGTACTGTTTCACTGTGATCTGAGAATGATCAGTCAAATGTGTTCACACATTGCAGTCTTTGTATCTTTGTAGCCATAGTGGCTAGATATGAGAAATTTGTAATGAAATAGGTAGACATACAATATATGAAATATATTGCTTGGTTGTATAGAAATAAATCACCATTTACTATAGACATTCAGTTACTTTAGCAATTCTCTCAAAAGTTGTCTGTATAGCTATTATTTTTGATTTGGATGTTTACATATGAATCTACTTTGTAAATGGTTGATGGGACAGACTTTCAAAGTCTTGAAATTACCAGGTGACTGGACCTAAAACAGTGAAAAAGGCAAAGCAAGACTTTAAGCTGTATTTTCTGCTTGTATTTCTGCTTGTATTTCTGCTTGCAAAATTACAGATTACTAGGATTGCACAAAGCAATGTTTAAATGCTAGCTTGGTCCTTGAGAGTGTTTCTGTTTCTTTATTTAAAATCAATATCTCGACCCAGTTATCACAATAGTGTGGTCCAAACCCATCATTTTCAATGGTGAGTTTGGATCTGCTTACAAGGCCAGGTAAGGGGGTATAATAGGAAGAGTAAAACAAACAAAACAAGCAAATTATCACCATATGAGGGTTTGACTTCTACATGATTGCTATGCTATGATGTCAGTGTCATGCCATGAAGACTGGCTATGGTGTTGTACCAGTACGTGCAATATACCTGCTTGTTTACAGCATCTTCATGAACTGTAGTTTGGTACACATAGTGTATCACATGAATTACTAGTTACCTAGGGAGTCTTAAGGGTTTAAGACTGAATATGTAGCTTGATGCCTTTGTTTGTATCCAAGGTCTGTGTTTGCTAATCTTCATTAATTTCTTGTACTTTACGCATAGGTTGCTATTCACAGTGAGCCATATAAGACACGTGATGACCAGACACTACATGAGGATATGAAATACCTTATCAACCAATATGGATCTCATCCAGCATTTTACAAATACACTTGGAATGGCAAGAAGTTACCGCTGATCTATGTGTATGATTCCTATCTAGTGGAAGCAAAGAAATGGAAGGAACTGTTGACACCTGGTGGTAAACACTCCATTCGCGGAACAAAATATGATGCCATCTTTATAGGGCTACTTGTGGAGGCCAAACACAAAACTGAAATAACAAAGGCTGGATTTGATGGATTCTATACATATTTTGCAACCAATGGCTTTACATATGGATCAACATACCAACATTGGAAGGAGTTCTCCAGCTTTGCCGACATTTCCGGTCTTCTCTTCATTCCGAGTATAGGACCAGGGTACATTGACACCAGCGTACGTCCATGGAATGCTCAGAACACTCGCAAACGTCTCAACGGACAGTACTACCAAACGCATTCATCCAGGCCTTGGCTGTCAAACCACAAATGATTTCAATCACATCTTTCAATGAGTGGCATGAAGGAACACAAATTGAGAAAGCTATTCCCAAGAAGACCCAGTCTCTAACCTATCAAGACTATAAACCCAATGGTCCTGACTTTTATTTGAAAATGACAGCAGAATGGAGTGGCAAGTTTTCTGAGCAGTTTCTGAGCAACAGAGATGCATTGTAAATGTTGTACTCACTCAAGTCACAGTTTGAGGCTGGTTTGTCTTCTACATGCACTTTCTCATTTCAAATAATCATTATTGCCAACAAAGGATAGCAAGTGTTTATTGCCTGATAATTTGGCCCTTCAAGTCATAAAACATGCATTTGAAGGAAAATTCTTTCATTTTGGTGCTGATCCCTTCCCATTGCAAAGGAACTCATTATTGCAAGATTGCTTAATGATACACTGTTGAATTGTTATTGCAATTGAGATAGATGTGATTATAAAACCTTGTCAGTGATTCTGACTCCCTGCGTAAACAATCAAGGTATATTTTTTCAGTCATCAGTTTTCTGAATGAAAATATATATCAAAAACAAATAACAACAACAGAAATGTTTTTCCAACATATCAAGCTGGTAAAATATTCTGAAATGGAGAAAAAACACCTGAAAAGTTGTTGCTGTGGATGAATGAAACAAAAGTGAAAATATTTGCTGTTTATCCTTCAATCTCTCAAATGTTTTCCCTGGTCATATCTGAGTTTTCTGCCAACGGAACAAGATAAGCCAACTTTGTCTGAGGAAATACCTGGATGCTTACAATTCCATCAGTGTGTATTCTTATATAATGCATGAAGTCAGGTCATTTAAAAATATCACATATCTTTGAATGGCTTTCCTGTCTCTGTGACCTTGGTGCAGGTGATTAATTCACATATAATATGTCAAAGTAAATGTAAAATATGTTTTCAGTCATGTCTGACTTTACCAGCTACATATGCCAATTTTGCCTGAGAAAAAAAAGACAGGAATCAAAAATTCCCAGAGAGTTATTTACATATTATGAGTAAAGTAAGGTTATGCAAAGATTGTGACTACGTAAGAATGCTTTTCAGTGTCTTGCTATGATGATATTGCTGTGAACATATTTACTAAAAGATGTATGTTAGGTTTCCAGTGTATCACCATGAATTAGTTTGGCAGCTTTGTTTGGCAGCTTGGTGTCACCTTATTGCAAGAATAGAAACAAACTACACGAGTGGACTCATAGCACAGTGAGATACTAGACATTTGTATGGTTTGTAGACTTGCTAATGAGTCATCAAATGTAAAAATCTTAATGGTGTTTGGACCAAATCATCTTACTCCTTCATCAAGAGCATTCCTGATAAGTTGACAGTAGTTTTAGTAATTTCCTTCAATCTCTCACGCTGTTTTATGCTAGGAATCTACCTCGATCCTTTCAGGACAACGGACAAAAGATGAGTCAAAATTTGTGCAATATTAATGTGTGCATATAATCAAGACAGCAATGATGTGGTATTCATTTATGTAACTTTCTATCCCATTCAGGGAACAATGTTATTTCAGATGGCTTTACACTGCTCTTTTTGTTTGTACTTTGATGGTAAAAAAAGCTGCTGTCTGCACTCTGTAAACAAGAACTATCTATGCTTCATTGTTGCAAGGTGCTATTTGCTTGCCTATTTATGAAATGCACAATTTCTATTGTTACACATTCACCTAACTACAAAATGTACACTGTATTCTATAGGAAAATGATTTCCCTTATGATGTTGTATCTGTTTTGATTAGAATGTCATACTGAATGTTTTACCGTGTTGTCGCATTTCTCAAACTTTTCATGATGTCTCAATATCCCCAGCATTTCAGAAATCCTTAATGCATTTTATTCCTATCAAATATCCATTGTATTTGTTGTGTCTGGAAAGAGATGCATTTTACAAAAATTACATTTTATGAGTCAAAATTCATCTGAAAAATAGATAAAATTTTATACATTATATTTTACAAATCATGGTTCATCTGGTAATGTAACACAGAGATAAAAAATCAATATTTTTGCTATTGTGAGTGCAATACTTTCAGGAATCATTTCATTCATTGCTAATACATGCCAAGCATGATCAATAGAGTGTTATCCAGCAGAATACACAATTTGTGTAGTTGAAAGTTCCTGAGTTTGCCATTATGCAAATATTTCAAACCCATTAACACCTTGATTAGGGTTTTCTTTGACCAGCTACCTAGCTCCCTGAGAAAATCCCTACATAAAAAAATCCTGCCAATATTTATTTCCAGCATATATAGGAAAAAATTTACCTATCCTTTTCTCATGATTTTTCTTTCATAGACATTAAAAGGGTCTGAGAAATGGAAAGGATGCCTGGCATTGGTCTTGGAATAAACTCATTATTATTGCTGTGTTGTACACTAAACCTTGCTATTAGAGTACCGTAGACAGTGTAATAAAATATCACCTGTCCAGAATACTTAACATGTACCTCAGTACTACACGTATTACTATGTACAATTCATGTACTGTATCAAGATAGTAACAGTGAAATTGTATCCAATTTAATCGTGATAAGTGTGTGTTATAAATTACATTATTAATGAAATGGTTTGACAATTACACTTGTTGATTTCTTCCACCATGAGGGCAAAAGAATGAAAAGCTCTATTAGTTTGGTTTTTGCAGAAACTTGGCAGAGGGCATTTATTTTTGCAGGCATTGTACAATATTGAAAGTAGAAGCAAGAAGGTGTAGATGTAAGTCTGTGTCCTCATAACAGTAGAACATCAACACTGACATGTAGGGCAGCAAGCAATATTACTGAATGTAGTTGTCAAGTATTGTAGTCTTATCACAAACAACATGAAACTGAGTGTGGTTTGCAATATTCAGCAAAACACCTTTGAATTTTAATTAACTCCTGAAATATTTAGAGTGGCTTTTCCCACTGAAAGGACCCCCCAACCTGATTTTATTACGCTCAATTTTTTTGTATTTCCCATGTTCATGGCTTGGTGAAAAGTACTGGACAGCTGTCAAAATGACTCAGTTTTACTTGGTGTACTTGACATAGAAACTAAGTAACAAACTTGATTTATTGATTTTATCACCCATATTAAACGAGATAAAGTAAAAATTGAACATGTTTTGGGAGAATATGATTGAGTTTATATTGTGTAACTTGAAGTGTTTGTAATTTCTTTATTGTCAAGTTCTTCAATATCATAGAATTGTTAGTCAACAAGCCCTGTGTATACTGTGATGACAGTTTCTGGTATGAATTGTACCGGTACCAGAAATACATCATTGAAGTGTATTTCATTTTGTCATCATCTATCTCTGCCACAAATCTTTGTGTTCTATGAATCATTACATGAGGCTGAACAAAGTGTAGAATTCCCAGGTCATAGCAATGTCAAGTGTTAATTTGGGATATAGAATACAAGATATCTGCATAATACTCTTTACTGTTATATATTAACTTAACTGCTGAATTCAGTACCATTAACTCTAACACAGTATTTGTCATTATTTATCATTTCTGTGCATTATACAGACTTCAAACCTTTGGTATATGTTTCCTGTCAACAGTATTTGTAAGTTCTGTCACTGCTTTTATATTCAGTAAATAAATGTTTAATACGTATGATGTACATTACAAGTTTTGTTGGACTCAGTATATCGTGTTGCTCCTATTCAGATTGTCTTTATTCATACAAATGCATCGGTAGCAGTTGCTTGTCAGGATACTGCACAGATCTTTTATCAGATGTTTCTCTGTGATTGCATTGGTTAAAAACAAACAAGTTTAGCCATTCATGTTCAGTTGATTAGCCCAGCTTCAGCTGATGTCAGCCCAGTGGTGCACCACTCTTCCTGATTTGATTATTCTGGTGTCAAACAGGATAAGTGCACTCGTGTGTCATTCAATATTTCAGCATGGTTTAGTTAGCTAAGTAATGTAAACAGCATCTCACACTATGTACAACACTGACAAAGGTGGAAAACAATACATCTGTTCTCCTAATTGTAAACACAAAGGTGCGACTGTGGACCTGTTTAAATAGAAATTGAAACCCTGGGGAATGAAAAACAAAATAATGTCGATTTTGCATGAGTATGAAATGTGTTGACAGTCAATTTTTACAGGAATTTGAAAATCTTTGAGCAAGAAGTAATCTCTCGAGAGAGTACAGTATCATTGACATCTCGCATTCCCACTGTACAGGACAACTACCAACATAGAGGGCGCTATCCACTAATCAATGGTTCAGCAACACAAGTGATGGGAAATGCCATATTTGTGGTCAAGAAAAAACACTGAAACACATCCTATTTGAGTGTAAATATGGAAAGAAATCTGGCAGAAATGTATTTCTTTCTTTGTCAGAAAACACAATATCAATAACAATATCACTATCAAAAGATTAGCAATTGCAGGAATTGAAAATGATAACAATGCAACATCAGATATTATAAACTTTCACTTCCTTTGTAAAATACACAGTTTGGAATATTCAAAATTCTGTTACTCTTCATGGGATTAAAGTTTCCCTTCAATCCTATGTTATGCAATTGAAATGTTATCTTCGCTCATGGATTAACACATTTATATTTCACTTATAAAATAATGAACAAAGTTGAGAATTATATCACAAAGTTTTCAAGCCTTAGGGACTGGTCAGTTTCTTCAGCCTGGGGGGGGGGCCAGTGGATTCATGGGGGGGTCACCCTGTTTTTGACTTTGGTGATAGGGGGGGTCACCATGTTTTTGAAATGCCCAATAGGGGGGGTCAGTGTGTTTTTGAATTTTTACACAAGCTCATCATTGCCTAAAATGCTAGTGTCAGCCACAAAATTCATCATTCAGTTGTATTTTTCGGCGCGCCCTTCGGGCGCGTAACTTTAATAATCAGTCATATTTTTCAGCACGCCCAACTTTAACATTTCAAGCATACATACATCAGAGATATCTGTATGTTCAATATTTTTCAGCGTGCTCTTCAAGCTCATTACTTTAATATATCATACATCTTTCAGCATGCCCTTCAGGTGCATGACTTTAATATACAAGGCATATATATCAGAGATATCAGGATGTTTCATATTTTTGGCGCGCCCTTCGGGCGCCATACTTTCAGAGATATCTTGATGTTTGCTAAGTGAAAGTGTACCATTATGAAATCTGCATTTCATATGAAAAGGATGACAAAGTCCTGATACTTTTCTGTTCTCTCTGTGAGAATTCAGTATGAGAAACCAACATGCACAAATATTTCACAATATATATTTGATACAGTGACTTATTTTAGAGATAGAAAAATGACAAGATATCTTTCCTTCTCATTGATGCAATTATTTTCTTTGTTTCATAGGTTTTCTGTAGAAAGATGCTTTTTATGAACAAAATAACAGTTAAAAAAGGCAGTTTTTGTCATTATTAGCTGTGCTTTTATGGTTTCAATGTTACACAAGAAAAGGTCCTCTCAGACACTGTACACATCAGATTTGGCTAAAAAAGCTCTCTATGGCTCCTCAGTAGATTTAATTGCATGGTTGGCAAGTCTTAACACCCATGAAAGTTTTTGATTCACTGCTTTTTCCTCTTTGATATTAATGATTGACATCCATTTCTGTACAACAGTTCAGGACATCTGGTTAAGCAGAGAAAGTGTGAAATCATACATTCACAGCTCATTCAAAATACAGCTCATTCAAAATGTACTGTATTTAAACTTTAAGATTGACACTTTGAAATTCCTATCTTACAACTGACATGTCAACAATTTCACTAAAACATAGAATGACTATTTAAAATATAAATATATGTAAAATATAATATATATATATATATATATATATATATATATATATATATATATATATATATATATATAATTTATGTCCATCTTTTGTTTTACCTTTGTCGCGCCCGGGGGGGGGGGGGGGTCACCCTGTTTAGAAATTTGGAATAGGGGGGGTCACCCTGTTTTCAAAATTTGGAATAGGGGGGGTCAGCCACTTTTTGACGTCGGCAAAAAATAATCCACCGGCCCCCCGAGGCCGAAGAAACTGACCAGTCCCTTAGGCTTGAAGGAGCAGGATGCATCCTGAATGCATTCATATGATGCTCTTTTAAGATAAATGACTGATTTTTTTCAGACAAGTTGCATTGTAATTTTGTTCAAACACTTGACACATTCACAGTTATGTAGCTTTGTTTTATTTGCCACTTTGTTGGAATAAATTTATCCTTTTCAAAAAAACAAAAAAAAACAACATCAAATCTGCATGCAAAATGAAAGATTCATATAAACAGAACAAAGGATGTAGCATTTACTAGTAATTAATGTCCTGGGTGAGCTTGAACATTCAAATGAGGGAGGAAATAATTTTTGTGCTCTATATCACTGTGGAAATTAAATTACATCCCAACATTCCTTCACTATCTGCCTCTTGTACTATGAAGGTTTCCAGATACTTTTTGACATAACTCAGTAAAAAAGAACGAAAATGTGGAGGTCTTGACGACGTTTATTGCAACCACAGACACAATTTAGCGATACACTTCATCAACCATTTTTCCCTATGGAAAGATGAGCTTTTATGGTCATGTTTGATCAACCTTTTTTCCGTCTATCCTGGATGGAAGTAGCTGAGTCAGAGGTCAAACTCTGGGAGACAGTTGAATTGAGGAGGATATTCTGCATTGGCCGTCCGCATGGTCCGTATTTTCGTGAGCAGCGCAGCCAGCGGTCGAAATCGGGCAGGCGACTAGACTTCGAAGTTGAGGACAGTTGCGAGTTTTGACTGCGGTATGTAAAGTCTGATGTCCGTTACTGAGTCTCTGAGCCTGGTTGATCAATGTCAGCATGGCATCCAAATCAGTGGATGAACTTCGACGAGTGCCAATCAATGAACAACACTGTTCTCTGTATCTGAACGGGATTTGTAATTCAAGTGATTGCCAAAGTCCACACACGCTGATTGGGGATTTCAGTGCCTCGAACTGGAGCACAACGCACATGAATGTTCTGAACATACGGGCCGTCGAGTTAGCAGACTACGATGAACTCAGTGACGACTTGGATCGTTACTTGTGTGAATGGTTGGTGGGATTCCCAACCAATTTTGAAGTGGACAATCCGTTGCCATGCCAATCGGACCTGTCGCCATCCACGAAGAAAATTATAAACAGTGCAACAGAGAAAAGTAGACTGGCGCTGTTATCGACTCATGAAAGCATAGTTACCTCTGATGAACTAAAGAAAGGAAGACTGAAAATGATAGATGGTGAGCAATTGTGCGATCTTTACCCAGTAAACATGATTGAACGCGCCTTCTGTTACACAGATCATTGATTAAAATCTTCTGCCGATCAATTCGAAAGTGTGCAATCAAAAAAAATATACGTGACGGTGATTCAATATTTGCCTCCAGCTCCAGCGAAATCGAACAGGACTTCGCAGCTGTGGGTTTACATTCTGTCCGTGTAAGAAATAACACTGACTGACAGTATTAAAGGTTCATAAAATCTACTGTCCGTTCACTAGAGTATGTTCAAAATCTTCCAAAAATTATTGTTGACGCAATAGTGACACCAAAATGGTTCAAATTACCATTTCTTCGACATGTAAGCAAAATACACGCCGAACGCCAATCTGATTAAAATCAGATGTAGAGCTTGCTGTCGCGACAGCAAGAGAAAACCGCGCAAGTACAGAGTCGCCGTACTCTACATCTGATTTTAATTGCAACTGGACAGATATCAAGGGATGCACCATAAGACCTTGGGAAGGGGGGGGGGGGGGGGGGCGTGTCAGAATGCTACTTTTCCCCAATTTCCAAAGTATAAGGATTCATCTTTTCCGTTTACACACTTTTAAAATACTATAAGCCAGTCAATTATTTTTTTGCAAATGCACCAAGGCTATTTTTCTAATTAGATTTTCTTCAATTTTGAACAACCCATATGTAAGCTGCACGCCCTTGAGAAAACACCATTTCATGTTCTGTTTTCCAAAAGATTGCATACTTGTTTACTGATAATGTGAGACGAATAGCAGGGAGATTTATGAAAATATTGCGTAGCAGTGAAAAAAGTTTACATTCACAAATGAAAAAGTGTATTATGATACAGGTGATGCAAGTTTTGTGTCAAATACACACGCCTTTCACAATGCATATCTGAATATGCACTTGGATTTAAAATTACATTTCCAGTGCTTATTAGGTAGATCTCTTTCATTGTTGCATCACATTGGTTAGGTATGGAAGTGTCCTAATGTAAAATATCTTTCTCTGCACATAGCATGTCAGGTACAAACATATATCTGATGAATTTATCAAACTTTTTGATTAATTTTGAATGTCAATGTCAATTCAGTGCCAAGACAAGTAGGTACATGCTGCTGCATTTTATTTTGGTTTTGTAGATATGCAATATTAATTCATGAAATATTAATTAATTTCTGTGCTGGTTCTCAAAATAATCAATAATAATAATTATCTCCCTTAGATTGCGAATCTTTAGATGACACATTCCTATACTTATGGCGACAGTTTCATCCAAATGTAAGCCGGTGTCAAAAAGAACGTCTGGAAGAAGTTGCACAGAAGACAGTAGTGGCAAGTAATTCCAATCTTATATTACTAGTTTTCAGTGCTGATTAATCTTGCAAAGTACTCATGGTTTCAAATCATTTACAAAACAAAAATTGATGATGCAGGATTAGTTAGGAGCATTGAAATCTTTGGTACAATGTCTGTAAGTGGTATGATTAGATGTCATCCTGTTGTGGGACTAAACCCCTTTCAGTATGACAGACATGCCACACTAATATTGTGGGAATTCTGCAGTCCAGTCCCACAGCCTGGATGAAATTCTGCACTATGATAATAGCTACAAAGTACAGTACATGTCATCTGGATATTCTTTACGGCGGTAAAGACTTGGTACAATAGAGAATATTTTGTCTTCTGTTGCTCTCTTATTCACAAGCTCTTTGCTTTGTCATTTACCTGCCAAGGGAACCTCATCTTACAAAATGCCAATGCATGTATTTCCAGAAATTAAGAAAGTCTTCAAGAGCCACCAAACCAGAAGATGAAATAAAAGTCCTGAATCACACCAACACATTGCTCACATGGACAGAGGCCAAAAAGCTTGAAGACAGTATTCAAGGAGATGGACCAAATCACAGGCAACAACATTTGAGACCCAGTGAATCATCTATGGATGATCTACTTGCAGATATCATAAGATCTGCAGCAACAGAAACCAAGTGTAATGCCAAAATTAGGTAATTATGTACAAGTCTATTATTACCGGTAATGCAGTTGTAATTACTTATATTTGCATTCAAGAACAACATGACAATGAAATTGTTGAACGGCAGATTGTATGAACAAACTCTCAGGCTTTGAAGACGTTGCTATGCTGATGTCCCAGAATTGATATTGGTTCATACATCACAGAGTAATATTAATAAACTTGGACTTGAGAATAATAACAACAAAATGAACCTATCAGTAAAGTTATTACACTGTATATTGAATCATGTACAGACAGACATTGCACTAACTTTGAAGGATGGTGGTTCTGACATGTTTCAGTGACAGCTCTAGGAATGGAAAGTGGATGCAGACATGAGTTTTATCAAACCAGTTCATTTGTCATGTCAAGAATGTTGTAATAGTATCCTTCCATTATCTAGAAGTAATTGAACTGAAAGATTCAGTCATGTAAATTGCTAGCTGAAGGCACAGTGTACTATATAGGTTACTGCTGTGGGCTAAACAAAAAGTTGCAGTGCCCCAAGCTGACACAGCTGGCTCCTCAAACATTCAAAATAAAATTAAGCCTAATGCAAATAGTTTTTAAAGATTTCTGTATAGGATAATGCACGAGTGGAGTGCAATCGTTCAGATATTGAACGGCACGAGGGCCGTAGGCCCGAGTGCCGTTCAATATCTGAACGATTGCACGACACGAGTGCATTATCCGACTTACAACACGTGACCTTGCACCTGCGAGTGGGCACGGACCAATCAGATTACAGCAATTAATTAATGGCCATTTTGAAAGTGCACACCTGTGTATAGTACTATTTCATTGGCTAAGGATAAACACATGGGAATTTCCACGTGTTCTACACGGAGCATAGACGTGGCTTTCAAACGTGCACGTTTTTGTCATTGGTGACACTGCAGCTGAACTGCAAGCATCATGCTGAGTGACAGCGATGAAGAAGTGTTCATTACACAAAATACTTTCCGAAACCCCACTGAAAGTGATAACCCTGAAGAAGACGACTGGCTGTTTCAAGACTTTGGAGAGTTACTGGGTGAACTGGGAGAAGGCTCGGCACAAGTAGAAAGTCTCGCTGTCGACGTTGCGCCTCCTGGTATGTCAAAGCCTGTTCCACTGCTTGTAAGAGACACGTTGCCTGTTCATTCTGACACACCTTGCCCCTCCCGTTTGGATATAAAAAGTGACAAAGAGATAGAAAGAATGGCGATTGAAAGGATTCCTAAAAACACCCTAAACAAAAATAGTTGGGCCGTAAACACATTTAATTTCTGGCAAAACGAGAGAAATAAGTTGGCCTTAGACCCGTCATTTAATATTAGTGTAATACATCCTAAACTCGAGGAAATGACGAAAGATGAATTAAATTTTGCATTGTCACGCTTTGTTTCTGAAATAAAGAAAAAAGATGGAAATGATTCCTGGACAAAGTTTGTATGAATTAGTGATGATTATACAAAACCATTTGTCAGTAATGGGTAAAAGCTGCCAGTTTCTGAATGACCCCACCTTTAAACAGCTAAAAGATACTTTAGATTGTATCATGAAAACAAGGAGCGCTAAAGGAATTGGTACGGAAAAGCGACAGGCCATGGTGTTGAGTGTAGACGATGAGAACAAATTTTGGAGCAGGAAATTGATTGGCGATTTTACACCACAAACTCTATTGGACGCTCAGGTCGTCCTTTTCGGAATAAATTTTGCTTTGAGAGGGGGCCAAGAGCACAGGAATTTACGCCCTGGCCAAATTTGCAAAAAATACTGTGAGATTGTTGGGAAATATTATCTGGAATACACCGAGGACGTGTCAAAAACAAACAGTGGTGGCTTGGCATCAAGGAAAGTGAAGCGTAAAGTTACAACTGCGTTCGAAAACACAGACTGCAAGGAGAGATGCATTGTGCGATTGTATGATACATACAACAAACTTTGGTAAGAATCCTGTTTTGCTTCAGTGTTGAAGTGTACTTTACTAGAGCCATGGTAGATGTTCCAAGTATATCGTGCCTTGATTATTTTGGTTGTGGCGCTTTCCACTGCGCATAATGTGAACAATTAATTCGATTGTCCGGTCTACTGGGTCGTCCACTACGACGCTCGAAATTACTAATTTTCGGTGGTTTTGTAATATTCTGAGTAAAATTTGTTGAACGAGAAATATTGGCTGATAGAGGGCGCCTTTCTTCAAAATTAAGCCCAGTGAACTTATATATTTTAATGAATAAAAACCTTGGCATATTCTGCCAATAGCTGAAATTATCTGACAAGCATGGATAACGAGATGCATACAACCTTAATGTTAACGTTGACATGATCAGTATACTATATTACTTCACCAAGTCCAACTTTTAATTGTATCCCTAACCGATTTCGGATAATTAACACGTTTATGTCAATTTAGTCCTTCAGATCGCCCTCAAGACGTAAACTATTTGCAGCCGGCCAAGAAAATAACCGCAGATTGTTGGTATTCTACGATGCCAGTTGGGAGGAATACACCAATGAAAACTGTGGCAAGACTCTGCGAAAACGCGGGAATGAAGGATACTATACGAACCACAGTCTACGGGCCACAGCTGCCACTCGCTTATTGCCGATGGTATGGACGAACAACTAATTGCTGAAAAAACGGGTCATCGAAGTTCTGCTATTAGATCTTACAAGGTAGTAATAAATTACAACATAGTAAATTATAACTCGAGACGTTTATTCATATAATTGATCAAAAAGAAAACTTGGTATCATTAACTTTGTATAAACTGATAAACTTTTGGGTACAAACGGAAAAGTGGTACCGAATGAATGACGGTAGTTGGACTATCATGCGATGGCATTTCTAAAATGTTTATATTTGCTCTGGTTTCAATGCCGTGCATTTGCCGATGTATTGTTCACGTGCATAATCAAAAATCTTAACTGTCTCATTTAATCAGTTTTGTATTTGTGTTACAGAGAACAAGCATCGAACAGCAGTTCAAGGTGAGCAAAGTTTTGCAAGGAAGGCCACCTAAAATGGCGAAGTTGGCAGATTTTGGGCCGGGAAAACAGTCGATAAAAGAGGAGTGTGACGAAGAATTGAAGTGCCAGGTGGAAGAATGTTCGAACGTCGAAATTCATAAAGAAACAAGAGCAGCGTCCGTTACGTTCATTTTGAGGCCGATCTTCCAGAGGGAGCAAACATATCTTTGAATTTCGATAAAAAGTAATGTTGTAATGTAGACATTCAATTAAATCATGGTGTATTAAAGTCCTTTCTACTGTCATTTGTTGTTGGGTGTTTTTGTAGTGTTTCTGTTGTGTCGGTCACTGTGTGGTAACGGCCACCTGTTGTCAAGTTTGCACTCGTTTGATTTCGATATTAGATATTGCACCGGAGCAGTGCAATATCTAGATATTGCACCGGTGCGGTGCAATATCTAGATATTGCACCGGTGCGGTGCAATATCTAGATATTGCACCGGTGCAGTGCAATATCTAGATATTGCACTGCTCCGGTGCAATATCTAGATATTGCACCGGTGCAGTGCAATATCTAGATATTGCACTGTACCGGTACAAAATTGAGAACAGGTCGATGTTTATCTAGCAGAGAACTGCACGACAAAACAAAGACCATGGCCAAGAGCAGTGTTGTAACTTGTGGTCTTCCCATCTACCATAGAGAGAACCAGTGTATGTTATAAACAATGTGTCCTTCCACTTCCACAAACACTGACTGCTCAACGGTACAGTGAGGGATGCAATGTTTATCTTCTCCTGGTAATATGTCCTTGAAATGTTATGCCTTTCAAAATCTGTAGTATCAAGTCTGGTTACATAATATCAAAGTGTGTTACCATCCACTGTGAGAGCTATGTGGGAGGTACTCTTACCCAAGTATGCTGTCAATAAACTCAACTGTGCAATATGATTGGTTCCAACAAGATTATGTTGGAGAACAAATATTCAGTTGTGGTTAGTTTTAAATATAATTAGGGTTGGAGCACGGTCCCTCTATCACGGTGGTAGAGGGACTGTGGTTGGAGCCAGCAGAGCAGCCATACATAAAGGAATCTTTCAGTCTAACCTGAATACTCAATAACTGAGAAATGTTTGTCAAGGGACATGCAGCTGAATTTTATAATTTGTTTCTCCTGCCTCCTTTTCTCTTTAAAGAATCCGAGATTCAAGGAAGCGTAGAGTAAAGATTTGTGGACAAGATCATTGTGCTGTCAGTAACGTTGAAGTAACAGCAATGTCTGATGTTGGGACAACCTTACAATTCATAGTTCTAACAGAGGTATTATACTTCATTCTGTGCACTCCGTCACTTCAATACATTTGTGTTTTCCAGTAGTTCGGTATGTACAAACAAATCCACAAGATGGTAATTACTTTGGTTGTATGTTCATATTCACAAGATATCATTTCAACTGTTTTATTCACTACATTACAATGGATTGTTGCTCTGTTACTCTGAAGCATTATTGCAATATCAGTGTACATGTAGTTTTCATAAATGAACCAAAAGGTTTTCCCCGTACGTCTTGCATTATTTGCATAGTAATATCATTTTGAAATTGACTTCTGATCATAGGACATATGAAACATGTTTGAACAGAGATGAAAAAGTGATCTTGTGATTATTAATCTTGCTCATTCACAAGAGGATTTTATACTACTGTGTAGTTTTATAATCCAGATCTGTGCTAAGCTCTCCTTTGGTTAAAATCAGATTCTGTCAAATGTTCATATAACATGCATCAATATTTGCAGAACAGTATTTTCACCTGACAACTAGTCAGTTTCTTAGTAATTGTTGAGAAGGGGCAAATTAAAACAAATGCAGAAAGAGAAAAAGTGAAACCAACCAAGAAAGTATGAAATTCAGGAAACAAGGGATGTAACATCTAAGCTGCAAAAGACCATTAGTGAAACTGCAATTTCAGCTTTTTATAGAAAAAATGAAAATCAAACCAGATCTCTTTTTGTTTTTTTACAGAAGTCCTGTGAAGTCGCTGACCACATATGCAGGAACAATGTGATTGCACAGTTGTCACGGGAATGTCTGACAATAGCCAGGGAGTCTATATTTGGTGACAATGATTTTAAGATAGTATATCTTGTCTCAATCTTAAAGAAGGATCACAAGTATCAACTGTTTCTTGCCAGAGCACACATTGCCAGCAGTACACTAGATGCCATGGAGTGTCAATGCAAAGGTGATTGCACATGTTCATGGCCCATACATAATCCTCTACAACCATCATATGTATTCTACAGTTCTGTTCCAAACTCAGACTTATTTACAGGATCAGGGATTGAATGCCTGTACCAAGCTATCAAGGTCATATGTATGTTCTTCCTAGCAGTATCCAGAAAGCTAGCAAAGCTAAAGTAATCATACATTTCATTAAGTATTATGTATCACTGTCACTTTTTTAATTTCTGTGAAGATCAAATTTTGTCCCTAGTATTTGGAAAGAAGATATTTTCCCCTTCAGAAAATTTAAGGGAGATTTCACCACTTCAAAATGATGGTTTACTCGTATCTCTAGGGTGTGACTGGCACCATTTCATGGGAGGCTTGTCCCCCCTTGACAAATTACTATGGGGTGACAACATGTCGACAGAGGGGAATCCCCCACCCCCTTCTAGATCAAACACTTACCCCTATCCCAATTAGTACAGCACAGTGTGCATGATTGATGCACCGCTGATATGAAATAGTGTCTATGAATTCAATGAGATTTCAGATCTAGACTTATAAATGCTGTGTTACCATGACAACACACTTCCTGAAATCTGTTCAGTGTCCAGCATGACAAACCAAAGGAAGTATTATACTGCCAATGTAATTGAATGGCGTACAAACTGTAGTGCCTGTACATTCTTGAGCAATGTCGGGTGTGTGCTTTAGATACTTGTGTCATTGATAAGATTATTAACTATGCAAATTATATTCAAAAGTTTTTCAACCACCATTGAAGTTTCCTACTTATTACCGGTATGTATTATTTAAGAGAGCTAAGACAAAATAAAGTTTCATAGTATTGTGCCTATGAGAAGTTTAGCCTATATTTCAATTTGATTTTAAAAAGGTCAACTTAAAGCTGTTATATACAGCAGTGCATTGCTTTTTGCAATGCAATATCTTTGAATCAAATTGACACATTTGGTGACCTGTGTGTGTGGCAAATTTTGTCTGAACCTTCAAGAAAATGTCATTGAACCTGTTTGAAGTTCTTTCTGAAAGCAGGTTTTATGATAGAATGTGATCACTGTAAGCTATGCTTGCAATGATGGAATGACAGATTTGCAGAAAGTGAAGACGGAACCATGCCCAGGTGTAAGGCTTGGCTCAAAATTAGCAACTTCCATCCTGTGTTGTACATTCAAGCATGGTGTTGGCTGTCTGATACCACACAACCAGCACACAAACCACAGCATGCAGAATTGTCTAGAACCAGCAAAAAACCCTACAGCATTATAGATGTTCTAGAACCACTCAGATTCTGTAATTTTGGTATACTTCCCAAAAGTTTTCACAGAGTATGGTATACCAAATAGTTCTAGACAACGGCAGATGTGACCTTTGGCCTTGTGACCATTCATTACACAATAATACAATTTTCTTCTTTGAAAATGCATATTCATTTCTGAACAATGCATATATTCTTCAAGACATTTGGTTAAAAGGTTGATGAGCTGTGAACTATTACTTTGAAAATACAATGTAATTCTGAGTAGTTACACATGATTTTCGGAAAAGAAGTTTGACATTTTCTTTATTCATCCAAATTAATTCTATTATTAAAATCTTGCAACTGCTTTTATCAGTGTATGACATTGTAGACACCTAATGTAAGCTTCCACACTATCTGACGCCTATACACTATGCTCAGTAACCATCAGGGAAAACAACGCTTTATCCACCCTCAGGACCGTGGGTGCGCGCAACTCGAATATCGACACGAATACCATGTGCGCAGAACCTTACAAACCGGATGTTATGTATGAAACGGAAGTGTGTAGGGGCGCTCCAACGCATAACATTGAGCAAAATATGGCGGCCCCCTTGATTCGTCCACGGGCAGTGTCCAGCACCCAAACGGCAATTTCGCCATCACAACTGCCGCCTCCAACACTACACCTCCCGTATGTTCCCTTGCCAATACGAGCTGCTCTTGCCGACCGGCGTAAGTTTGTCGACTTTGCCAGCCTACACCCCGATGTGCTGACGATTGCTGCGGGACTTGACGTTGACCATAGCATCGTCAACAAAAAGGGCATCACATCGTTCGTTGTTTGGTCGCAGTGCTATTCGGTGTTTAGCGCATACAGGACTTACTATTTCCCGGACGATGCGGTACCGCTTACAAACTACCATAGAATCATTGCCGCCAGAGCCGAGCTGTACAAACCAGAGGCGTGGCTTGGTTACGATACGGCCTTTCGTTTACGTGCTGCCGATCATCCTGGCTTCGTTAATTGGGGCGTTCCCGATCCCCAGCTCAGCTCTCATTACTTCGAACAGCAACCACATCTAATGCGCCCAAGATGTTTCGGTTGTGGCCTAAAAGGCTATTTTAAAGCAGATTGTCCAAACTGTAACGGCGAGTCTAAAAATAAGCGTCAGAGGGGAAATTCCCGTACTCCAGAAAACAAGGCGTCAGAAATCTGCCGCAAGTTCAATGCCGGTAAATGCAAGACACCATGTCTCAATGGACGTCTTCATTTGTGTAAACACTGCTACTCCCCAGATCACACCGGCAACCAGCACGAGTTCTTCGATCCTGAACTGAATTCAGGAACTGGCTGGCCCATCTCATAGAGACCATCTGCGCTACTGTCTCTGCTACGTACTATTTTGATGCATGGAGCTAATTTAGCTCCATCTTTGATGACACTGATTGCTATCTCCATTATCCTTGCTATGGTCAATTTTCAGAAGTTCAAATCATTCCCCATGGTTTATCAATAAAATGTGTTCATCAATTTCAACTTCCGTTTGAGTTTGTTTAAATAATGACGTTGTGAAAGATCCAAAGACATGAATATTGTCCATTGACAATGACTCATTTCGAGAAAAGCACACTGAAAGAATTCTTATTAATACAAATTGAATAAATGATAACTAATCATTAGTTATCATTTATTGAAGTTGTATTAATAAGTATTCTTTCAATGTGCATGTGGCACTTTGAGTATTAGATGTCAGTAGAGTATCACACTGGACACCCATCGCACATTTGTCTTAAACTTCACACAAACGTTTGTGATGTACCAAACATTTTTGAATGAAACAAACTTATCTATATATCCCTAGTAAAAGTCTGAACAAGATATTCAATGGGGAAAAATATGTGGCATCTGGGTAACTATACTTCCTTGGTTGATGACACTGCTGATTTATAGAATGATTATGAAATTACAGAATTTACAGTGCAGTTTTCAAGCTTTGAGAAAATTTGATGAGTATTGATGCTGTCATGTATGTACCATGTCTTTTCAGTAACATACCTCAATGAAATGTTTCACTTGTTTAGAGAAAACAGTAATGTGAAGCACAGACAACTTCCCTGAAATAATTTTAGGAGAGAAAAAGACATCCCTAGGGTTTGGACATCAGATTTTAATTATTACTTTTAAATGTTTATATGGTGCTGGTCCACAATATCTGAGAGCTTTGATAAGTTTTTATGTACCTAGGCGCAAACTTCGTTCTGCCAACGATTTTAAACTCAATACATTCATGACCAAGACAAAAAGGTATGGTGATAGGGTGTTCTGTTCTGCAGCCCCATTTTTATGGAACGAGCTTCCAGTGAATATTCGTTCTTGTAATAATTTTATTACTTTAAAACGTATGCTTAAGACACACCTTTTTAAGTTGGCTTTCTCTATTGATTAGACTTTTTTATGATTTTTGCTTGTTTTGAACTTTCTCGATCAATTATATTTTTATTAGTTATCCATGGTCTTATTGTAATGTATCTTTCAGCGGCTGTGATCACTTTTTTCTGTGGAGTTTGTCGCCTTACAAATAAATTATTATTATATATTATTATATTATGTGTTGTTAAAAGAGTGCTAATACTATTTATTGGTAAAATATTATATAACCTCTTCAAGAGATAAAAGATAAACCAGATCATTACATATATAACAATGTGAAGAAATTTTTTCATATCAAGATATGACACATTAACACTAAAAGCTAATGTGACTGTTGGCCGTTTTGTATTGAATGCTTTGCTATCAAAACTGGTACCAGTGCTTGACCTCAGCAAGTCACAGCTTGACAGTCCCTACAGCTAGAGTGTACTCTGTGTGTCTACTTATCCAGACAGCTCCTCGGCTAATACAATACAGCCACTCAGGAGGCATACATAATGGCTGTTTCAACAAACAATTCATGACTTTATATTCTGGTGGCATGTGTGGTGATTTGAAATTTGAGTTAACTGTGCAAAAACAGATCTACAACATATTTTATCTCAATAAATGACTACGGTGATGAAAGTGAATATACTGGTTGGCTGTTACAGTTACATTGGACAGGTGGATTGTACAAATGAAAATACCAGAGTATAAAGGTCACAAAGAGGTCATGAAAAAGATCAACGATGATGCCAAGTGCACTTTGTTGAAGAGAATGCATCACTTCATTCCAAGTTGTTTCATAGCTTCCAATTTATGTTAAGCTGAACTCAGGGCTGTTTCATATCACTTATAAGTAAAAATGCACAGCTTGTACAAATTGGCAAAATGTTATGAACTAGATTGCCAGACAATGTATGAACCAGGAGTTATGGTCCATTTTATGGGCATTGAATGGGTTGGCAGCTGTATTAGTGTACATCTCAATATTGATTGTGTGTTCATTCATATGTACAGTAAACCCTCGCACTAACGACCATGCTTGGGGACAGAGAAAACATTTGTTAAACTGAGGTGTTCATTCAAATGAGGGAATTTGAATCCTGACTAGCCTTCTCGGGAGACACATTGTACATACGTAACTTATAACCAATAATTCGTACTACTGGTGGTCATTAGGGCAAGGGATTACTGTATGTGGTTATACATGCAATATAAACTGAAAACAAAGACGCACATACATTAGTGTAAGCTTAATTTAATATAACAGGAACAAATACAATGATATCAATGTTTTACATGGTTGTGAAATTGCAGCATAATACAAGACCACACACTATGTGAGGAAAATAAAACAACCACCTGTACAATTCAGATATACAAGAACTCAAAGTTATCATCATATCTTAAGAGGGGTAAAGTGAAAGTATAACTCTTCACCAGCTCAAAGGATTCTTAACTATCACCTGCTCGTTAGCTGACTAGAAAATAGCATTTTTATGCAATTAACTTTCTAACGTTATTGAATGAAATCTCAGGCTTGAAGGGAAGTTTCTTTCTACAGCGTTTTTTATTTGTCTTCTTTTTAGAGGGGAGGACTGTAAAGTTAATGTTTATAACTTCAAAGATTTGAGCCCATTACTCAAAGTTTTTGTTGTTGGAAACTTGTTAGAATAAATTAACCTACTGACATGATATAATTTACAGCTTAACTACATTTACCCTGAACTTTTCCTCTGATTTTTGCCTCCCATTTTCTCTCCTGTTTGCCTTGACAAACACAGAAACTGAACTTTTCTGAATTGGGCTCCTGATCTATGTAAGCTAACTTATGCAAATGTTATGAAAAATAACAAATAAAAGTGGAATTGATTGTCTTACTGTCTTGTTCAGCTGAATTCAGAGATTTTCAGGATACAAACAAATGTACATTTATTGCCATGATATTTTGTCAGCTACAAATTTCTTAGAGGGTTTGTTTTTCTTGCATTGGCACACTTTTAAGTGTTGCAACAGGGTTTTACATGTTATTATTGCCCTGATATTCCCATCAAAGTCGATGATTCTAACAACTACAATAAGTTGTTGCCCAGATCTATTATTGTCAATGAACTACCTTCAGGTACTGGTGATTTGTTTACCTGTGTACCACTTATTTCTGTCAAATTAGCTACTTCAGGGTAATGTGGTGATATTTATTGCCCTATATGACAAAGTGAGGGCTTCATGATTTTATTGCCCTCTGGAACTATGCTAATTGGTAATACTGCCCTGAAATTTTATCATAATACTTCCACTGGGTAGCAAATGTTTGTACTTCCTTGATGGTGTTAAATGCAGTGTCTGCATGGTTGTCAATGAGTATTATGTATTACCTGATTACCTTGTTTAGCAAATTTGAAACATAACAATTTTTCTTGATATACTATAATTGATGCTTCAAAGATAAAAAATGTCACAAGAGTGAAGATAAGTGAACTACCACAGCTTTCCATGTCAACTGCATGTACCCTAGATAGGGAGTCTTTAGGGTAATGTGGTGTAGCACTATATAAGTCTAAGGTAGGACCCTTTATTGTTTGAACCCAAAGGCTAGTTGTATCCCCATTATCTTCACTCACAGTACAACGCAATGAAAAACTCATTCCTACCATGCTTAAAAACTGCTGGTTTAACAATCTTCCCAAATACCTGTGATAAAACATAATTATTTGGAGAGTAGCTGACAACAAATGAATCAAATGTTGTGTAGGGGCAGAAATTTCTTCTGTTCAGAGTTTGAACGTTGTCGATGATTGTCACTCTGCAAACTGTCAGGTGAGGATTATGCTGTGAGTTTTGACACCATGCTTCATGGTACATAGATGTTAAGTTAAAATGACATGTTTATAAAGAAATGCTTCTTGGTTTTCAAACAAAACTTTCAAATTTTTTTTCTGCAGTTTTTTATGCAAATCGTCTTCTACAAAAAACTTTAGTCAAATTTTCCCATGAGAATTTCTCAACATTCTTTCCTTTTTCTACAAAAATATTCCAAAAAACTGAACAATGAAAAAGTCTGAACTATCACAACCGTCAGAATAACATCAATGATAACGTAACATGACAGAACGAAAATGAAAGTCTGAAAAATAAAACTGTTCTCTTTCAAAAAACCTTAGATAAGCTAAGAGACCCACATGCATAGAAGTGACATACAGGGGTAGGAATAATTATTGGAGGAATTTAAACAAATTTGTATAAAGACAAAGTATCTAACCAATTTTTAGGAATTTCCTTTGTGCTGTGTACTTGCTTAAATTTTCATAATCTTGGACTATTTAGAAGTTACCCCATTCCACCAAAACAAATATGCCATTTCTGAGACGATGGATACATGATATTGATCTGACAAGTTTTACAGCATAACTACACATTATGATAACAATATTACTTAGAAATGACATGAAAAGACCAGGGTTGGGCAAATCCATTCTGTAATAGGTAGTACTCAGACCAGTGATAGGCAAATCTATTCAGTAATAGGTAGTACCCAGACCAGGGTTGGGCAAATCTATTCAGTAATAGGTAGTACCTAGACTACTAGTAATGACATTGTTCATTGGTCATACTCTATTTAACATACATTTGCATTGATTGTACTCATGGTCTGTTTGATTCGCAAAATGGAAAATTCACTGCTCAAAGCATGACCTTTGGTTTGGATCATAGACCTATGGATTGGCTCATCCCTAAAAGCTGTCCATTTTATTTTTTTTGACAGTATAGTAGAAGTAAATAGGCTATCACACTTAAGCCGTTGCAACATTGAAAGATGACATAACAGAAGACACATTAACTTACTTAGAAACCCTGTTCAATATTGGGTATATGTATCGATGCATATACACTCAGCACCATTAATGTGGATCTTAAGGCCATTTAATGGTTGGAAAACTTGACTTGTGTTGCCAAAGTGGCCAAATTTTCTCAAAAAACTTTTTTGAGTGGTGAACATATACCATTTTGATCTGTTACAGTAAAAAAAAATTGAACATTTCCTTAAAAAAGGTCATTTTACTGAAAAAATTAAGAACATTTATGGCAAATTAAAGCTAAAACTTTTTTTTCACACAACAAGGTCCAGTGTGATATATAGACACAATCTGATGGTAAACGAGAAGAAAAGTGACGACTGCTTTCTCACTCATGGCAAGATAATGAGTCAAGAAAAACTTCAAAATAATTGTTATAAAGTAGTTTCAAAATCAAGGAAACATTAGATATTGTGAAGATTATAGTAACATTGTATATCTTAAATGCCAAAAATTGTTGAGGCACTGACAGAAACAATTGAGTAATACAATAGTAATTTTTGTACAGTACCAGCATTTGCTTGATATATTTGACTCAATTCTCTCACCCCTATTTCTGTATACACCGGTCCCACTACACTATTGAAACTGAGATAGGTTATACCAAATGTTGTTGACATCAGGAGGGTTTTATTTTGAAAAGGCCATTTTGAATGTTTGAGTGATGAATGGAGAATCTTCCAAACATTATCAACTGTTATGTACATCATTACATAATACATATTATACTTCATTTATGCAATTATCTAGGAATGTACAGGTAAGTTTATTAAGATTAGACAAGTCGAAATACAGATTATCTTAAGGTGGTTGGAAAGGCTAGAGCGTCAGTTATAAATTTCAACAAAACTATTAAAATATAAAAGTAGTCAACATTCTCTGTGGAATAAAAAAAAAACTAGACATTTGGGCACAAAGGCATTGCAGAGTTATAGCCTGTTAAAACTTCTGAAAAACTGACCAAATAAGAAGAAGTTGGGGAGTCCTTAGTGTATTAACTATGGTAGAGGTCCCCTAGCTTTTAATAAAATGTTTGAAAAGGGAAAGTCATTATTTGCTGTTTTTCAGGAAAGTTTGACAAGGCGGTGCTGGCATTCAGAGTGAGTGACTGCTATTGTAAATGCATTTTTAGATTCTTTGAGTGTCAAAGAGGTGTCAAAAATGAGATTAACCAAAAAAACTGCTCTATGACTTCAAAAGAGGGGTGCAAAGATGGCTTGTTTTCAACATTTTTGACAGAATAACAGTTTTCCTACATAATTGTATACCAAATTAATCCAACTTTGAAATGAGATATGGACATGGAATTTTTACAGCCTATTAACAAGGTTACAGATAAGATTTGTACGGCACAATTTTCCTGTATTTGTAGTACTTTTTGAAAAATCACATTTTGAAATTTGAAAGAATTTTAATAATTTTTTGATATGTAAACCCATGTAAAATCATAAAAACAAATTTTAGTTACAAATCCTGCCGTACAAATCTTACAATAAATAGTGTCAACATATTTATAACTAATTTGGTAATATTAATACTATCCAATTATTATAAATTCAAATATGTAAAAAATATATGAAAAATTAAATTTTAATATGTACAGTACTGGTGTCATATTTCAAAATCATGGCTGCAAATATACAATTTTTATATTCTTTGGAGAATATATTAACTAAGGGAGTTATCCTGAAAATTTGAACTAAATATCTTGATTCTAACACTTGAAACTTGACATTAACTCTGAGAAAGAATTGGTGCAAAAATAGCCTTTCCAACCACCTTAATGGCCATATGCAACGAAAGAGATCGTAAAATAATGGCAAAACTTTACAATTTCAAGGCCTTATTGTTTTAAGTCCAGTACTAAACCTTATGAAAACAAAATTTGTACAATATTTCAAATCTTGATTTGGTTCAACAACATGGTATAACCTCACTGAATCCAATAAAGTGGATGGATCCACCATCTGGACGGGGGAAGATCTTACACCTCAATTGTCTATGGATCCACTCACAAGAAACTGGGGACGAGAGGACTGAGTCACATCAAACGATCCGCTCATTCAGAGCAGTGGACCAAGTAAGAAATTGGTATTAAACGTTATAACCCAAGTAACTGTATTTCACAATCACCAGCTTGACCTAAAACCTAGCATAACCTAGGCTATGTAGAAATGGACCCTTCAGTTAATGGTACCCTACAACAACTTTCTTCTCAGTCCACTACTCTTAATGTTTGGGAAATTATATCTTACAGCAAATTTGACAACTAAAGAAGTGATATAGAGTACAGTATACATTTACAAAAAGATTACAGATGATCCAAGATGTGATTGCACTTACAACTACATTTACAGTTATTATTATATTTTGTTTAGAAAGTTTCAAATACATAATATGATCCTGATTATGAAGTCATCTTGTTCATAATCAACATACTGAAGAAAAGAAAATTTTACAAACTGATCTTCCCAAAACTGTGCAATGATGCCTCTGTAAAAATGAATTAAAGTTGACCCCTGTCACCCCCATTTCACTGTACATAGGCCTAGCCACAGGGTTGGAAACAATGGGGTGGTTCACACCATGGTGGTGAAAGGGTATATAAGGCTGCGGAAAGTTACTGATGACAAAAAATGATACACAATGCAAGATATGGGTATGTATTCACCCTCTCATTATGCGGTAAATTTGATGAGTTGGTATCAATCACAATCACAGCATACATTACAAATGTAAACTTTTGTATCAGTAACTAAGAATGATAGCAAAAAGAACCATAAATGCGCCATAAATTTGGTCAAATGTTATACCAGACCCTTGATGGATGAGGGCATGTATCATTCACTTTGGAAAAGCAAGCTCCATGGGGGTATCTACGTTACCAGCTAACTCACGTGAAAATATAGTTATTGAAGCTATGTTGCTGGGTCACTCGAAGAAGGGATTCACAGGGCAACACAGCATCGTGATATGAACTACACAGGATTAAATGCAGCCAGGACAGGTTTAAACTCATTCTGGTATGGCAATGGTTTCTAGAGGTGAGGACCCATGCTGGCAAGTTCCAGCAGACTGTGAAGTCAAAAGTCACTGGGTAGGGTTGATAATCTTTTGATCATGGCAATGGGTTGCCACACAAGGTCTCCAAACTGGGAACAAAAGATCACAAGTTGAAGATATACAGAGTATGTGTACCAAACAGACACCATACCCAGCTGAAAGATCATTCCAGACAGTTTTGCATTGTTATTTACTGTAGCCATGGCATGGAGTAATACCATACCATGCATGAAAGCTTGCATGAAATCAATAAGCTTTGATTCAAACCAGGTATTTTTTAAAGTCATATGCTCTTTGGCACACGGTCCCTTTTGTGGAGGGACCGTTTTTGGCATAAAATAAACTGAAAGAGAGTACAAAATTGCCATTTGACTACAAATCATGTACAAACACACATTTTTTACACACAGGAATGAGAATTTGATATCTCTTACAACGTTGAAATGACAACAGTCGAAATGTCAATCACGACATTTATATAAACATTCACAAACAATGCAGACTTGCCACTGGGTACTATCTTTTGGAAACACTGCCTGATATTTGATATCTTTTGAATAATACAGAACTTTGCTTCTCATGATGCCTTTAGCTCGAAACTTTTGATTTTTTCACATTTCCTTATGAACAGCATATATTTGCCTCAAGTATTAAAGCAGCCTTAAAACAAAGGGTTAACAAAAAAATCAATTACAACACGGATATCGATTCTACCCCAGTTAGAGAACAGAAGGATACCATTGTAGGAAACATGATATATATACCTGATTAAAGTTCTTAAAGACAGGGAGGGAAGGAGATTTTGATGATAAAGTTATCCATATAAATTTCAGATAATTGTTCACATAACTTGCTAATGGCATTGAAGGTCTGATAGAGAAGACAGATTTTTGAAATAATTGATTATTGAACTATCATTATTGAATCACATTTCAGTCATGTTCCTATATGTAAAATAGAACTGTATCATTGGTGGAATGTAGAAGCACTTCACAATAGAAGACTCTCTCTGTGTGCTATACTGTCTGATTGGATATCTGATTAGAAATTGTTTAACATGTGCATTGTGGAAAAACACTGAAAGACCTGATGGAGTTTGTCTAGAATTATTTCAGATCTTTTGACTGCAGACTGCCCTGCTACAAAATAAAGTCTAATTTGAGTTACAAAATACTATCTGTCACTGTGTTTCAAGATGTTTGGGAATTGAGTGCTTCTTGGAGTGATGACATGTTATAGAGGCTGCCTCTTCTCTTGAAACTATTTTTTGCTATTTCTAGGAATTCCTGATCTTTTCAGTTAAGGTAGAATGCGCCTCAGGGACAGATATTCAGACTCTCAAACTTTTCCAATTCTTTTCTGATCTACCACTTGTGGGTGCTCATTTGAAAGTTCTTGTTGTAAGAATACTTTTCATCAGCTTAGTTTTTCAAAATTTGGAAATTTTAATTTTGTCCATAGAGTTAACACAGGGATAACGGCCATTTTGAATTTCAAATATCCGTAAATCTTGGGTAATGTTTTCTTTAGTACCAACAATTTGCATGGTTATCCCTGGTTTTTATTCACGATTTTGATAGAGAATAGTTGAAATATTACTTTAGGAAAGTTTGAGAAACAGTTTAAGTCTTTCACTTTCGAGGCGCATAATACCTTAAAATGAATTTATGAAAAACATAACGCATCTGACTTGGTTGTATATTGATGAAATGTTGACAGACTCTACACTGCTCTCCTCTTCATCTTGGAACACAAAAACCAATTGACATGTAATGTCTATGATGGTTTCTGTATGAAGTCTCAATAAAATTAACCTAATATGAACTAATCACACTGCAATTGTCATTAGAGAAACTTATCAATAATGACAAAAACCTGATTACATAATAAAGTACCCAACTATGAGCACAGTTATTAAACTTATATTTGACCTGAAGTTTACAATGGAGCTACAACTCAAGTTGTTAGTAAAATTCCTCCATATGTTCAACAACACAGAAAAAACTTCTTTCATATGATCAATGCTTGATTTCAGATTTTTATAAAAATAAGCACCAAGAGTCTTTGGAATGTGCTGATTATTGTAGAAAATACAGAGGTTTTATGATCCTTGAGATGTGATGAACTTCTGCCTCTGGTCTAGCACCATCTGTTTGTACCTTGCTGAACATTGATCAGTGTGGTGAAGAGTCTCCTATACTAAAAGAGTTGTAAAATTTCTCTGAGCCTAAGCATTTGAATTACAAGACTGCTTTATGTGATCTCATTAGTCTACAGTCTTCCTGATGTTTTTTTTTCTAACAAGGTAAACACTATGGAAGAGATCAGTCTACCTGCACTATGTTTTTCACACATCTCTACGCCATTGAACATGATACAGAACTATGTTATCATTAACTTTGGTCTTTTGAATGATTGGATGACTTTGTAAAATCTTTCTCATTACTGATTATTTGTCTTCACAGAAATGCTGACTTTTCCTTCATCTGTAACCTGTATGAATGTATGAAATCATTGTGAGAATATCAAAGGCCCTGAATGGACAAGGAGTTGTTACTTAGATGCAATAGAATCGTTTTACAAGTCACTCACAATGATAACAAATAAACCGGCTAAACATGATACAGGTTGGATACCATTTTTCCTGCAAGTAATGGAAAGCGTTCCACCATGGAATCAATGTCATCAAGGCACACAGCTGAGTGATTTTTAAAAAGTTCAAGTACTGATCAAAGTTGGAGATTTTTAAAAAAAATAACCAGAGACAAAGTTCATCAATGAGGACCAAACTACCTTATTTTACAGTACTGATGATGTTTTTGGTTTTTTTCTTGTTGGTGTCATTCTGTCTCTAAACCTATCTCTCAATTCAGACCAAAGCCAAAAATGATGTCATCTAATACCTTGCTCCACTCCCTACTTCTTTCATGTTACCCTTTACTGTCATCCCTAGTTTCCCTCCAATACCCTCCTCCCTTTTCCTCCCATCCCCTGGCCCCTCCAATACAATGCAACTAACACTTGACTACTCAGCTCAGGGTATGAGTTGCTTTATGTACAGGCAAGTCCACTTCCTTCCTCAAGGGGTGTCAGGTGTCTATGAAGTGTGCGAAGTCAGCTGCAGTATGTATCCACACACCAGTAACTTACACTGAAATTTTAAGAAAGAAAAGATACATATTTTAATCTTTGTTAGCAACTGAGCTTTTCACCTTGTGCTCAAAAATCAACACAACAAAACTAGCAGCGGAACCTGCTGACTCCCTTCAAACTTAAATACTTAAATATGGGTGATTCAGGTATGTTAGTCCAGGAAGTCTGGTCTGAAAGATTTCAAACCCCTAGTAACTTATCCAATATTTAAACTGACATTCCTGTTTACACAGTTTTCACTGCAGACTCTGATAAAGCAATGTTATCCTGATGAGAAATGTTCAATGATTTGACTTTAATTGACTTTAATCTCGGAAATGCTATTGACAAAATATAAACTCAGGAGCTGCAAATCCTAGCTTTGAAGCTTGGTGAAGATGAGTCCCTAGAACCTGAGCTATTTCATTCTAAGTATACATTACACTACAGCCAATTAGATTCACTCACTCGTGTGATTCAATCACTGATGGGATACCTATGAAAGATTTAGAAAGGCTATCCTATTAAATCAGTAGTCTCAAAACACATGGGCATGTGATCAATCAGAGGAACAGTTGACAACCTCTGAACAATACCTGCAGTCAATCAATTTGCTACATTAGTAACAGCGCCCCCTAGGGGTGAGATCACACAAGGCAGTTTGGTAATCTAATATTGCAAGGGACAAAGTTACTATGCCTAGACATTTTTTTAATACCATGCAATAATAAATGTCTATTTTAAATTCTATCATTTAAGTTCAATAATGTGGACGCAGTATGATTAGTCAAACACAACCCTGCTGTATTTTACATCGAAGTTTATGGTTAGCTTTAGTAGTACTTTGTAGGTACCATTGATTATCGGTATGTCTTGAAGATAACAAATGTTTTTGTTAATCTTTTGTCTCAAAGTAAATGGTTTGGTACATCTCATCAACCTTCCTTACGGCATTTTTCAAGAAGCTGAACAATATGACTGACTTTTCATAGTGTACAAAATTCCACAAATAAAATCCAGAGGTAGTGACTTTGCCTGTTTAACTAAATCTAACTTCATTCTGAAAACTTTATCTTTGACAAAATACTGTGCATTGTTGTGCCCTCTAACATATGTGTCTTTCTGAATACTTTGTGTCAATTTGGCAAATTATAAATTCTTTGCATCAGCCCTATATCTTTACATGTAAACCAAAAAATTTGCTTGCATCACAGGAAATTTGTTTGCGTCATGGCGCGTCACATTAGCTTAGAGGACATACTGCCATCTATATTTTACATTGTGTTGTAATACTCCAGGAACTGTAAGCAACCTGTTATTGTACTGTATATCATGCTATCAACATAAATAAAACCAAATATGAGCTAAAAACACCTTTTACATTATTTACTTTACTATTTTAGTTTGTTTGTGATAAGATAACCAGTATCTGACTGGTATAGATGTATCATTTGCCTCTGTGTGTTTCTCACTTGATCCCAACACTTCACTCTTTTCAAAATTTTGATCTCTTCATGTGACTGGTAAATATTGAAAGATTTCAGCCACTCCTATGTCTAGACTAACTTGTGATAACAGTATGACAATGTACCGGTAGTTACAGCCAATTTTAGCATATATTGGGTGAGATGACACGATAGCTGACCTATATACAGAACTGGGTCATACACATTGTTTTTCAACTGTATTGTAGTTGCTGCATGTATTGCTGATGAGCAGTAGATTCATAAACACAGTCAATATAATGCCTGTATTGCACTGTGTTCTATGAAAATTGTCCACTGCACAATTTTACATTGTTTTTAGTAACAGTCCTACTCTGGAATAAAAAGGACATGCTGTGTTCTACAGACTCAGTATGCCAAAGACATCACATGATGGCAGTACAAGCAAACCTAGATCTACAAATGCATATTGAAATACGCGTGGTCCATTTGAGTTACAGGTTTAACCCATTCACAGTAAAGATTTACTCAGGTGACTGGTTACCTGGTTTACACACATTTTGATATGATATTTGCTTATCCTGGGTATTGAGGATCTGCCCTTACTGACAATATTTGAAGAAACGTCAAGATACATTTGAAAATACAGTTACAACCTAGATTACTGACATAATAAACTACATTTAAACTGTATTTATATATCTTCGTTTCCCATTTATGCTGAAACAAGTTGTAACATGGGTAATCATTTCTTATCACTTCTGTCAGTCAAACTGAGTGGCCACTTAAAATGATATTGGTTTTTCAAAACGAATACATTGTACAAGATGTTGAAGTGATTGCATCAAAAACCAACACTGACAGCAGAACATATATCTGGGTGACTTTGCAAAACCTTCCACTTTTGCAATCTCTGATTGTCTTCTGATGAAACTTTGGCTATCATTAACCCATTCAAGCTTAACTTTCTAGTAACACACCTGAACTACCATTTTGGTCTGAGGGTGAAACCACAGTGGGTTGGCTATATGAAACCCTCAGGAGCTAATAAATATTGCAGTTGCCATTTTAACTGACAGAATAAGTAGGAAGAAGTTAAATAGACTTACCGTTGAATGAAGTGTCTGTACTGTCTTGATATGTAGCAAGTTCAGGTTGGGTTTTGTGCACAAGGAGATCACAAAATTGGACCCCTGCAATAAATGAACCAAAACAATCAGTGAGTACATGTTTTGTATGTTGCTATAATACTACCCGATACTAATCATTGCTGTGTATGAGGTACCTTCAATGATATTGTCCAAAAATATATATAGTCAAACGGTATAATGGTCACACAATGGACCAAGAAAAGTGACCACTAGGTGGCCTTCCAATAGAGGGTGTGGCATTACTTTTGATGTACATCTAGGTGATGTGCTGAGTGGTGAATTTAGGAAGACATAACAGCAATTTTCATAAAATGCAACATCATAAAAAATCTCTTGAAAATTAGGATATATTCATTTAATTTCGGAGATTTAAAATTGGTCAAAATAGACACATTTCGTACTGTCAGTCTGAGCAGTTTTTGACAGAGGTTATTCACTGTTAGATACGCTTTTTTTATTTATGCTTATAGTACACTGTTACTTTAAACATGAAAAAAAATGACATACCAATTCCAAAATGTATTTACATTTACTTAGTACAGGAAATGTCCCAATCCCAGTAAAACTATGTTGATTTACCCTAGGGAACTTATCTGCAGCTAATGCCCAAACCATCTGCTATTAACCTTAAGTTTTATGTCAGGCCAACCACAAGAAAACAGCTCCGTGAAATTTACGTCGGCCAGCCGCACGGCCAATGTGAAAATTTCAATTCTCGCCTGCAATATCTCAGGAGATTCTCAACCCCTTTCTGACAAACCATAATATTACACTGTTGGTTTAATGGTGTGTTTGGACCTGCCGATAAAGAACTCAGTAGAGGGATAGGATTGTGAAAGAGTAATCCTTCTACCCCTACAGCGTGGTGCTACCCCATTGTTTTAAGCAGTTGGAATGACTGATATATAGGGATATGGGTGCGAGAGATACATCTGGCATATTACTAATAGTTGTGGCCAGGTGTGTGTGATAGTTTCCATGTGCCAGTCTGTAAACTTTCTGAGGTCAATAGATGTGTGTGAGAAGAAATGTCATTGGTAGTTACTTACTTGAACCACCTGTTGTTGTGGCATGTTGTTTAAAAGAACCTCTTTGATACAGCATGGACCAGTCAGTTTGCAGTTAATGTTTTGACCATAAAACCACAGTGGATCAAAAACAGTAATGTTCCGACACCTACAACAAGAGGATTACACGCAGCAGATTTATACAAATTTCTACAACATATTTAACCCTTTGAGTGCTACAATTTTTCTAACCACAATTTTAGTGCAACATTTTATCAACTTTTATGAATTTTTTGCAATTGTTTTGAAAATTTTGGACCAGAATCAGTATTACTTGACCAGCACTTCACACAGATTCCAGGTTTGGACAAAATTTTGTGAAAAATTGCCTGAGTTGTATTTTATAAAGCTGACAAAAACTGTCTTTGGCACTCAAATCTTAGGTAATCAATCTCATTTTTATGTAATTTCAATCAAGTAATTTCTCAATTTCTTATGTAATTTCCCACTCAGTCTTAAGTTGGCACATCTAGGAAAATTTGGCAAAAAAATATGATAAATTTTGCAAATAACAATGCAAAAAGCAAGGATTATCGTATGCTCCAGTAGTTGTTTACTTTGACGCAAGCTGACACAATGTGGAAAAGCTTTCATGTAGTAAAATTTCAAGCCAAGGGACTGGGTACACCTATGAACATGCAGTAATTGTCTGCTGTTACCCTGTCATCACCATGGTTTACCCCAATTCTATTGTTTTCCATGGAAAATTTGGACCTCAACACAGGAAAATGGGTGTCAAGTGATTAACAAACACAGCAAGGCATTAACTCCCACAGTATTTTCATTTACTAAGCTGTACATTGACAACATTTTGCATTCACAGAAAGCAATCCTATGCCATATAACTATACAGTGCCATGCTGTTTATACATAAAAAATGTGATTTTCAAGCTTTCCAAAACCTGAAATTGACCTAAGCATTTAAACAGTCTCAGTATTATTTCATAACACACTATTCTGACCTTGTTCACACCTTGAAGTTGAAATTTCATGAGCACTATCTGCAGGAAACAAGTCATTGTCAATGACATAGTCCCCACTTGTAAAAGGAGTATTAGTCTTGATGGGGCAGGGAAATGTGGTCATTAAAAAGTATTGCTGGAGTGTATAAGTTCACATCTATGGGCACATAGGTTTATGTCATTTTTCCCAATTTATAACAAGAGGCATGTCTAAGTTATGGTTCTAAATCGGGAAAAAAGATCAGACCTCTAGCTGTGTTGGCCAGCCAAGAAATACATATGTGCATAATAAATGAGGTACGAGATGTGAAGGTCTAATATCCTATCAAAATTGAAGCTTATAGAACTTGTGGTTACTGAGTTATGTATATATATGTATAATCAAGGTCTAAGGTCATCAAGGTCACGTAACATTTTGAAAAAAAATTGTATTGCTAAGTTATCCCTATACACCAAAAATCAGACCTCTAGCTCTATTGGCTCGCTCAAAATTAGATATGTGCATAATTAATGAGGTACAATATGTGGCGTCATAAAGTGTCCCATCATACCATACATGAAGGGTGTATCACTTGTGGTTACTGAGTTATGGACAAATATGTATATTTGAGGTCAAAGGTCACCAAGGTCACATGACATTTTGTCAAAAAAAATTGTATTGCAAAGTTATCCCTATATACCAAAAATCAGACCTCTAGCTCCATTGGCTTGCTCAAAATTAGATATGTGCATAATTAATGAGGTACAATATGTGGCGTCATAAGCTGTCCCATCATACCATACATGAAGGGTGTAGCACTTGTGGTTACTGAGTTATGGACAAATATGTATATTTGAGGTCAAAGGTCACCGAGGTCACGTGACATTTTGTCAAAAAAATTGTATTGCTAAGTTATCCCTATATACCAAAAATCAGACCTCTAGCTCTATTGGCTCGCTCAAAATTAGATATGCACATAATTAATGAGGTAAAATATTTGGCGTCATAAAGTGTCCCATCATACCATACATGAAGGGTGTAGCACTTGTGGTTACTGAGCTATGGACAAATATGTATATTTGAGGTCAAAGGTCACCAAGGTCATGTGACATTTTGTCAAAAAAATTGTATTGCTAAGTTACCCCTATATACCAAAAATCAGACCTCTAGCTCTATTGGCTCGCTCAAAATTAGATATGCACATAATTAATGAGGTAAAATATTTGGCGTCATAAAGTGTCCCATCATACCATACATGAAGGGTGTGGTTACTGAGTTATGGACAAATATGTATATTTGAGGTCAAAGGTCACCGAGGTCACGTGACATTTTGTCAAAAAAATTGCATTGCTAACTTATCCCTATATACGAAAAATCAGACCTCTAGCTCGATTGGCTTGCTCAAAATTAGATATGCACATAATTAATGAGGTACAATATGTGGCGTCATAAGCTGTCCCATCATACCATATATGAAGGGTGTAGCACTTGTGGTTACTGAGTTATGGACAAATATATATATTTGAGGTCAAAGGTCACCAAGGTCACGTGACATTTTGTCAAAATATCTGAGATATCTGCGTGAACGGATGGACTCACGGACGGACATGACCCAATCTATAAGCCCCCTGGATTTCATCCATGGGGACTAAAAACTGTGTCACTGCATCCTTTTTGCAATATGAATACGATGAGAAACTAAATTTTTATTTTTCTTGGCCTTATACATGGGAGTCTATGGACTGCCTTATACATGGGAGTCTATGGACTGCCTTATACATGGGAGTCTATGGACTGCCTTATACATGGGAGTCTATGGTCTGCCTTATACATGGGAGTCTATGGAGACTGCATTATACATAGGAGTCTATGGAGGTGTAAACTAAAAATAGCGCCAATGGCACTTGATCACAACTGGCACATTGTGAAACTACTCTATCTCTGGGTACACCTGTACATGAAATACTGAATGGGTAGGTGCTGCGGGTTTGGAGTTTGTCAGTAAATGCACACAGAAAACAAAGTCCCGAAGTAGCGAATTCCAGCCATTTTCAAACCACACTGTTTGTCAGTGGGGTAAGCAATATTCGCAAAAATCACATTTCCAGGCTAATAGACTATGTTTTACGAAATCACACGTTCTTATTACAAAATAAAACGATCTTTGTCTTTAAATCAATGCGCCAGTAAACAGGTCCAGCAGCTAGTTATGTCATCAAGTCTGTAATGTTAAGGGTCATAACAAATGTGAGAAATCTAAAACATTAAATATGTTGTTTTTTATCAATTTTATAACCAAAAGCGCATGAAAATCTCTGATACTTTGAATCAGCCATCCTGCATATTTCTAACATTCATCAAAACCTCATTTCTGTTCCACAACTCATTAAATAGTCCACAATGCAGGATTGGTGTACATTCCAAAACTACATTTATGAAAGACCCCTAAAATGAATTAGTTAAAGGGGGGTTAGAAATTTCCCAAAACTATCTAACCGCTGCTCCGTTTGGCTCCATTTTTCGGAATCGGAACCTTGGAATTAGTCTGAATATCTCTACCAAATATCAATGCAGTCTGTTCAGCGGTTTTGACTTTTTGTCGTTTACGGAAAATGGACTCTGTCCACCACCGGTTGAAGCTAACCCTATATCACAACTTCCAGATGTGATAGTGACCTATGGTCATTATGTTAAAAAATACTGCCAATGGCGCTTGGACATAATGACCGCCTAGTATTATCGGCATTTATCAACAACCACACTCACTGTGAATTAGACAGACCACGAAGTCAATGAGCAACATATAGCTGAAAGACTATTTTTCACATTCGATTTTTTAAGCTCATTTTATAAGAAAAGAGACATGTATATGTATATGGAGAAAAAGCAGAAGACATATTTGTAAATTGTTTGTTAAGTGACAATCATATATGCATCTCTTGAAATTTTGTGGTTATAAGGTATAACACTAGTGTAAGAATAATGAGGTTAGAATAAGTTAGTAAAGCTAAGTTGACAGTAATTAAGATTACAAAATTACACACTAAGCTGAGGAAATCTGAATGAAATAAATGTTGAAAAGTAGCAAAGTCATGGTCATCTTTTGTCTAATACCTTGTGTAAGTTCATGAACTTTACATAAATCTTGCTATAGATTTGTTGCTAATGGGCAATAACTGTGTTTCAGATCATTTGAGAGCAATCTATCCATGACAGGTTTAAATTGTAATATACTTCTATTTAAAGGAGAGAAACTTCTCAAATAATTTTTTTCCCTGTAATTGCTGTGAGAACACATGGACAGATGCTCAGGACTCTATGCTGGTGCTACCTTGATAACTAACCTACAACTTGTAACGTCATTGTCTAACCTGTTCACCCCAATTTCCTGTAGACAGGTCCACACTCTCCATTGATTAAACAATGGGTTTGGCCATACCATTGTATTGAAAGACTGTAACATGTGAGGTTGTGGATACTTAATCTCTGGAATGTCAAAGTCTGTATATGACTCAAGGATGTTTACTTAACAAATGCCTAGGGTCATCTCAAAAGTGAGAATCTAAACTATGAAATATGTTTTTTTAATGCTTTTGATGCCCAAAAGACCATAGAAATCTCTTATACTTCGGATCAGCCATCCTGCATATTTCTAACATTCATCAAAACCTCATTTCTGTTCAACAACTCATAAAACAGTCCACAATGCAGGATTGGTGTACATTCCAAAACTACATATATGAAAGACCCCTAAAATCAATTAGATAAAAAGGGGGGTTAGAAATTTCCCAAAACTATCTAACCGGCGCTCCGTTTGGCTCCATTTTTCGGAATTGGAACCTTGGAACCAGTCTATGTATCGGTATCAAATATCAACGCAGTCTGTTCAGCAGTTTTTGACTTTTTGTCGTTTACGGAAATGGACGACATCAAACACCGGTTGAAACCACCTCTATATCACAACTTCCAGTTGTGATAAAAAGTCCTCTAACACGGCCAAATTTGATCGCATTGTGAAACAAATCGACGTGCATCTGTATGGGGTAGGGTACTATCCTTGTGCAAAGTTTGAAAGAAATTGACCAGGGCATGTCTGAGATATCTGCGTGAACGGACGGACGCACGCACGCACGCACGCACGGACGGACATGACCAAACCTATAAGTCCCCCCGGACGGTGTCCGTGGGGACTAATAAGACATTTGAACTCCACTTGACAGATGGTCCACTTATAAAATGAATGCTGAAGCAATTTCATCTTTGTAACACTTTTGTTGCCCTTTAGTCTTACACTGGAAACGTATCTCCCAGAACAAACTATTTTCACTCATAATGATAACTATATGTCGTGCTTCGGCTTGAAAAACTTTGAACTTTTATGTATTCAAACACTTTGTATGAAACATCCAATGCTCCTAAAAATTAGGGAATACAATTTTTTTGTTTCTCTCATTTTCACATAATGTAATCTCACCTTGCTGCTGCAGAATCTGTGGTGATTTGATGTTGAAGGTGACAGTCTGGTCAGTGGATTCACAGATTGGGAATATTCTAGTTGGGAACAGTGGTTTGAGAATTCTTGCACATCCAGCCAGGTAACGCAGGACTGTTCCTTCGACTGCTTTGGTCACTCTGTATTACAAACAGGAAAACCATTAATATCATGTTGAGCCAGATATTTTTTGTCACGGAGGGAGGGATTGCACTTACTTAATATGAAAAGCTAGCCTTAAAGAAAATTTTTTCAAACTGCAAATAGGATGTCTTTCTCATCTTCCCACGTGTACTCCAGACAATTCAGGCCAGTTTTCACTGAGTGTAAGTTTGATGCTCTAGCTGTCATGCACCCAGTTATTCTAGACTAGCTATGTGTTTCAGTTTCTGTGAATCAAAACACTTATAATCTGGTGAAATCATCATTGAAACACCTACAACAGCTGTATCAATCTGTCAGTTGTGTTTTGAAATTGCCCTAGGTTTTGAAAGAGGGTAATGAACATAAAGACACAGAACACACAATCCTTTTGCTTTGTAATATTTGATGGTATCTCAAAAAGTCCATATGCAGAATCTTTTCAATAATTATTCAACACAATATCTACCACTTTCTGTCAAAGAATGTCAAAGGTAGAAATACATTGAAAGAGTACAAGTTTACTCTCTGAGACACACTCTATTTACAGAACCATACCTTTGGAGGAGTATTTAAATTCCATATATGCAAGGCTGATATCTACAGTATGTTATATTACATGGCACTTATTACATATTCATATGAAAATTATTGCATGCATTTATGTTTCATGCAATACTAAATTTTCTCACCTGGAGTTGAAGGCATTGAGTACATCAAGTACTGGTGTATGGTTGTAAATCTTTGCATACTGTAATGCAGTACTGCCATGAGTTGAGGTGATGCTTGGGTCAGAACCATTCTCCAGCAACAACCGTACAATGACCTTGTGACCTTTCTTGCATGCCTGTCAGAGAAAACAAACCACAAACAATCATTGCAATGAAAAATTCTCACCATCCTAGGCAAGGTTATTGCTTTTCGCATGGAGAGAAGCTGCACCTTGAAGCAAACATCAAGAAGGTACAATGAACCTCACGGGTTGATATTCAGATTCTCAAATTCTAACAATAAATTATGCTGATCTACTGCTTGTGGGGACTCATTTTAAACCCCTTGGAGTTAGAAAAATTTCATCCTCTTACTTTTGTGAAAATGAAAAACAATATTTATACCCACATGGGGATGGCAGCCATTTTGAATTTCAAATATCTGTTATTATGATAATTTCATTCCATAGTACTAAAATTTGCACAGTGACCCCCCTGATTATCATTATTGATGTTGAAAGAGAATAGTTTGCAGTTTCCTTGAGGAAAGTTTGGGCAAAAGTGTTAATCTTTCAATTTCAAGGTGCATACTACATTACGAACCGTTTCTTCTAGTAATGAAAGTCTTTGATACACATAATAGCTCTCCATTTTTGTAAATATTAATTACTGTGTACAATTGCATTCCTTACTGATAGTTTGCACTCCATTCTTAGTTTTTTCTGTGTATCCATTTGTAGCCGGCCGGATAGAGTAATACTATTGTGGAACCTAGCTATGAACAAACTCTACTTTTTTCAATATTTTCCATACTTGTATGATGCCAATGTATAGTACAGCATGGTTTTTGAAATACTGACACCATGGCTTTCTCATCAAACATGTTTTAAATTCTTTTATATAATTCAATGTCATGTTTGATAAGACACCTTACCTTCATTAGTGCTGTCTCACCAGCGGATTGCTGTTGGTTGACGTGTGCGCCTGCTTCCAGTAGGATGGCCATTGTACTGGTATAACCCTACACAGAAAGAGAATGGTATCAGAAACAAATGTGTGATTAACCCTTGAATTTCAAATAATGCCTCGCAAACACCTAAATGGTCAGACAGACAGGTCTACCATGTTGTGGCTTCATAGATTATAATGATAGATTAATCCTAAGATGTTGGTAATACAAACTATTTGCATAAATGGAATGTTTCTTTCACAGTCGAGATAATATTATTAAACATTGGCTTACAAATGTTGTCTGTAACACTACATCATGTATATACCAGTATAAAATCATTCATTACTATGGTGTAGTAGTTCATCTCAGAATTTGATGATATGTTCAGATACAATGGAAATTTATCTTAAACTTAAAATAAACGACGAAATCAGACCCATTGTTACCAGAGGAATGCCATTGAAAGATTAAATGTTGAGCAACAACTTAAAACATGTTGACAAAAGCAGACGGTCATAAGTCATAATTTGTCAGAAAGAGACTCTTCAACCATTCTGCCACGTCAGTGGAAAGCCACACTGATGCAAACCCTACTTTCACCTACCAGTACTTGGCATGTTTCACAACAAGAATATCTGACATTTGTGCTCAGCTTGTCAGTTTGCGCTACCCTACAAAATCTGGCCAAGCATGCTGTGTATCACTAGATGTAGCTGGCTAGCACATAGACATTACTGAATTCACTGACGTGACAGGTAACAGCCCCTGAATGCCAGCTTCTGTACACCCTGAAAATCAATTTCAACTGACCTGACAGGATTTTAGGATGGAGAACTCAAATCAGTCCAGGCCTGTATTTTTTTGACACACAACTGATGGTATGCTTCACACTGATATAATTAATCACATGGTTTCTATTTTCAAATTTTTCAAAGAGTTTTTGAAAGAGTATGTACATGAAAATACATATGAAAAATACCCTATTAGGTAGACAGATTCTTACATTTTCAGAGGCTATCATCAGAGCTGTTGTACCATTTTTCTGTTTTGCATTGACTGAGGCTCCATTGGTGACCAGCAATTTCAAGACTTCATCATGCTGTCCAAGACAAGATACCATCACCAGTGTCAGCCCAGATGAGTCCGTCTCATTCAAGTTGTACTGTCGCTTGCTGTTCAGTGCATGTTTTACCAGACTGTAGTTGCCATCTTTCACAGCTTCACGAAACATTTCTGAAAAAATATCAAAAGCATCAAAATTAGCAATACATCTGAACTGAAGGACACTGGGCCATATGTCATCTTTACACAGAACTGAGCACTAGTCTGAGGGTGCCTACAATGGTGATTAATATAAGCATGCCCCCTAAGTTATCATTGACGAATATTAAAGCTTGCAATGGGCCTTGTATTTTCACAAAACTAAAGAGTAGATCATTTTAAATGGCTATCATTGCAAATCTAGCTCATCCATATTTAGAACTTTTGTTCAGAACTCTATCAAGTTGGACATGCATAATGAAGGTATTTTAGGAATGTAGAAACTCTCAAAAAAGTAAGTCATGACATATTTGGCAGTAATAATGCCAACATCATAGCTCTATTAGTTGTACATAACATCCATCCAAACACCTCTCACACCATGTACAAAGGATGGGAAACAGATGAACACTACACTCTCATTACTTGACATCAAGAACAATGCAAAATTAATATCTTTATTTTGACTGGATAGTTTGAATGTCGGTAATCTTGCTTTTGTTTACATCATGAACGCATGTAAAGCACTGCTCAGAACTTTTCTCTACATTACTTCTACTTCTGAAAGATGTGAAATTCTGTAAATTGTACACAAGAAATGCAGTACATCCTTCTTGCCAAGCATCGCCAACCTTACTCTAAACAAAGACATTTATGATAAATATATCTGAAACAAATTCAAGAAGAAAATGGAAGGAATAAATAATACATTTTTCCTGCCGTGTTTTCACTTATTTACAACCCTCAAAAGATTTTGATGTAACAGAAAATCTAATCGCCAATATAAGAGCCATTGAAAGGTTTACACAGACCAATATAATTTTGTGCTTAAAAGTATATCTGAGGTGATAACCTTATCAGATAGACATTTAATGTGTACGTACCTTGTGTGATATCATTTGGAAGGTCAAGTTCTGGTTCAACGTTATCATTGGGATCATACTCATCTAGGTCAAATTCCATCAAAGAACTACTGTCTGCAATATAAACCAAAATGTAAAACTTTTGAATTATGCTTGGCGAAATAAAAAATATGCAGAAAATTTAAAACTGATATTTTGTAATTATTTGCTCACATACCTGTTATCTAAGTATGTGGAAAAACTTACACTTTGCCCTGCTGGTATTATTTACATTTACTAAACAGTACAGCCAATAGAAATACAAGTGAGAGTCCTAAATACCAAGGACAATTACAACTACTCTGTGCATTGTACATAAATTTCAAAACATTTTTCTTAACATATTTTCAGATTTCTATTCTTACTGTAAATTTGTTATTCATCAGGTTTGTATAACTATTTAGGTAGGGAATTACCATTATTTGAACCTGACACAGACAGAATGAGGAATAAGAATATACAGAACTATTGTAACTATTGTAATTGTACCATTTCTCCTACCATGCAGTTGAGTGATTTATATCCTGAACCTTGAAAAACTACAGAAATTTTATTACATTTTTAGACTCAAATCCAGTCTTTCCTTTAATAGGAACTGCATGTAGGCTTTCTACCAGTATATTTCATCAAAAAGTTTATGGTTTTGTTTGATAAATAACCATGCGTATTTATAGTTTCTATGTTCATTTTTTGCGATGACAACCATTGATGATAGCTGAATGTACACTGTATATGAAATGTACTCCATTCATTACCTAGTACATATCTTATCAGCATTATCAAGTATGACATATATGTAACCTTCTTATCTCTGAAGATATAATATGTATCAGTGTTCGAAATAATCGGTGGCAATGGTGGCATTTGCCACCAAAAACTGTCAATCTGCCACCAAAATTTTTTTCTGGTGGTATTTTTCTGCCACTAAATTTTGGGTCATCATGTCATCGATCCTACGGCTTGAATGAAGGAACACTGAAGGAACACGCGTTGTCTGACGGCGGAAAACTCACTAGCAAAAAAAACAACAAACTAATTGCGACATTTTGGCATGAATGAAAACATAGTGTGAATCCAAACTTGTGATTGGCTAATCTCCATATCGATGACAGCAGCTTTTGTACACTTGACATGTTGTTGCCCTCTGTGATAGCCGCATATGCAGTCATACGGCACAAGATAAAAGCATGTTGTGACATTTTGAAAACAAAGCCAAACTGCAGCCTGCATGAATTAAATAATAATAAATACTTGCAATTAATTAGCCAGCACAGGGCTCAAAAATTCCTATCGCCAGACGCCCGTGGCTAGTGAATTTTGCATTCGGGCAAGTAAAATCAATATGCTTCCCGTCCGGCGGGCAAGTGCACCAGCGGTTGAATTAACTAAGCTCTGGACAATTCAAGCTTGAAAACGTATGTACAAGCCTACAATCATTGTAAGTCCTTCAACTCTCAGAAGTTTTTTTTTTGAAAACCCTTGAAAATCCGCCCGACATCACAAAATGATCGTTCTTGCTGTTGTAAAACACAAAAAGTCGTAAAAATAGAGTTTTGCCACATGTTCTCTCCGACGACACTGAGTGAACTCACTGTTTTGTATGTGTGCCGTAAAAGGGTGTGCTCTTGACAGTGGTAGCCGTTCTCTTTGTGCAAGTGTATGAGTCGTATGACAGTCGATCGGCTTCACGCGATAGTGTAATTGCACCATGTGCTTGGTAAATGGATGTAAACTTATTCGAAGCCATGGATCTCGGCAATGCTTACTGTTCAACGTAAATCAACCCCCAGTTGAAAAAGTACAAGTTCACATCATAGTCGAAACGGGCTCAGTCGACCAAGGATTGGGAGGCCACATATTGCAGCTATGTATTGCGTGAGATGCAGACAGTTTCAAATTACGTGACCTTGGTTGTTAGGGATCGGCTCTCACTTAGAGAAAACAAATCTGCACTGAAGAGTAACGAAAACGAAACTTGAATCTGCTCTCTTGACGAATACATTTATCAAAATAAAACTTTGAAAGACTGCTGTGCTCAGTGAGCAAACATGTAAACAGGTAAAAGGGTTGCAGATGTACCAGTACATGTGCGTATGCATTGGCAGATAAACACTAGCAGAGCAGTTGTTTGTGATCTCAGCTTGCTAATAAAGAGCAGCAGCTAGCCATGCACATTGTAAATCACACAATCTTATTAATCTTATGCAAAGATTTTAATTTGGATTTGGTTGTGGAAAATTCCAAATTCAAAGATGTTTTCTAGATGGCCAAATCTATAGAAAGGACTAAAGTATTCTCTTATTTCTTCTGCGACATTTCAGATTTGGTAATATTCCTTCATTTTAACAAGATATAGTTCATGTTTGAATCTGTTTTTTCACTCTTTGAATTCATTTCATATGGCCAAACTCTTGCTCTCTGTTACAAATTACTGGTACAGTTATTAGAAATTTAGGGCAAGTAATTTTTCCTCTCGGGCAAGTAAAAATGAAATTCACATGTCCAACGGTTAGTAAGTTTGAAAATTTTTTTTTGAGGCCTGCAGTATGAGTTAACTTTTTGTGACATGTACTCACCATATTTTCAAGAATTTATAAATTAGAATGAGTATGTGGCAATGACAAAATGTTGTATTATACCGATCACATGGTGTGTTAAACTGCCACCAGATTTTTCATAATTGCCACCTGATTTTATATCCGGTGGCAAACTTTTGCCACAAGAAATAAAAAAGTATTTCTATCCCTGTGTATGAAGATGTTGTAGAGGAAAATATCTTCAATACCTCACTCAATCTGCTGTAACTGTTCATGTATTTCCAGTATCTTTGTTCTGTCTGTGCAATATGTTTTTTTTAAAGAGTTGTTCTAATCCCAAAATCATATTAAAATGCCAAGTGTTGAGCTTGTAAACACATCTTATTACATAATCATAAAATCAACATGAATTTGTCAGAATACATCCTATATGTCACCATGGGAAAATATATTGTTCTCTGGAACAAAAATGTTGAAAATATTATCAAACATTATAGCTCTTGCTCCTGTAATTCTTAAGCAGAGCTATGATTTCAATAGACTTGTTTCTTTACAACTGCAGTTCCATATTGAACACCGTAGTGTTCACAACTGCATTTATGAGTTGGATTCTACCTGACTGTTATGCTGAATGTGATCACAGCTTTCTCCTCTAACCAGAACTGAAACTATCAATATGGTTGGATAATCAAAATGGGTTGAAGAATTCACAGAACTGTTTCGCCAACAAAAGTCACTGGAAACCAATTCAATAAACTTGTCATAATTGGTATCCATAAATGAAAATCTGAATCACAAAGATCACTGGCATTATGTCTACTTCACACATATGCTAGCAGAAAGATTCATTATCATTAACGGTATTTCCTTTTTAATAAACAGACATGAAAAGAACAATCAGCCTAATTCTTCCCAACACAAAAGATTTGAAAGACATACTATCAATGAATTCCACCACACACTATGAATAGCGGTTCAGCACTTTATACAGCTAGAATTTTCAACATGTTTCAACAGATGTTCAGTGAATAAATAAAAGGTACTTATTTACTTGAAAGCAATATAGTGTGACTGATCTCACATTGCTGTGACCGACCAGTCTGCCCTATAACTTGTGATATTTCTCTACTTTTGAATCAAACAGGAACTTTCTGACAATTTCATTGCATCAGCCCTACACCAGTAATATAAACTGTTCTTGAACCAGTATTTATTTAGAAGGGCATTAAATGTCAACTTGATGGTATATATTTATAGGCTACATATCTGTATGGTTGTAAATTACAATAGAATACCCTTAGCGTGTTATCAGACAGCCAAAATGTTACCATAGTTATTCAGATCATGTATAAAATCCACATGCCATTTACAGCTTCTGAAGTATTCTTTTCAAACACTGAAAACTAATCATTGTACGGCCTATTTTGTCAATTATGACGACCTTTTTGCATTTATTGTGACAAGCCTGAAAAGGTATCTTTTTTTTTCATTGGGTGGAATTTCATTAAACTTTTATTTGTACCCAAGATGTCTCTCCTAATATGAAGAATTCCTAGAAAGCCATAAATAGTGAGAGTGATTTTTTGTATTTCAAAAACAAAACGCCCATATTCAGACTCTTGATACGCTTTGAACATATGACTTAAGAAAATCAAAACGAAGTTGTGGAAGTTAGTTTGAGCTGCAAGACCATTGGAAAGTGAGCACAACTTGCATATTAAAATTGAGCGCAAATTCAGTCTGGTAATTGTGAACTGTATGAACAAAGGAGTAAAAAGGCTATTGCCAATTGTGGAAGTACAACATGTTTGAATTACATGAATTTTGCATGAGACAACATCCACAGTCAAAATGCTTGTCAAGACTTGATTTCATATATCAAGAATGTCAATACATGTATGGTACATTGCATATTCATAGGTTTTGTTGTCTGGATCAATTGTTGTTTTGATTGTTACAGAAAGACAAAACATAACATAGTGACTGACTAAAACTATCATCAAGCTAGCAAGCCTTGCAGTTTGCGACAAACGCTGTATTCAGAGGGCACTTGTGCAAAGTCAATAATCTAGGGTAAGTGTGTTTCTCAGCTCTGCAAAATCATTCCAGATGCAAATATGTAGCACTAGTTCACCTCAATATCTGAGTAATGAATGAAATTCATCCATCTTTTCCTGACAATGCATGAGGTCACAAGGATTTGTATATATTTGACTTATCACAAAAACCAAATACCCTAGACATTGCATTCTACAACCTCAAAGAAAGCACATATCCATTCAGAAATCACAGCTGATTAACAAACTAGGAGGAAGAATGAGACAAGGCTTGAGTCATCATCATCAGCAATACTCAGAACACCTGCCTTCTTTCCTACCAGTGCATGATCTGAATGTGGTTTAAGTGAATGAACAAAGCAGAGAGCTCTGAGAAAAAGTGATCTTTAAAGTTTTAAAACTTCCACAAAAAAGATCAAAGATCATGACAAAAGAGGCAACCTGATTGTCCTGTATCTATAGTTCTCACTATTGATATTGGCATTAGGTATAACATGGCTGCCAATTCAAAACCATCTTCACTGGACTAATGGTGTTCTTTGAGCAGGGATCCTCCCTAAAATAACTCTTGGCAGAACAAACCCAAACATGTCGTGACTGAAAGCACCATCAGGTGCTTTGTACATGGCCTTTGAAACACTCAATTACATGACTGACTCTTAGGTGTTGCACAGTACACTTGAAGATGACAACATCCATGAGGCTTGCAAGTCCAGCCTTACATGTAGGATAAACCCCACGGAACATACCTCTGGCTTTTTTTATCTAGAGTTTGGGTGACAATGAAAGGAAGGCAGTACACTCAATTTTACATGACTTCAATGTCTTTTCATAAGCAAGACTGGAAATTGCAATTTCTTTGCGTAGCCGAACAGAAAAAGACAATGCTACTATTGCTAGTTGTATCTTCACTTCTGATATCGGTTTGCCCAATTTTGATGCTGTTGGTGGAATACAGCACATGAAACTTCAGGGCGTACATGCATCAGTTGGTTTTGTGAGACTCTACCACGCCAATCTAGCCCAGAAATGCTGACTGGATGAGGATTCAAAAATGCCAATGCAACGGCATGCCCCCCAAGATAGGCAAGATTTTGAAGCCCCCTTACTGACTCCCTATTACCTGCAATCCATTTTGGGCAATTACAAATCCCTAAGCCATGGTTTCCCACATCGCAAAAGCCAAAATTCCGATACAGTAAATAAAGAAACCAACAGAAAAACCTAGAAGATCAGAATTGAACATGGCACCCTTTGGATTGCTGTCTGGACTTACAGGGTACAGATATTGACCCTCTGACCACTTCACCCCTTTGTAAAGTGCACCGGTCCAAGTTACCTATTGAAAACTATATACTAGCACCAGAATTTAGTGGTGGAAAAGGTTTGAAACAGCACTCACCTATATCACTGTCATTTGAACCAACAGACTGTTTGGTCACTTTTGTGTCTTTATTTTTATTTGCATCAGCCCTAAGATCAAATCCTTCACCTAGTCCACTGTAGCTTGAAGTTGTCCCACCATAGGCTGAAGTCTTTTTTAACACACTTTTAAGTTTTCTCTCAGGCATATCTGTTTTTATCTTCAAATCACTGTCCCCTCCACCTTTGAGTCTATCACTTTCGCTCGCTGTCAATCTTTTCATGAATGAAGATTCCTCTACAGGGGGCTGTACCCTTTGCTGGTGTCCGTTTTCACCAGTATCATCCTGCCCTGAAAAGTGTTTTTCCTGCTTAATACTGCTTGGTTTTGAAGTTAGTACTGATTCACCAAGGGCAGTCGTTTGTTTAGGTTGTGTCTCTGTTTTGTCAACTGCAGTGCCAGATACTCTGTTCTGTTCAATATTCACAAACACAGAGTCAGTGTCCATCTGGTCATCTCTGATTTCCTCTTTGATTGGCTGCTCAGAGATGATTTCTTTGATGTAGAGTCCCTTTCCTTGCCTCTGGTTGCCTGGTGGTCTTGAGTTGCTGGAACTGCCATCCTGCAAAATGAAAATCAAAGAATCAAGCAATCAATTCAATACGGTGGTTACTTAACATCTCTTTGCTTTCCTGTGTATTGACAGCTACTCAGCATGTTAGGACAGATCGACCAAATTTGATATACTTAACGAATGAATGATCATGTTCTAAGGGTACACACATGCTCTCAAGATTGATTTAAAACATATTCATGTGCTCACAGAAATTGATAAAACAACACTAAAAAACAGTAAATGATGATAAACAAGATCTCTGTCACAATGCTGTACAAGGAAGCATTAATGATTACCAGTGGTCAGGCATCATCTACTGCTGGCATTTTAAATTATTCATTGCATTATTTAATTTGTTTTGATGTCATATTTTCCTTTGTACATTGCTCAGCTCAGGGCTTATTCTTATGCAAATCACAAAACAATATGTACACTTCCTTCATATGCAAATGACATGCAAATTATTTCATGATGTAATATCCAAATGAAATGTTCACAAAGGTGTTGAGTTTTCATATTTGTGTGTGCTTGGAACATGATCTAATCCATGTTTGTCTCTTTCTAGTTGTGTGTTAGACATTCAAATACGCTTACTGCCAATACACTTGCTTAATTATTTGATTAAAAAGTCAATCAAAATCTGTGGCATTCCGTTCATGCTTATCAGTACATTTATTCAGCCAGTGCAAAGCAATGATCAGCACATGCTTTAAGGCTGTGACTCAGTTTCGTTGACACATATTTTCAATCAAAAGTTTCACATAGAAAACAGGGTCTCACACCCAACATGTGGTACATTTTCTAATAGGTCTATATTTGAAGAAGGTAAAAATTTTGTTTAGTTGTCAAAACATGCATTGGTATGTTTGTTTAAGTCAAAAACATGTGATTTTGAATTTTTTCACTTAAAAGAGTATAAGTAAGAATTGGCAGCACCCCTAAGTGATCTGTTAACGGCACTAGACAGCTGGGTATACAGGGGGAAAAACCGTGTTTTGGATTTTTGAAATTCGCTTTTGTTTCTGCACAGTGAGCCTTCGAAGTGTGAACTGTCGGATTTTCGCATAAATTATCGGCTTTTGGTCACGTTTGTCAAGTTATCGTCACTTCAGGGGGGTTTATCAAAAATTTAAGACACGGTTTTTCAGGTCTATTCATGAAGTGTTAGCATGCGAAGAATCTGGGAAATCCGCCCACGCGTCGCCGACTTACACTCATTTGAAGGTGCGCATACATAGCAAAAATCGGAACTGAGAAAATCGACGATTTGTGTAAACGTCCCATTTTTCACACAAAATCGCCGAAAAAAGTCGGATTTTTGTGCGTTTCAAAAAAATCATTCGATCTGGGTCTAGGTTAAATATTGGGCATCAGGTTAGAGAATTTCTGACAAGTCCTAAACATTAGTTCGCCTAAAAATGATGAAAATTGTGCGTAGAAACGTGAGGCTGGTCAGCGTAAGCGGTGGGTACTATTTACACGATAAACACTAGAAAGATAATTCAGGGCATAATCTGTTTGTCAAATACGTATCTAGCTTATAATTATATTAACTGTACACTGTTTGGTAACGGTTAGAGTCTGGTTACAAGACGAGAAAAGTTTAAAAAAATCATACAGCCGGAATGGTTTACAGGTCTGCGTTCTGCCGACGACGCGCGCTCGCTCTCTCGCAAGCGCTCGACTTCCGGTCTCACAGCCCGTAATTTATGCACGTACCAAGTGTGAAATGGTTGCCCAGTTCATTTTAGTGCCGATTTTTGTGCCTATAGTACAAGACGTCACTTGCTTGCTTTCGGAGATGAGACGACCAACTCTCGATGCTCTAAAAAATTCTGTAGTTGAGAAGTTCAAGGAATGCGGGAAAGTCGCACTTGTTTTTGTGGTTTTCACATGTGATCTGCTGCAGTCCTTTTGCTCACCATAAAAAATGACCGGGTTTTCGTGCGCTATTTCGCTTTCCACTGTGACATGTACTATTATGGCCTCGGGTATGAAACCAAAATCAACTTCAGTTACACGTAAAAGCGATTCTTCATGACTTAAAATAAACGACTGAGGCGATACTCGACAGATTCACTCATTGTAAAATTGAAACGGCGACATATCGCGACACCCAAGCGACACTCTCTTGACCACAGATAGAAATTGACAGGCAACGATCGTGAAGCGACGTTTCGCGTACGTTGCTGTGCTCTAGACCGACATAACAGTGTCGGATTGACAAATTGGACAAACCATGCTTCCTACATCCATGGACAAACTAAGTCCACGATATGGGCTGCTGTTACAGAACTGTATTTTCCAGTGAAGATTAAATAGATTCTCTTTGGACGGCAGTGTAATCTATAGCCCGGCGTACGATGCTATGTGTTCCGCTACAGCTAATCGCCTCGCTCACCACAACCCTGCAAAGACCCTACGTAGGGTCGGTGACTTCAAATCCATTTTGGGACTTGACGTAAAAAGCCAAATTACTGTCGAAATTCGATCGCTTCCAAAAATGCCAGTCTTTTATTCACTTTCGTAAATAACCGTCGATGTCGGCAACTCTCTCGCTAGCCCTGTGTACGATGCTGTGTGTTAGCTGTAGCGGCCAACACACAACATCGCGTCCATCAGCTTTCCATTTTGCTTCTTCAGCCCCCGTTTGCATTTTCTACTGTTTCTACACTGCTTATACTGCCGGCAGTCATCAGCCATGTTGGATAGCGTGTCTTATGAAGACGTGCGCGCATGCGCAACATGGTGCGTAAAAATTTACATAATCTCCTCAAGGTATAACGATAACGCTGACAGTAATCCGGACCGTTAAAACAAAAAGAAAATAATAACTCGCGCAGTGGTTAGAAGGCCGTGTTTTCACTAAAATTTAAGACATTTTCCAGTACAATGTTACCTCACAGTTTTCTCTAATAAAAAGATCATATTTCAGGGGTTCAGAATATGAAATAATCACAAATCGCTAAAATTTACAAAGGAACCCGAGTCACTACATGCTTTAAGGCTGTGTGTCAGACATCTGAATTTACAATACAGACACCTCCACCATGTACCCTCACCAAGGCATATTATATCTTCTTACATTTAAACAATCACTGAGCCTTAAAACCCACATCTCTGTATTCAAGCAACATAATTTATGTACTTGTGTATGAACAGGTTCCCTTGATAGACCTTTTCTGAACAGTATGAACTTTGAACCGATTATATAATCAAAATAGTGTACTCACTAAAAATGACAATGTTTCGATATTGATATCCTGGTTTTGCTGAGATTGGAGAATTCTATCAGCAGTATCTTCATCATCATCAGTACTGCTGAGTAAGCTGGATGAATGAAATCTTTCAAGTTTTGCTACCGTGACAACCTCCTCAGCTGCAGAGTATGAGCCAGAAGAACCACTGCCAAAAGCACTCTGCATGCTACGACTGGCATCAGGGCTGTGCAAGCTCATATCCAATGCTCTGTTTGTGGCACTTTCTAATGTTTCAAACACTTCAAAAGATGCCGGGGCTTTTTTCTTGGTCTTCTTTTTCTTCTTTGTCTTAGGGGAGTCATCATCCTGTTTTTGCTGTCTTCTCATAGAGGCCTTCTTGGCATTTTCCTGTTTTTTCTTCTCTTCTCTCTCACGCTGCTGCTTCTTAGCTTCCAAAGCTGCCCTTCGACCTTTGACCTTGGAGTACATGTCACCCTCAAAGTTGAGCACCCCCTTTTCCAGATCCCTCCAGAATGTGTCTTTCAGGGTGTCAGGTTCAGAATCACTCCCGTTGTCCTTTTTGGAGGAACTTTCCTGCCCGCCTATTTTCTTTTCATCTTTCTCAGCTACCTCTGCATCAGGTTTCTTTTCAGGTGAATCTTGAGAGGTGACGCTGGTGTCAGTTTGACTTTCTGTTTCATCTGTTGCTTTCTGCAGGATAGGAATGATAAAAGTATGACTTGGTGAATGTAAAGCCACAGCAATGCTGAGCAGTGACTCAGTACTTCTACTTTAGCTAGCATTAAATACCTTGGAAGTTTTCCATAAATAAACATCAAGATAAATTATGTTGAAGTGGACATAAACAAAGCAGAATAAACTGCCCTGTTCAACAAGTGTGAACAAGTTTCACATGAGGACTAAAAAATACACAGTAACCTCATTTAACGTTACAGATAATTAGAAATGATGTATCTGAGTATGTCAGGTCTGAACAAATTCCAACACAGCAATCTCATCAACTGAAAGACAATTTCAAACATTATGGTTTTGAAGGATTGAGTTAGGTTCATGTACAGAGCTTGCATGGAAATATACATTTCATTTCAACCTAATGATCTGTTTGAGCCATAACGGGCAATGTACAGGATGTTAGGGGAGAAGGAAGGAACTCAGTCCAAGATCAATGCATTTGTCCCTGTCATTGGAGTTATTTCCACAAGAGTTTATCTACAGTATGTGAATGTTATGAAACACACGAATGAACATGTGGGTGTCCCTGTCATTGGAGTTATTTCCACAAGAGTTTATCTACAGTATGTGAATGTTATGAAACACACGAATGAACATGTGGATACCTACATGAACATTTAAATCATTATGAACTATAGAGTACACAAGCTACAAACTAAGTTGTGCACTCAACTGTATTCAATGTTAATGGAAAGACAGACTGGTAATAGCACATGGTCAACATAGCGATGAGTACTTTAGGTCTTTATACATTTTACGAGTATGTCACAAAATACAGATAGCAAGTAACTGCTGCATTCTAACACAACGAAAGTGGTAAGTCAAGACAATGTTTTGTCAAGTATTGTTTCTATTTCCTAGAAATACATACAGTCCGAAACTACTGTACGAATCATTTACCGTGATACAGACCTACCTCCAACACAATATAAGACCAACACCACATGGTCAGCTCAAGACCACACTACAGATCTCTCACACAGACACTATGTATCCAATATCAGCTTTACACAGTAATTTACAGAAAGCAACGATGCCATTATTCCCCTGAGACCAGGAACTACGCAGGCATGCTATCGACTTTCAAAACTTCCTCCAAAACATCCCTCTAACTGAAGTAACAGTAACTGATAACACTGTATGTATATTTAGCTCACAGTGTATGACATTTAGAAGATTTATTTCAGTGACACAAAGCATTGTTACACATGAATACAGTTATCCACTGTGAAAAGAAACAGAAAATTAACATTTCATTGTGTCAACAGATGAGACAAAACAGACCATGCCGTAATGAGAATATCCTCTATTCAAACATAAAAAGATCATTATGAATAGATATCATGTTCTTATGGATAGCTGTTCAGAGTTACTGAAATTTTTCTTCTTGAAATTTTTAGTTTATTTGTCAGACCCACAACACCAAGGACACAAATAAGACAAATTCAACAAAATTTTATAATGTTAGTGTGACCTTCAATGGGGCATCACAACAAAATGGCAATAAAGCTTAAACCAGCAGGTAAAAGCTTTCCTACTTTAACTAGCATAATTATCATGTCAAGGATGAACTATACATATCATTACGTGTTGGATTTTAAATTATACCAACTGAAATTTTCATTAGAACTACTTACTGTTCAAATGTTCCTACAGGAAATAAAGTAACAGCTTGATGTAAATGCTGACAATCTGCTGATGCAACCTACACGACCTGTAAATTCCAGTGTCACTAGACACACATCGTAACTCAAAAATCAAATAATATGCAAAACAGTAGAGTGCTAATTCATATTTTTTGGCTCCTTATTCTGTATTAAATCTATGAACATGGAAATCACAGAGTACCACAGTTCATAAAAGTTATGAAACCTTTTGATGGAATATTGCAATAAAATTGTAACACTTTCATGAAAATGAGGAAAATTCTAGTGATATGTGAAAAGAGTGCAATCTGTTGCAATGATTTCAAAACAATAGTGTTTAGAGCCCTGTATCGGAATGATTGGAAGGTAAACAAGCCATTATTCCATTTGTGAAACAAACCTAACAGCAGAATACACAACCAATTTTCCTGTTTCAGGTTTTTAGGTCATGCTTTTATGGTGATAACCAATCCGTTCAGATAATTTTTTTTTCATATCTAACTTTGCACACTCAATCATCTTCAGAAAATAAACTGTTTTACTCCCGCCTTATCCAATACATAATTTGTGAACATATCTTTTTCGGAGTTCTTCATTTCTTGCTGTATACTGAATAATTTATTACATCAACATAAATGTCATTTGTACAAGTTGTCATACACATCTTCATAATATACTTGGTTTCTAAAACTTGCAACACCAGTAAATCAAAATTTATTGGGTGTACACACCAATTTTTAAAGAACATCATATATTTCTCACATCATAACATGACAGCCATGAGTATGGTAGTACCATTATAGAGAGTGTAATATCTCCATTGATGATACCCTTGGGAATGCTATGCATCCAAAATAGAACAATGTCTTTGGTTAATGGGTAAAAATATATTCTATATATCTTGGTATCCTAGTTAAATACATTTATGAAAGTCATACATTTTTAACGGTACACAGGATGTACAGTTGCATCACTAACCACCATTTTTTATTAACTTGAGAATTCAGTCATAAATTCATAAATTTACGTTAGTTTCTGTACTTAAAATATTGGTCATGTATTTTTTCAGAAATCTAGCAAATTATCTTGAGTAGTGCGTCAGTCTTATTTTGATTTACATTACAACTGGACCCAAACAATTTGGGAAAACTGGCTGAAAGTAAATATGTAGACAATTTTCTGTAGGGTATATTCTGTATTGCAATTTATTGACCATTTCAGTTTGGAGATACAGGTACCTGCAAGTGTATAGAGGTAACAATACTGTAACTTTCAACTTCCACCTGGCAGGGCACATTTAGCCTTTTATCCCTTTTACCATCAACTTTTGGTACAACTCTTGAATTTTCTGCAGCAAAGCCAGACCTTCATGTGTGATGTGGGGGTTTGCTGTGAAAAGGATCATCTCTAATGCATATCATAAGACATTAAGGTGGCAGGCCAATTACACAAGGTACATCTCTCAGACTCAACCTACACTTTATTATATAAAGCCAAATGCCTAACATCAAGGTGGTAAGTAACAAATAAGGGATGGTCATTAATATCCTATTGTTTTCATGGGTGCAGCTAGACCTCCGGACAAGGAAATGGGGTATAAGGTGGTATACCATTTCAATTTTCCCAGGGCAAGGAATACAAAATTTTTTGTTGTATTATTATTAGAGCAACATAGCTCAAACTGAAATGATACAGTAGTTAGCTTGACAGAATTGCTGCTGTAAAAAGACTAAAACAAACTATAGACACTATGTGAATGTCTATCACTGTGTGTCTGTGTATGTGTATATATTAAGCTATAAAGCTATAATTCTTGTTACCAATTGTAATTAATAATTGTAATATTATAATATATATATATATATATATACACATATATATATATATATATATATATATATATATATATATATATAAAATTATGAGTTACAATTGGTAGCAAGAATTATAGCTTTCCATAAAAACTCAAACTGCTACAGAACAAATATTGAACACATATGTACAATGCAGGATTGGTTTTTCTAGGACATAAAATAAAGCTCTCATTGTACCATATTACCATACTTACTGTTAAAGGCACTGTGTTTACATACAAAAGCTAATACTATTGATTTTTAATTTAAACAGTATGTGCTTTGAAATACTGTTAGATTATAATGCTACTATATGCAGAAATTCTGTCACACTGTCTGGAGGGGCATGCCATATGTTACAGTTTTATCGTTTTATCATCAACCTGGATGCATGTATAACAAAGATAATGCTTGGGCACAACACTACAGACTCTGGTTAATACATTTGTATTAAATTTTGTGTAAAATGCTAATTCCTAGCTTACCTGCTTTATACGGTATGATGGAAAATTAAGCTATGACAGAACAGAAGCAGAGAGGCAATGCACCACTTACATTTCAGTGTAAACTCTAAAATCAATTCAATTGCAGAATGGGGCAAAGTTGATTGATTTGTTATGCTCTATTGTGAGAGACCCCGTATTATGCAGTGACACATTGTATCACCTATATCACTATTAACACCACTACCATATGTCTACTCTACGTCCCATTTCACCTAACCATGAGTACAAACATCGCTGGTTCTGAGTAAAAAGGACCAACACCATCCAATGAAACACACTGATTTTGTACCGTAGCATGTTCAAGAAAGCAAATAATCTCACCCTCTTCAAAGTAGTATGATGCAGGTACTGAAGTCATAAGCAAACTAAACATATGGTGTCGCATCACAATATCATGGAAAACAACCATGTACTTGTACAGCTACATAGTAACATAGTCTCATTCATATCTGCCTGAATGGTGATATTGGACGTGTTCATAAACAGAAAATACACCTACTGTTATGTATCTGCATACCAATTCAGCTACTCTATATCTCTATGACAGTAAATGTTGGCCACGTTTGTTCCTTTTTATGAGGCACTGGCATGTGTAGATATAACAGGTGAGCTGTATCTATACCAATATCAAGCATCAATCTTGTTGACATGTAAGTTATCAAAAGGGTCACAGTAAATATTGTACAATACTTTTTATTGTGTTGGTCACATCTATTTATAACTTAATTTTCCTGTTTTTGTTTCATCTGATTGTAAGCAACATGCACCGGTGTTCTTGATAACCATTTCATAGTGTGTTATGATTCTTTGTGTAACCGTATGAGATTAAGTAAACTATTTCTCTGTCAATTAAAATATGCAACACCAGTAATACCACTATAACATGGTAACATAATGGATGCACATGTGGCCAAACAAGGACACTTTGAAGTTTAAACATTCAACTGGGCAAAAGCGGTAGTTGCAGGGAACAAAGTAACTGCTTTATTGTGTTTCACTTATTAAATCTCCATTAACAGTATCTTTTTGCATTTTGTTAACCAAAAAAAATGCCATTCTGATTCAATCCTAGAAGAGATGTTTTTGATTCCTGTTATCAAGCCACACTGTCTTTAAAAATGTCACTGTTTCAATCCTTAGATTTGGTCAACAGCTCACAGATTTTGTGTTACAGCACTCGCTCGTGGTGGCCATATGCATATATGACTTGTAAGTCAAAAATTATTTTGTTGTGAAAATCGAAGTTGTACATGTACATTCATCTGCAATTTTTAGAAAGATTCTGCCATCACACTTAAAACACTTTTATATTATAAATTGCTTTTGATTACAAACCACCCTATGATAAAAATGCAACAAGATACTGCTGATGAACTTTACAACAAGGATGTCCATCAAATGCAGCCAAAGTTGAACTTCATAGATGACAAGCACTCTATCATCACTCTACGTATATTACAAACAATGGGTATTGCTCTGACCTGATTTTATACAGTCCATTACTGTAGAAGGCCATGCAGTTCTGATTATGAAGGTGTTATCTATTTCTAAATTATGGTGATATCACACTAGTGTTTTCAAATAACTGTGTCAAGCAGAACTCAGTTCTGAAAATCATTAAACATTCATGTACATCTATTTTTCATTTGTTTATTTCTAAACAACATACCAAAGAATGTTTCATTTTTAATAAAGTGTATTGTGCATGTTTGTATACAGGATACTTCATCAAATATTGAAAACATATTTTCCCAAGAAGCAGTAGTTGTAACTGTAGATAGTCCATCCCTACCCTCTGAAAAAATAATTTGCTTTTGATTTTTGAAATTATGCTTGCATATAAATGTGGATGACAGACCTTGAAATAGTCTTAACTTCATTCTCAGCTTGCAGATACAATGTAACATCTGTAGAAAGACTGATTGGGGTAGGAGTGTAGAAGGGGAAATGGGATCTGTGCCTTGATTAAAGATATACATATTGTAAGTACAACTGAAGTGAAAAGGTTTTTTGAAAATAACATTAAAACACATTACAATACCTGGAAGTGTTCCATACTTATTTGAATCAATTGAGTCAACAGTCAACAGGTATCTCCTTGTGTGTGTTAATTACTGACTACATGCAAGATGTTGAAACTCAACAAGTGCATATCTGTACGTATAGTAGTAGTACAATTACATGGTAGCAGTGAACCAGACAACAGCCGGCAACCAGGTCATTTCATAAAGCCCTAGCAAAACCATACTGCTCATTATACATTATTTAGCATAATTTATTACAATCACTATTTATATTGCTGCACTGTTAATAGTTGAATTTAGATTGAGCATATGCCACAAATTTCACCAGCGCTTTGCATAAATTTTATCACAATAGTGTTACAGTATGATTTGAAAACTATCCAGTTGGAAACAATAGAATGTCATACCTTGGGGAGTAATTTTCATTGAATGTTGATCCGTGAACTGTGCACTGTGCAGTGCAGGGAAATACCACAGTTGTATAATGTATAAATAATGGAGGTTGAACTCTCAGAAAATACGTTGTACTATGACCCCTGGGTGTGACCACTGATAATTTCAGAAAGCATAACTGCATAATGTTAAGTTCTTCCCAAAACTTGACATTTTGGCAATACCTGGCAGCTATCAAAACACAATGACCTTGACCTTTAATCCTTACCATGAAATTCGGTAGTTGTGGTCGATTTTGAAACCAACTCCATGGTCTCTAGCAGAATGACAAAACCTTGGGCAGAGTTCTTATGAATTTGAAGCATGTCAACAATAACGGGAACTCAGCATAGTTTTGAATTTCTGTTTTCATTCCCTATGAGTACTTTATTTATGATACTAGCCATTGAGAAGATTAAAAACAATATTTATCTAGCTTAGCATCTATTGCACGTCTATGCACAGTCAATGTCCACACATAATAAACCTTACCATGAGGTTTCCTGAGGAATCTTGTCTTGAAATCATACCTATTACGGTATATGAGAGTCCAAGCTAACCATACAGCAACACGGTGTCCTTTCACACCGCCATTCTGACAATATATACTGCTGTACTTTCATTTTACCACAGGTTAGCTTGCCAGTGTTACACACTAAGAGAAAAGGTCAAGAGAGCACCTAGACTTGGCTTGATTCCTACTTTTTCAGTCATAAGACCCTTCAGTTTGATTGATTTCACACTTGTTTTTTACAGAACCTGTAGTTTTACCTGTCAAACAGCTAATGTGGGAAAGTAACAAATTTTTAATAATGAAAAATCATTATCCACACTCTGAGAGCCAGAATGTTTAAATGCATAATTTTATGACTACAATCAAAAGTCAAGAATTGTTGTATTGCACAGGGTTAGAATGTTTTCTTGCTTCAGTCCGTGGGCAGATGTGAATAACATTTATCTGTCCACATCAGGAAAGTTCTTGTCTTCAAACATATATGTGGTGTAAGTTTGTATTCTGATAGTAAGTCAAATCATATGAAGAGCATTTTATCAGAAAATATCCTACTCACTTTTTTGGATTAGTTTTTAATGTAAAACAAAAATTGCTTTGAAAATGATATTGAGTAACATGAATTGAAACTTTTCCATGTGTGTTTGAGAAAAGAGATTGTATTACTGATGATAAACTAAAAATTTCAACTTGTCCACAAGGACACATACTTTTCAACATTACCGTACTTGTCCAAAGTATCAGAGTGGTCTGTCTAGGCCAGACAGGTGTGACTTTCAACCTTGTATGGACATGCCATCATATCATGTTCATTATGAATATAATGCTACTGTACTGGTTTGCTCATACAGCAAAGGATCAGGACACTATCTCTTCAGGTATACCGGTCCAAAAAATGGTTTACATGACTATCAACTCTGATGTTGCAAAACAAAGATCAGTGTAACTTTTGACCCTGACCTAAATGTGCTGTGCATTACACAACCATTATCACTGGTTGATATGCAGCAAAGACTTGGTAGCCTGAGGTAGTTAACCTTTGACCCTGGCCTGAATGTGTTGTGTGCTATACAAAGACCTGGTAGCCTGAGGTAGTTAACCTTTGACCCTGACCTGAATGTGTTGTGTGCTATACAGACTTGGTAGCCTGAGGTAGTTAACCTTTGACCCTGGCCTGAATGTGTTGTGTGCTATACAAAGACTTGGTAGCCTGAGGTAGTTAACCTTTGACCCTGACATATATATGTTGTGTGCTATACAGACCTGGTAGCCTGAGGTAGTTAACCTTTGACCCTGACCTGAATGTGTTGTGTGCTATACAAAGACTTGGTAGCCTGAGGTAGTTAACCTTTGACCCTGGCCTGAATGTGTTGTGTGCTATACAAAGACTTGGTAGCCTGAGGTAGTTAACCTTTGACCCTGGCCTGAATGTGTTGTGTGCTATACAGACCTGGTAGCCTGAGGTAGTTAACCTTTGACCCTGGCCTGAATGTGTTGTGTGCTATACAAAGACGAGCGTAAAGTTGGCGTCATACTCATCCTCATCCTCATCCTCAGGGGTCACGCGAAAATGAGGATGAGGATGACGCTACAGCGTCAGCTTCACCGGCGTCAGATCTGATTATTCCCGAATGCTTCTGATGGAATGATGTGTAAAAATGACTTTAAAAATGTGCTCCAAGTTTCATATCACTGAAAATGTTAATCAAAACACAGTGGGGTTTGTATTTCATAATATTTAGTAACCTCTCCTCTTAATATCCGTTTCTCACGATGTAGTTACAACGCAACATTCTTAGCCCTCAATTTCCTTAAAGTTCAAAGGTTGTATGTTTAATACATTGACTTTTCAGGCCTCAAGTCATAGTTATACAAGTTAATTGTTTTATATGTCCTCTGAATAATTAGGGCTTTCATATCGCCTCTCATGGTGGCGATTTTTACACATTTCGGACCATGTATACCTTTTTTGCACCAATTTTTGGAAAATCTTAACGCAAGAGTTGAGAGGATACCAACAAACACATCCGCGGATCCATGGACTGAAAATTACGAACATTTCCAAAAAACTAGTCTATATGAGATATTCTAACGATAAAATATTACCTGCGAACCAGTTTTACGATTCAAAAGAAAGTTGAGAAAGAATGGAGTTGTTATTTTCTTAAGTTATGGGCGAATTTTATCATTTATCCGTCATCGGGTAGCGTAACTTCGGCAATCTTCGGATACGACGCTGAAGCTGACGCTGAGTAGCGTCATTTTCAGCGTCAGCTAGAAAGGTCACCTGAGGCTGAGGCTGAGGATGAGGATGACGCCAACTTTACGTTCGTAAATACAAAGACTTGGTAGCCTGAGGTAGTTAACCTTTGACCCTGACATATATATGTTCCGTGTACATCATTGGCTGAAATACAGCTATGACTTACGAGTCTGAGGAAGGTAGCCTATGGTTATAACCTACTTGTGTTTTACACAATACACTCAATGTTTTCCTTGTGAACCCATCATTCTCAGGTAAAGATAGGAGCATATAGCCTTGAAAAAACCTGCTCACAAGATGGCAGGAACACCTAAAAGCTTACTTCAAATTTCTTTCTGGAGACAAAATGGCTCTTCAGGTCTAGGAGTTACTGTTAAAATATTTATTGATTCAGTATGTGGTTTGATATGATTGCTTCAACCCTAGCTTTCATCAAAACGTCCAGTCCTGTTTAGTTAGTTTTTTCCCATCAACACTGACAATGCAGGACATGCACAATATTATAATATCAATGTCAACCAGCTGAGTATTGGGGTATTTCAACATGGAGTTGGAAGTAGACCTACATGCAACAAACACTGAAAAAAATTGTCAAACGTCACAGTTACTAGAGCCTTTCAATGATCATCAGATCTTAGATTACAACACTTTTTCTAAATTTGGATGGCTACAGGCGTAACTGACAATTTGCACGTTTGAGTAATGTTACTGTTGAAATATATTCATTCATAAACAATAAACACTGGACGATAGACAAATCACAGACCATCCTCTTTTCTTATCATCTATGGACGAATAAATCCTCTGTTATCATACTGAACACAACATTTAGACATGATTTAAGCGCAGACAAAGGAACCCTGGTTTACAAATAGAATCAAAATAATGGAAACTTCATCAAAAGTTACAGTGGATAGAGCTCTACTGACAATCATGTACTACTAGACTGAATCAAACATCAGATTAAAAATCTTTTGCAACTCATACTGACGAATTTTACCTTTTGAATATTAATAACCCTGGAGAAAGATCTATTTATAACTCAATGTATACAAATTTGTCTCATTTAACCTTGATTAATGCTTCATAGTCCACATTTCAAAACCAAAAAGCCACAATTTACTGTCTCTCAATTTTAAGAATATTCTTGAAATTACGTGTCTGTTATGAGTGTCTTTCATGGAACATAGGATGTTTGATATGAGAAGTGAAATCCAAATAACATTCATTGAGAAAATTGTTTTGACCTCTCTGCTGATGTAAATGTTAACAGAACTGTCATTTGCCACCATAAACTTAATCACACAATAACAGATCACATCCCATATTTTTTCACTCTCTTGACCAATGAGCAAAAATGGTGAGGTGGTGTTAACATTCAGAATTTAAAAAGACCACCATTCCTTCCGTACAAGATCAGCAAATCATATCATGATGATACTATCAAAGGCAATAATTTTCTACATGATGAAACCATCAATTGTGCAATAAGTTTCTACAGAACATGATAGAGCTATTGAACACGATAATTTTCCATTTTATCCTTGTCAGTGAAATTGCCATTTGGCTATTTTGCCAAGAAGCCAATATCAGTATGATAGAGACTAGATTTACTAATGATTACTAAATTTATAGAAAGCATTCAGACAAGTTCTGACAAAGCAGAGATGGATCTTGTTGCAACCTGCTACAGCATACCATGCCAAGTAGTTGAAACACATGTAGATTTTGCACAATACTGCATTTACTGACTTGGCACATGGGGAAGTGATACTGTCTAGTAGGATTAGGATGAAATAGTTTGTAACCTTCCTTGTGTACTTCCTGATCAAAGGCTTTATATATACTGGTGTGTGTGTTTTGACACTGTAGTGTATCTATAAGTACATGCTTGGGTATCCTTGAAGTGTCAGACTAGCTATATTTTTGTATAGACTTCCTGTACATACATTTGTTGTAACCATATATTTATATAAACATGATAAAAGATGTATAGCAACAATATCCATCTTGACCTGATGTGACATTTGACCTTGGCAGGGTATGAGTTTTAATAGACATTTACTTGGTACAGTCGTCAGTGAGTGTGTAAAGAAAGAAAATTAGGAAAGATTCTTCATTAGTTTTGAATCAAATGGGTTGAAAAGTTCAGATGTTGACCTACTTCAATGAGGTCAAATGTCATCACAGTATAGGAGGTCATACTACAATGAATTGTAAAGCTGGAATCTGTTCAACAATGCAGAGTTATTCTACTATAATGGTGGCCTCAAGGGTTATTGGAAATAAATTGTTTAAATAGGTTTTGCTGACAAGGGAACACAGGTACAGACAAGTGATCTGAACTGAAACAGTTGAGAGTTCTGTCATCAGCAAAAACACTGCATTGCCATTCATTAGACTTAGAGATTTCAAATAGAAAAGTTCAATTTTCTTTTGAACAAATTTGAAGATGAGAAACCAGGGATTTGGCCTCTTGGTTCTTCATTTGAAATTTTTGGAAGCTAGAAATTAACATTACTTTTCAAAGATTTGGAAAACAGATTTTAACTTTTCATTACTTTTAATAAGGTAAAAGTACAGGAATAGTTCATCTCCTATATTAATTTCCTTTACACCTTAGAGCTTCAGAGCAAATTGACAGCAGCTTCCTACTTTGCAGTGGGAAGTAAATTTTCACATTGCAAAAACAAGCCTTTGCATTAAATATTCAATCTTTCATAATCTGGGAAATTTGCATATTGAGTGTATAAAATTGAAAGACTTAATTGAGACTACATAAATATTAATCCAAATTATTAAAATCTGTTTAATACTTGACAAGTTGCAGTGTGGCCACTAGAGGGCAGCACACAATTGTCACACATTGAATCACAATGATAACACTAGTAGGATAACACTCAACTACCATAAAATCAGCAAATCTAAGTATTACAGCAACATTAAGTTGGGAAGGGGGAGTGGGTTATAAGAGGGTATCACTATCATGTATACATTTGGATGTTTTGATTTATATAGAAGGCTTTGTTGGGCTGTGCCCGGGGCTGTGCAAACTGCTGAATGATATTTCCTGCACCATTGGTCTGCTATGATCACATGTATAGGATCTGAACCAGGAAAATGGCATTATAAATGCTATAAAATGCACAATTACCTTCTTCAGCCTAGTTTGTGACGTCTGTCTTGGCTTTCTCTTTCTAGCTTTCTGTTTTTCAATATACTCCTCTATGAGATCTTCACATGACAATAGATTGTCTCTGGGCTCCCATGTGTCTTCCTCTGGTCCATAATTCTGCCATCGCACTTTGAATAACATTTTGCCCTGTTTTGTAAAAGATAAGAGTCAACTTTCAATTCTCCATGTATAAATATGGTGTGGAACTATGTGGTATTATTTAAGTACTGCTATTAACCTTTGAAGCTTCAAAAGGTATACAGTCCAACAATTTACAGAATAATATTTGTAGAAATCAAGACTTAGATTTTTCGCTTTTTGTTCAGAGATAAATAATTACTACTCATGACTATTGTTCCTGTCCATTACATTATTATCAACATTGACAGTTGCTGAAAACTAAAAATAAATACAACATCATGGCCAAAGTGTGAAATGCCAAAGTGACATCAGAAACCAAAGCCCCTTCTCTTTCCCTATGTACACAAACGTTCAAAAGCTCAAAAATTGACAGATCTGGGCTACACTTTGGTTACAACTTGTGACAATTCCAGTGCATGCTCATAACCATGAATTTTTACAAGGAAAAATTAAAATTTGCCAAAAACTTTCCTTTGGCCTTTTACAGGTCAAGTTATTCAAATTTAATATAAAAGTCAAGGTACATAGTTACATACTGTAACTGTGATAGTCTGCTGTACATTATTCACAATCAAGCCAATCACTCGTGGAATTAAGGTATACATATTGATAACACAAGGTATGAAATTGTCATGGAACCTTGCTTTACCATTCATTGTGGTTGCAGTTTGTTAGAATAACTATCCATTTGCACATAGGTATGTCTGGAAGATGACACAAATTATGTTATTGTTAACATAGTCTCTTCTTTTTGTTGGCATTGTTCAATTGGTATTGAACAATATGCTTCACATCTATGACCAATATCAATGATTTCATTAGTACCTAAAATTAACTCAAATTAACTGATTCATAAAGACAGCCTGAACTTTTGCATTGAGGGACAATAGCTGTAATTCTTTACAGTACTTGCATTATTCTGTGTTCTGTAGATTAACTACTTTTCTGTTTCTTCTCCCATTACCGTAAGTACCAGTATTTCAAAGGACAAAGTATCAGTCTTGCATCCACAATGCCTTGTGTACAACATGCATTGTAGACACATGAACAACAGCCAAAACTACAATTTAATGGTTCTACTCCCAGACTCAGTACACCCAAAGGATCAGGTGATGGAGGTACAAACAAACTCATGTGTACAAGCGCCTATGGAAACACACGCATTTCTGTGTGCATTTTGTGCACGTGGTTTCATTTGTCCATTTTAATTCCAGGTTTAACCTATTGTCAGAAATAACACTAGGTATCACACACATACAAATGGTGTATACATTATGAACTGAGGAATTTCATAGTAATTTTAAGAGTGGAATATGAAATTTTATTTTATAAAAGGCACAATAATAGTGGACAATACCAGTACATAAAATTTACAGCAAATGGACTGTAGTAATATAATATAATAAGTTCATCACAATGTTTAAATCAGTCGTGTCTCAATCCATCAGGAATAAAAAGAACTTTTTGTTACATGAAAATTTAAAAAACAAATTCAGTTCTGCTTCTGTACTTTTTGCCATTATATTCATGTTGTCAGTAGACCATGTCTAATGGACTCTATTCAACTTGTCAACACCAGCAATTTGAATATTGAAAGTGTTTTTATGCTTCAAAGAAAATTAAAATATGTTTTCAAAGCATATGCATATGGCTTGAATGTCTAAATGCCATTGTACGCTAAAATATTTCAATATGTTGTTGTGGGAGAAAATATCATAGGTAAATGAGAGACTGGCCTACACTGGTTTGATTTGCTATTTACCATTGTGAAGAATCCTGAGAAATCTACTTTCACAGCTGTTTAACCCTTTGTGCGCCAAAGTCAATTTTTATCACCTTTATAAATTTTTCAGATTTTTACCGAAGTAAAAACTGGAGCCGATAAAGTATGATGTTCATTTCGTTCAAAATTATTTAAAGACTCACACAAAATTTATAAAAATTGGTAAAATGTTGCACTAAAATTTTGGTGGGAAAAATTACAGTGCTTAAATAATATGCCTAAAAATATTATCACACTTTTCATGACTATACTTGAATATTTCATAATTGTATAGTTTTTGCTCACTGCATGCTGTGGGCAAGCTATCAATCATAAAACAATTATAAATAACAATGGGCATGCTTGTGTATTGTCATATTTTGTTTTAAATGAAGCTCTGACTTCATGATCTAGTGATCAAAGACTTGTGCATTTAAACCTTGGTTTAAAAAGGCAATGGCTCAAGGATTAACTAAGATGTTAAGAAGATTGAAAAGTGTTTCTGTCTTTTGTTTTCCTTTGAAATGGAATTGTTAAAATATAAATGTGTTGCTAGATTGTAATTGTGTAGCACAATGTACAGGTAATTCACAATATAGATTCCTAAATGTCTTTCAACATATCTGCATGTTCTTTGTTTAGGAAATTTCAGTTACTGAATGCCAGCTGGTCAGGAAATGACTGTACAAAGATACATTATGAGCAATGTTAGACCAATGAATACTCTTCACTGATAATAAGTCATTATTATTTTGTTACCTGATTATCTTACACTACACTAAGGATAAATTAATATCATCCAACATTAATTAAGATGAATATATTGCATTATTTTTCTCCTATTCTGACAATGTCCTCTTACACGACACCCTTATTTTCTTTTTAAAAATACTTTTCTGTATTGTTTCGATTAGTAACTAATTTAATTCATATCGTTTCTTGTATAAAGTCAAGTTTTTCTAAGTTTACTTATTGTAGGGCAAAACTCACAAAACTAAACACTGGCTACTTTCTTACTCAGCTAATTCAATTACATATACCATAGACCCTAAAGAAAATTACAAAGGCCTTACCAAAGATTATACCAGGATTCAGAGGACACTTTGAATAAATAATTCAAACTGAACTCGACCAATGTACGTGGGAAAATTTGACAAAGATGCCTGTTTGCAGAGTGAATATTCAGTTCAAGCATCACTTCATTGAAATCACCATTTTTGGAGCACTGATGCTGTAAATATTCATAACATTGTAGAGTAGGAAAAGGTCTTTTGTTACAGGCAGACAAAATGACCAGGAAGCCCTATTGACTGACCTTGACAAATTACACTGCATCATCTCCTTCAGTAAATATATACAATGTATTTTGTTACCGGCTTGTTATATCTTCCAACAAAGCATACTACAAGCTATTCTAACTTGAGGTCATTGACCCTATTCTGTAAGGCCAAGCCCTACATTTCTCTTGAAACTCTATACTTTTGATCTCTATGCTTATGTTCCCAAGGCCACTCTGAAGGTCAACAAATACTATGAAATAGCTATATGTTCATCCAGGAATGTGAAAAGACTTACAAGAACCAACTGAGATAAGACCGTTTATTTTTTTTCTTCAATAGATATTAGAAATGTGATCATTTGTTTTCTGTTCTTACAGATCAGTCCAACAGGGCATTATCACAAGGAATTCTACGAGTAAAAACAAAACTTTTGGAAAAGATCCGAATACACATGACCAGGACAAAGGATTGGATTGTAGTAGATGGAATAATCTAACACAATTAATTATAGCTTTCAATTTTATCATACCGATAATTCATCTAATTGGTAATTAAATTGTTCCATTTCATTTGCAGCTGCTACATTCCATGTTCATTTCCATGATATCAACTGCCAATCTTGCTATCAGTGTTATTGGAAAGTTCACGTTACCATGTACTACAAAATAGACATTGACAAATCCAAATGAATCACACTTATGAAAGTTGTGGAATGTAGAAAACTGCCTTTCTGCAGACTAACAAGATGGGCAGGGGGCAGTATACTGACTTAAACCACACACTTTTATAGATAATGGCACTGCTTTTACTTTTAAGTTAATGTGGTGTTATTTTCCTGTCTTTCCCCTTTGAATTAATGCATGAATAATGTTGTTCTCAATAAACAAACAAACATAAATGAAAAAGAAAACCATTTTTGCTATAAGGCCAGTTTGCGTGCAATTATTTATTCTCAAGTTTCTGGTTTTCCATTTAACTTTTCATTTAGGTGTGTATGCATCATGAAATGAGCTGAAACTGTCTAGTGTCTAGTGTATCAGTTGTCTTTTTGTTCATGTCACATGGGTGAGTGTCAGTCTTGGGCTACAAAACAAACATTATTTATTGTTTAGAAATGAAGCTGTTCTTTCAGGCAATCATTTCATGCATATTGTTACATATTTGTAATATCAAGCATTCTTGAAACTTTGATTGGTGATACATCAAAGATACGGAAAGGAAAGGGTAAAACAGGACATACAACAACAACAATACTGTGTCCCCGGCTGATCCTGTCAGTATTGATGGGGACCTTATATGTAAATGAACTGATTGATCTTTACAGCTAATGGGTGGTGAGGTTGGACTAATATGACATGAAGGACTAAACTTCAACACAGATGTACCACAGAATATTTACATGTGGTACATTGTATTTTTGACCAAAGTGACTTCAACTCTGCTGCAGTAACTTTTATTTCTTCTGCAAACAATTTTCTTATTGGAACATCAGCATGTACATAAACAGTAATGTAGCCAGCTGCACTGTGGCTGATCTCTGTACTGTAGACAGTACGCATATACTGTACAACATGAAATATCATCTGCAAGGACTGTCAGAGTCAACATATCTTTTAAAGGCAATTTTCCAATCGCAGAGTGTGCGGAAAAGGCTTCTAATTTTAGCCATAAAATTGGTGGAATGGCCGCAAAAACAACAATGAAAGTTGATGTAAATACTAGTCTACCATCCAAAGAAACACTTTCAAATTTGCCTTTACAGGTATTTCTTTTAGAAACGATGTTATGCCATGTAATTGAGGGACAAAGTCCCTGTAATTTGTTTTTGTCAGTTTACTTGTAAACTGTGTGACATCAGTAAGATTGCATAAATATTGTGAATGAAAGTTACCAAAGCATACAGGCAGAAGAATACTCAAAGCAGACAACTGGTGAAGAGAGCAGTAACATAATTTCTAATATCCAGCAGAGATATACATAATGCGGATTAGGGAACACACAGCTTTTGGTACAACAAAACGAGTTTTTCTTTGGGGTCCCCTGGCCTGGCAGTCTCTACTATCCCCGACCCTCACACAAGTGCCACCGACTACCTAGAAGTCCAGACTCTTGCAGAAATGTTTACGATAAAAAAGAATAGCTACTCTCATAAACTGCAAACCTCGACAGAACAAACTTTTCTCTGACAACAGAGTGACGCATGAAAAATATAATTTTACTGTATGCGTAGAGGTTGGAGGTGAATTTCTGAAGAGGAGGGACGACTTTAAGTAGCACTAGCAGGGAAACCGTAAAAACCGAGCGACTCAGTCCCTCTTTAGTCAGTACACAGATCGATTAGTACCATTCGAAATGTTTTATTTGTCCCTATTTTATTTGTTTGTGAGAGTGTGGTGATATGACAGGACGAAGTCTGAGTGACTCAGTTGCTGTGATTTGTTATTACAGCTTGGAGGTACCATCAATTAGCACAGTTTATCCGTAAGATTTCAGCGGCAAGTACTGGCGCCTCTACCTCTCTAACGCTGCATTTGTTCGCCAGCGTGGCACTACATGAGGCGCCTGTGGTTGCGAATCCCATATAATATCGTTCCGACTCGGCTTTGCAGCTCAGCGCCGGATAAAATTATGGTACTTCGAGCATGTCATGCTTGTGGCTATCTCTATGCTTGGACTTGATTGGAAGTTGGAGAGATTGTCAAAAATTAAACTATATTCATGAGCTTGTACAATTAGGTTGAAAATCGAAAACTTAAAATTACTAACGTCGTGCATCATCATGCCAACGATTCTATCCACTTCGTAGATGTTGTCGTCGTCAGAATAACCGTTTTCGTCGCTAGAGTCTTCATTCGTGGTGCCTTCTTCTGCCTCTTCCATCACTTCAACCTCTTCGTTAGCCGCCATCTTGGACGAATACTGAGCTTGTGAGCCTCGATGTGGTTTGGGCATTTAATTCCATTGTCCTCGCTCTCTAGGCGGCGCTCTCTCAGCTAGCGAACGAGATGCCTTCATGGTGGTCGAGGCTCGGTGGTCGACGCAAGAAAGTTGTGCGTTTTACAAAAAGGAAACGCATTTGTTCAAAAAAAAACATTTTTTGTATCAGTATTATACACATCAACAAAATTTTGCGCCTTTTGAGGATGTATTTCTATGGATTTCTTGTAATTTTACGGAGATAAATTATTCTATTCTAATGTACACTAATCTTAAAGGGGCAGCTTTTAATACATCGGAAAAAAATTGACAAATTGTGCAAAAATTCAAAGGAGAACAAAGAACTAAATTCACATAAACAGTCGATGTCAACAACTAATGCAAGAACCAGGGATTGAAGACTACCCCTTTGAAAGTATTATACCCCTTAATGTAGTACACATCTTTCTACTTTAACTTGCCTGTGGTACATCTAAAGTTACACTTCGCAAACCTTTCATTTCAATTGAATTTGGAATCTGTTGAAACAATTATCTCTGTTTAATGTCATCTGGAATGCACTAATATTTTAATTCTATTTTTCCCCCATTTTTTCTTTGATATCATTGCATTTCTTTTTGCATGCATTGTAAATCTTGTAAATTGTGTATATCTGCATAAGATGGTTTCCACTAACTACTAGTGTTTTCATGACTAGAAATATACCTAAAGTTTACATATTACATAAGATATAGATACGACGCAAATGAGATTCTAGACTCCATGACACAGCTTAACTACCCGGCTTAACTACCCTTGCCACTATCTAGATGTACATTTGTACAGTCTGAGACTTATTAATTGTGGGAAAGGATAATTCTTGTAGTGTGAGAGAAAAACTCATTGAGATAAAAAGTGATAATGGTTGTCTGCAATTATTTGGTGTTTGGAGCTCAGAGGTATCTTCATGTATGAAACTCCTGTGAAATCTAGATTGTCTGTAATTTAGGAAAATTCACTGAAGTCCGTTTTGATGTAGATTAATATGGATGTCTAAGAAATGCACTTCAAAATTTGGTCTCTGACAAAGAGTACAAAATACTAGTAACATGGGTTTCTATGTAAAAATAATGGTTCTACACAATTAATAGCCTAGCTTGTGATTCTTTATTGCTGCTTGTTTACAGCAATGTGCACTTATACAATGTATATCTGCAACTGAAAGACATGGTTTTGAAATTTAAAAACAATCAGGGCTCGAAATTAGCGGTAGTCCCGCGTCCACAGGCTACCAACTTTTCCCTGGGGCTACCAAATTCCATGAAATGGTAGCCCACACAGACTACCAAAGCCTGGGACATGAAATGCTTGGCGTGCGATGTCCGTCACTTTGGGACAAGCTAAATGCAGTCAACATGCAGTTTCGTTTGTTTGAAGCAATTATCCTTTCATCTGTGAAGTTTTTTCTGGTGACTATTACAATTTTCACTGCTATGTTGTTGTTTTTACAAGATGCAGAGCGTTTGATACTAGAATGTTGAGTTGCTTTTCCCTGTGCAGTCTTTGAATCCCAGTTTACACTATGCTGTTGATCGGCAGCATACAAGACGTACTTGTGTCAAGCTTTGGAGTTTTGATGCTGAAATTTCACAAAACTGTCACTTCCGTATCAAGAGATTGTGTAATCAGTTTGATTTGAAAAAGTAATATAAAACACTGTGTCAGTTAAGCTTGGCTGAGTTTCGCTGTGTTTTATCTATGGTTGTCGATCAATATAAGTGTATTACATTCTGTATAGAGAGACTCGGGTGTAACAAGGCATGCCAGTTCATAAAGATCATGAGAATATTTTTTTTCTGTGTTTGTTTACCCAAGTTACAATTTCATTGGATGTATAAGCCGATTTTGAAAGAGATAGAAAGTGTTAAAATGTACATAAATAAGCATAAATTAAGCATTTGTGACATATAACATGGGGTTTCTCGAGTTGAAGCCCCTAGTTTTACTGCTATTTTGTGTTTCTGAACCGGGGCTTATACTCGGATGACTATAGTATCCCTAAACTAAAATATTCATGGATTACCAGCCATTGTCACTGGGCTACCAACTTCAGAAAACGGTAGCCCAAGTGGACTACCAGGGTAAAAAGTTAATTTCGAGCCCTGACAATTATCAAGACTGTTATTGAAAAGAACATTACTGGTAATACAAATCATGCAAGTACATTAAAACTAAAACTAAAGCCAGAATATGTATGGTATTCAAGCTCTGTGGAACAAACCTAATTTGTTCTGAACTTAAGCTATGATGATTTGCATATTTCAGACGTACCTAATGTATGACCAGTACCGACTTCTGAAGCACTCTATCTCCAGTGAGTCACTTTTTCACTGAAAAAACTTAAATATCAGTGATTTTACACCCCTAAGACCCTAAACATGTGTCGAAAAGATAGGAAAATGTCCCAATGTTTTAGGAAAATCTTCAAATGCATGGAATAGTGGTGAATGGCCGGAAGATATTCCCTGAATTTGTCCTCAAAGTCCTGAACAATGGGTTTATCATAAATACTTGATTGAATATACACTATACATGGGTGAATGTATTCAACTTGGTAGCACCCAAAACACTAGTAAACAAGTCATCGTTGATGACCCAGTCCCCGCTTGCTAATGGGTACTTTGATTACAGGTTCTGTGATAAAAATACTTTGATACAGATGGCACTCAATGGCCAAGAATGAGTTCCATGGTGATGAAAAACATAAAACCAATGTAGGCCACTATCCTAAAGGTCATTAAATGAGTCAACTGGGAATTAGTTGACAGGATGTTGCAAAACATTTTTTCATTCTATCCTAACACTAATAGATAACCGGTACCATATTTCATAAAGTTTAATGTAGTATTTACAACACTATGAGATCAACATCTGTATCAAGTTTCATCAAATTTGACGTTGTATTTGTGGATATATCACTCTAATTAGGAAAGTTCATTACATATGCAATTACAAATTAATTAAAATGACACTGATAAATGTCTTTTTCACTGTTAAAGCAATGTGAGCTTAACATCTGAACAAAGTTTCATGAAATTTGATGCAGTATTTCTGACATATCAACCTAATTATGAAACTTCAATAATTGACATGATACTGCTACATGATGTGAAACAACTGACGAGCATGTATGAAATAGGTCAATGTCCTTGTACCAACTTTGAATGATACTGGTGGAAATACCGGTATGTCTGAGTTATGGCTCAGTACATGAGAAAATCGTAACAAATTTGCCGCCACGCAGCGATATTTGATCTTACTGTTTAAAAAATCAACACGTATATGTATTACATACATGTAAGTCAATGTCCAGGTACAAACTAATAAAATCAGTTGAGACTTGCTAGAGTTATGGCTCTCGACATGAAAAAAACCATAACAAAATTGCTACCATGTTGCCATATCAGACCATATCGAGAAACAAATCAATGTACTTATGTATACTATAAGTCAATGTCCTTGTACCAACTTTGAATAAATTTGCTTGATACATGTCTGAGTTATTGTTCAGGACATGGAAAGTCGTAAAAAAATGGCCACAAGGCGGCCATATTGGATCGTATCACAAAACAATTCAATGTGCATAAGTATAACATAGGTCAATGTCCTTGTACCAACTTTGAATAAAATCAGTTGAGATATGCCTGAATTATGGCTTTGTACACGAAAAAATCATAACAAAATGGCCGCCTGGCGGCCATATTGGATCATATCACAAAACAAATCCACACGCATATATATGACATTGGTCAATGTCCTTGTACCAACTTTGAATAAAATCTGTTGAAACATGTCTGAGTTATGGCGCTGTACATGATAAAATCGTAATAAAATGGCCGCCTGGTGGCCAGATTGGATCGTATCACAAATCAAATTGACATGCATATATGACATAGGTCAATGTCCTTGTACCAAGTTTGAACAAAATCGGTTGAGATATGCCTGAGTTATGGCACTGTACATGAAAAAATCGAAACAAAATGGCCGCCTGGCGGCCATATTGGATCGTATCACAAAACAAATCAATGTGCATATGTATGACATTGGTCATTGTCCTTTTACCAACTTTGAATAAAATCGGTTGAAACATGCCTGAGTTATGGCTCTGTACATGAAAAAATCGTAATAAAATGGCCGCCTGGCGGCCATATTGGATCATATCACAAAACAAATTGACCTGCATATCTATGACATTGGTCAATGTCCTTGTAATAACTTTGAATAAAATCGGTTGAAACATGTCTGAGTTATGGCTCCATACATGAAAAAATTGTAATAAAATGGCCGCCTGGCGGCCATATTGGATCGTATTGCAAAATAAATCGATGTGCATCTGTAGGTCATAGTTCTATGCCTTTGTGCCAAGTTTGAACAAAATTGGTTTGGCAGTGTCTGAGAAACTGTTGATGACGGACGGACGGACGGACGGACACACGGACGGGACCCAATCTATAAGTCCCCGCCGGACTTCGTCCGCGGGGACTAAAAAGTAGCTACTTCTATGGCTTTAAGAAAGTGCAATATCTGACACAGAGGACACATTTGTAGAAATAACTGACTACACAGACTGAAAACTTTTGCAAGAGGGCAGTTTCAGATTTCAGAACAAATACAAAACCTTCAGTTGAAGTGTAATGTTTATGGCATAGTGGTATTTCATAATGTGTGTGTGGACACAACTCAAACTTTTACTTGTTGTGTTGGCTGAATTATTGATTAGTTCTTGCTTAAAGATACATGTCCTTTTGTAGCACACCTATTTTCCCTACCTAGATTCAGAACATGAAAACACTACTTTTGTTAACTTTGTTGAAGGCTCGGAGGCATGCTATGGTCACTCAGAAATTATACTGACTTCAATCAAAAACGAATGGAATACCACTGCAAACCTAGGACTGACACACACTAATCAAAAAGACTTACACGATACGCAATCTTTGTTGAAGATGTTTTATTGCAAAAAAAAAAAATACAAAAAAGAGAAAGGGCATGTACAGCACACATGAAACACAGGGTGAAGACAAAAAAACTTAAAAAAGGCAAATTTACAACCACATCACTTCAAAAAAGACAAGGTGGATTTCTGCTTCAATAGGGGCTACATAGACCTTTGACAATGTTGAAGTTTTTCACATCATCTGCATACAATGAATGTTGATACAAAGATTTTGAAGACATCAAGAAAGGATAAGCGATTGAAGTGTTGAAGGGATGCTGTGACATTGGAGAGTACAGTAAAAATAAGTAGATGAGAGCATCTTCTATACAAAAATGACCAGCAAATAATTACAAGGGAGACAAAATCATTCCATTGCTTTTTGAAATACTAGATGCAATCTTTTACAGCAGAGTAAATTCATGGTAATACTCTAGCTTTATTTATCATTACAATTTATCGGGTACTGAACTCTTGAAACTTTTCATCCATATTAGTTGTCCCCATTGGACTAGACATGTGTCCATCTTTGACGACAAGCAAATGCAATGCCCGTATATGTGCGCAAAATTGATTCAGTTCATGACACAAAACTGTAACTTCCCCAACATTTTAAGAACTACACATCTATATACTTAAATAGCTTTTAAAGTGTCCATGCTTTTCTTGTTTCTCAGAAAAAAATGTTTGCGTTTTAGAATCATCCGACATGACAGACAGACACACATACAGTGCAGTACAAGTTTTCTGATTTGTCTACATTCAAATTGGAATTTCATGTTCTGACATAATTTCCCCCCCAAATTACATGCATTATTTTGGAAACTTCCTAGTCATCATCAGCATCCATTGGTCCCGGTTGCCTTGGTTTCGGACCACCAGCAGGTTTTGCCATGATGATCTATACAAACAAACAAATAAATAAACAAGGTATTAGTTCATGTCAACAATGAACACACAATATTGTGACTGTACACCCCCTTGTTTTAATAATGGCACTTCTTCATTCAAAATAACCATTACAAACTGAAACTGGCAGTAATTGGTTCCTAGAATAATAACGCTTAAGTTGATACGACAGAAGAATGGATGTGTTCATAAATGCGAGAATACAATGGCATTTCCTTGCACTGAAGGACTTTTTCTTACAAACTTATCAACAACTTTATGACTAAGGCATTTATACAGACCAGGATTCCTTCATTCAAACCTTTCAATGGAATTTCAAAATACTTTGAAAAGGATATATTTTTGTTTGGCAAACTTGGTGAGTGCTTGGTGGCAGTACACCATCTGGTGCAAACTAACACTATACTCTGCCATATCTGCCAAAGCTAATACATTAGTATGCTGACATGACTTAGGAACAGCTGATAATGGGTCGTAGGTCACGTAATAATGGGTAGAAAGGGGGTTATATTGGGTATTATATCATACCAGAATTTTGACAGTGACAATACAGCGATCTGATTGGTCAATATGTGAAAATGACCATGCTCTATTTGTGATATAGCACAGTTAGCAATGGGTAGAAAGGAGGTTATATTGGGTATTATATCATACCAGCATTTTGAGTGACAATACAGCAATCTGATTTGTCAATATGTGAAAATGACCATGCTCTATTCATGATATAGCACAGGTAGAACACGCATGAACTCTCGGTTGGAGAAAAATTCATTTTATGTCTCACACATTAATTTCTGGTCATAATATCAAGTGAACCACTAGCGATAAATATACTAATAGGTTTTGACCAGTTCACTCCATGCAAGCATTCACCATTGCTCATGCACATTAAGTTGTGAACTTGTCGAAATCTCATGATATACCTCTTGTTTGACGTGGTTTATTGTTTAACCCTTTCACCCCCAGTTCCCTGTATACAGGTCCAACTTTACCATAGAAAACAATGGATTTGGGACAAGCCATGGTGGTGAAAGGGTTAAAACCCTTTCACCCCCAGTTCCCTGTATACAGGTCCAAGATGACTATTGATAACAATGGGTTTGGGTGGAACCATGGTGGTGAAAGGGTTAAGGTAGTATGCACCTCGAAAGTGAAAGACTTATACTTTTGCTATAACTTTCCTCAAGGAATCTTTCAATCATTCTCTTTCAAAATCAAGAATAAAAATAGGGGGTCACCGTGCAAATTTTGGTACTAGAGAAACAAATTACCCAAGATTTACCGATATTAGAAATTCAAAATGGCCGCCATCCCTGTGTTAACTCTATTGAAAAAAATAAAAATTTTCGAATTTCGAAAAACTAAGCCATGGAAACGTTTTCTTTCACCAAGAGCTTTAAAATGAACCCCCACATGTGGTATATCAGAAGAGAATTATAAAAGTTTGAGAGCCCGAATGTCTGTCCCCGAGGTGCATTCTACCTTAAATAACAACTTCTACAACTTACTTGATCAACTCTCAAGACAGTTACAGCAGCATTTACTGCAAACTTGAGTCCCCAGTGCTTGGTCAGAAACAGATCATAGATACCTGCCTCAACTACATCCTTCACTGCAGCGCCCTCTGCCTGTGTATCAGAATGACACAGATTATGTTAGTAGGCGATCATTTTGGTGTCATACCTTCTTGTTTGGGTGGTAAGCCACCGCACTTCAAAACAGAGTGGATGGCTACTCTGCTCATCTCTCTGAACTTCTGGCACGAAACATTGATTTCATGTTCCATATACAGGGACACCTAGTCATTCAAGGGTGGTTTCTGCCCTGATGTCTTTAGTAGTTTGAACATCAGACTGACTTTTGGTGTAGATATATTTCAATGCATATTATTCAACTGTGACAAAGTTTCACTAAATCATAACTGTCTTGTTTGAAAATAAACAATAATAATATATGTCTCATCTTGGAGAAATATTTGAAAATTTCAAGAGCTGTATGTGGATGGTCATTTGTGCTGTAAACCCATCCCACAGAAAGATTTATATAAAAACACTGTTGCAAATTACATTTTTCTATCAACCATAGTTACTTTCACTATTCTCTGTGATGTACTGAATAAATATATAATACACCACTGTTCATATTTGGCTCTTAATTATTATCTCATTATTTTCAAAATAGGAAACCAACACCACATATCGTTGAACAAGAGTCACTGTGTCTTGAACAAACTCATTTCCTGCATCATTGCAATGTTCTTATTGTGAATAGCACAACCAACCTCAATATCAAATCCTGCATTAACTTTGCCTTCTTGGTGAGCAGCATACAACTTTGACAACACTTCTGTGGCCTTGACACCAGCATTTTCCGACAGACAACGGGGAATGTCTTCAAGGGCCTCGGCAAATTTCTTGATCGAATACTGCTCCAATCCAGGACAGCTCTCACCATATTTGGTCAGTCTTTTAGCTAATTCAATTTCTGTAGCACCAGCTCCAGGGAGATACCGTTTATCCTGATGTCCATTGTAGAGAAAGATAGGACAGAGAAAACATTAACACCATGAGCAATACATGTAACAACCTTGGCTTAATTCCTGCCCTGTCCAAACAAACTGGTTGCTGCTTTGTAGTTACATTGACACTGAATGAATGAATGTACGTTTCAACATCACTACATATCGACAAAATTACCACTATATGCCCTACATGCCAATAAATTATATTTTGAAAGCCACCAGATGATGATGATGGTGATGATGTTGATGATGACGATGATGTTGATGATGATGATGACCAGTGAGGGTGGTAGTACCATTGATAATGCTAATGGTGATTACAATGATGACTTGATGATGAAGATGGTGATTGAGATGGTGAGGAACCCAGGAAGAAGAAGATGATGATGATGATGATGATGATGATGATGATGATGATGATGTTGATGATGATCACAATGACAATGATAGAGCCTGTCGCAAAATCTATGAAAAACTAACCTTTGTCAAAACCTTGAAAGAATTTACACCATCATCAACAGCCCTTTCAATGTCATCCATGATGTTATCAGTGGAGCCTCTGATAACAACGGTAGAGATACCACTCTCTTCTTTCTCTTGTTCAAAGACCACAACAGCAGTGTCACCGATTTCAGACACTCTGACCATGTCACAGTGTCCAGCTTCTTCTGAGGTAGGTGCGGTCAGTCTTGGAAGGGCAGTGGCTTTAATGGTCTTGCAGAGTCTGCGTAGATCCCACTTGGAAGTCAATCTGACCACCATGATGTTATACTTATCGAGGAAGTGAAGTGCCATGTCACCGACTTTGCCACCAGATACAACAACATTGCAGCCAGCATCAGCAATGCCTTTGATAAGCTGTGAAGAAAGAAAATCTCAATCTGAGCAAATGACATACAAGTCACTCAAAGTAGAATCAAAATAGGGCTGACCCCTGACCTTGTGCAGAGTAAAATTTGAAATTTCAATTCTTAGTGCTAGTACACTTTTCATCGTCAATTATTGTACATTGTATTATTATTTTAAAGATACACTTTTTTGATAACATCACATCAATTGATCCTAAATTACATTGCATTGAGAACAGCATGTCTTCAGCATCATCTCTGGGTACACTGAGCAAGTATGGTAACCTCTCGACACAAATCATGGCGGCTGCTTCGACCAATGTCATAGTTTGAATTCCAATGTACATAGAGACGCCCTTTATTTATTTTGAAATGTTTAGGTTAACATACCTACTTGAATACCACCAAATCTTGATCCAAAAATTATAATATAAATGAAGTGTGAGCTAAGCACATGATGGTTTGCGAAGCATTACTGGGATAGAAATGCCAGAGACTTTGTATATAAAAGAAAAAATAGGGCCAAAGTCCCTGAAGCTACTATAGACATGGATACAAAATTAAGTATTTCCTGACTGTATGAAATTATCTCACTAAGGTCATCCTACGGACAAGTAAACTAAATATTAAAGCTGTCTGACCAGCGGTTTTGAAAGAACAAGCAACTCAACAGTTGACAGAGCTCTGTTGAGTTATGTACAGAATAACCTTTTGTGACACATGTATTGATGAAGAAGGTGGATATCTTTGATTAACATTGTGAGTTCTGTTTAATAAGTTGAGACTGTACATACTCAGAGAAAGCACACTGAAGAGACAAAGGTTTGAAACTTAAGAAGTTCAAGGTCATCAAAAGCATTATAAGGAATCATGTTACACTTTCATTGCACTGTTTACACAGATTGCATAATTGCTATAAATAGCACATGAGGAATCTTTATACAGCCCAGCTTTACCATAAAAACCCTATCACTTTGACCACTCTTTTAATTGACCACTCTATTTTTTCCTCAAAAAGTAATTTTATTTTATCCTTACCAAGTCAACCATAAATAGAAATTAGAACTTTCTCTATCTCTATCTCTCTCTATTGACTATTTTGAGCAATTTCTTTTAGATAACATACAGGGCACAATAAATGACGGTTCAGAATATGTCAAAGTTGGGATTCAGGAAAGTTGCCTTTACATGTTTTAATCCTCCAAGATGGTAAGCATTTCACTATGAACTGTCAAAAAAAGTTGAACTTTCTGATAATTCTACACTAAAATTATTTTGGCTTTGATGATTTCCTAATTAATTCAATTATTTAAAATCATATTAATTATTTTTTTCTGGGTGAATTGATAGGGTTTATACAGTACAAGAATTACATACAATGTTAGTCAAATTTTGACCAAAATGACAAAAAAATTCCTTAAAAATACAGATTTGCATATTTCATCACAATTTGAACAAGTCTAAGTTGGGTTACCCCTAGGGACCTGTATACCAAATAACAAAGCTGTCTGACCAGCGGTTATGAAGAAGAAGATTTTTTACCAAAAACACCTTTTTTGGCATTAATTTGCCTATTTTCAACAATATCAAAAAATTAAAAAAAATAGTTTCTCAAAATCGTATTTTTAATCTACACAACAAATATCAAATCAGTAAGTACTGCGGTTCTCAAGATATTTGAGTGGACGGACGCCTCACAAACGGACATACATACATACATACATACATACATACATACATACATACAGACTGACGACGGACGCCGGACGGATACCCATCCCAATAGCTTCTATAGACTATAGTCTATAGTAGCTAAAAAATATTATAATATAGGCTTGACATGTGTATAAGGAAGCCACTTAGGACCACTTTTAAAGGCCACTGTCAAGGTCAACACACATCTACACAACTTGAGTCATTACCATAGAATTGCATACTTCAACAATACTTTTAATATATTCTGCATACGTGAACACTAATGTGTTGTGCATTCTATGATACACATTGTATGTCTTCAGTGCCTTACCTCTTCAAGTTGGCTTTCCTCTCCTTTGCTGAAAGTTTTCAACTCTTCTGCAGATTTGATTAAAACTGTACCCTGTTGGCAGAATAATAACAAAGTAACTACATTGTTGATGCACTTGGATAAGTGTTTCTAATCCAGATATGTATGTTGTTTCTCGTATAAAAGAATTATTTTCAAAGCTACATGAGACTAAATGATATTGCCTCCACATGATTTTTCCAGACCTATAATTTTATGATGCATGAAATATAGTTTAGCATGCCCGCAAAGTCACAAAGTTCAGTTGTACCACACTCTTGTACACATAGCTGGTGACAACTGGCATACTGAATACCGGTCTCTAATAATCCAACAATAAATGAGAATCTGTTTACTGGCTGAGTACAAAAAAAATGATACTTAACGTGTACAATAATCAGAGCAGAAGTTTGTGAAACTCACAAGCTGAATAGCACTTCGTGAAATTATTCTTTACACAATTATCTTGGCAGCTTATATGAGCATTTGTACTATCTATGAACGGCAAGTGAGAAAAATATTTACGACTCTTTCCATTATTGTGATAAAATCACCATTGCGAATACAGTAACTATGATGTACAGTCTCTGAGTTCACTCATTCATATGGATATATAGACAGGGAGTGGTATTGACAAACTGGTACAGTGGAAGCGATTACACAGGATATTCATGTACTGAGATACATCAGGACTGCTGGAGATGAAATCAAAGCATGCCATTTCTCACCTTAGTTTCTGTGTGTGTAGTGTCTACAGGGCAGGAGAAACAGGCTATCTTTGCATTCTCCATCTTGGTAATGTTTCCTTCCACATTCCTCTTAAACACCATTCCCTGCAGGAAAGTGGAGCTCAGAACACCCGATCCCTGACGTGTGGAAAGAAAAGACAATCAGTTACAATTGAAATGGAAGTCAGTACCTCCTCTGAGAATATGTCATCGATAGATATATATTGATCCCGGTAACAAATACTTGAAGCAAAAGATTTCATCCCATCCTATATCACGAACAATATCCCACTTTTCTAGCAATAGGTCACAAGAACTCTGTGATTCAAACATCAAGAGTTTAACACATCATGGTTTCATAAATACTATTTACCCACTATTTGGTGAAAATATTTTGAGCAGAATGTGTGTGCCTTGTTAACAATTTTTTGCATTTTCATTTCCTTTTGGATTCAATAGAGAAAGTCACAGTTCAAAATCTCACTTCTTGAAAATAAGAAAATCATTTTCTCTTCCCAAGATTACAAATAGTATGGCAGTCACACTGAATTTAAAAGTCAGTGAATTTGAGCTTTTTTGCTGCTTTTACTCAAATTTTGTGCAATAGCCCATATTTTTCTGTTTGATTGTGAAACCCAAAAAGTTTAAAGGGCAGAGAGAAATTCAAAACTTCAACTTCATGCGTGTGTTAGGCAGTCAGTTGCAGATTACTGTAAGTTGTGATGTTACAATGGATCGTACAACTGAAGATGGATGAATATCAGTGAGCAGGATGTTGTAGGAGTTTACTGAAACACAGAGGAGCTACTTCTTACTGCCTCTGTAAGTGATGCAAACTAGGAAACTTTGCGATGCATTTTTTCCAAATAAATACTGTACATTTTTGGATGACTGCTACATAGCAAGGTGTGTGTACAAAGTTACTATCATAAACTTACCAAAATCTTGGCAACTCTAACATTGTCAACATTGAAGGTACCATTCTTCAGATACACAGAAACTGAAAGAGTGAGTAAAATTTAGGTCACTACCACTATATAAGTTTGTATAATACCATGATCTGAAGGGATCTGAATCAATATCCTGCTATCAGACAGAAGAACATTTCATCACATACATGGATGAAAACAGAATTGAGAAGACAAATGAAATGCCGAATAATGGTTTCTTGGATCACTAACATCTAAATTAGCATCATGACATTACTTTGAGCAGCGTTGGGAAATGTAAAGTTACTGACATTTATTTCAAAGACTTTCTAGGAGCTCTTCAGCAATTTTCAAGGAGTTTTAAATGATCTATCTACCATATTGGAAGGGTGATTAAACACTCTTCATCTCATGGAAGGTTCCAAATACATTTTGAAAGCAATTGGCATCTGATGACAGACAAAGCAATTTTGCAAATTGTATGTGGCTGGCAAGATTTCTAGTAGTTACATGGATTCAGTTTAATTTTTCAGGGCTATGATGGTGTGCTTGAACATCACAGACATTCAAAGAGCTTCCACACTGTAGCCTACATTTATCAACATTTAGCACAATTAGAAAGTTCACACTAAAATAAATAGTGCAAAATATACGGACAAAGTATGAACACTGATTAAATTCCATAGATGTAGACGAGTTATGCAAAATTATGGTAAATTACATGAAATATGATGATAGTGCAATTAGGGCAATTATACTTCTACTGTTCAGAATATATCAATTGCAGTTTACCTATTACAGGGTCGACACTAATTATGCAACTCAAAATGTCATTTAGACACTACAGCATCAAATTAAAAGCAAAAGAAAGAATCATGGTTTTATCATGGTTTTAATTCCTGGATTGTTTTACCCATTGCTTTCAAACCATGCAACTTGTCTACATGGATGTCTTTATTGATTTCAAATTTGTCAAAAATACAAGATGATTTGAAAAAATGACAGACTGTTGACAGTAAGGCCCTAGGCACCTGTCTGAACTAGCATTAACCTTTTCCTGCCGAGCGCCCTTGTCCGTTATTCTCCCAAGTCAGTAGAAAACCGCCCCATCATATGTGCCTGCAAAAGATTGGCTCTCCTGCATGTTATCCTGCCAGGCATTTTGGCAGAAATCGCCCATTTTCAGGGTAGTTTTAGCCGTACTTATACGTGTTAGACTTCGATAATTTCTACATGCCCGTAGACAGGGGAAGGAGCTCAAGGGTTGCTGCAGAAAAAAATTGAGGTCACCGGCTTTGTTTGCCCCTGGGAGTGCGTCATTTTATTGCCGTTTCATGTTTATTTTTTCGGAAATAAACTCCTTCAGTATTACGTACGTCCGCTAGGCACAAACATCACCTCACTCGTCTGTTAGTCAGAGACCCTGAGGGTCGTGCTAGGGGTGCAGCAGCACCGTCAAACCTGTCCTGTTTCCCCAGGGTAGGGTCAATTGAATACGTACCTCCAACGACTTGGCAGTGTAGCACAAAAACTACGTTTTTGCCGTTGTATTAACGACATGGCTGAGCCATTGAAGCACAGCTTTACGTAGTTTTGCCAGCTCAGTTGGGAGTTGGCTTACGAGTGTTACCGTTCATTACTGACTTAATCGAGTGGTCCTCAGTCAGGTACGGGTTTGTACCGACATGGCTTGGGCTGCAGCTAACCAGCGATAACCAGTCACTACCCCCAAGTCTTCAGTTCACTTTTGCGATGCACGGGTGCAACGCAATATGCTTCCATTGTTCTAGCCATCGACGTGTCCACATGCTGGCAGCCATATTGTACTGCTAGCTGGTTTGCATAACAAAAGCAGTCCCTGCTAAATGCAGACGGTATCCCCGTACATGTAGCATATTGACCTCATGTGCCCTTTTGAATTCTCTGTACGCAACAGCGTACGTAGTTACCAATGCGTCGGCAAGAGGATACGTTTGCCTGCAAACCAGAGCCAGTACTTCGGACGGTGGAATAAATAAAAAATCCAAAGCTACGTCCATTGAATGGCACGGCCAAGGCAGTGAAGGACGTTGCCTGGCTTGAACTTGCAGAGCTGAAGCCCAGCTTAGTACGTCGGACACCAGTTTGTAATGGTATTCCGAGTCGTTCATATCCGTTCCATGGGAGGAACAAGTCGAGCCGTCCCGTCAAAAATACATTCTCATTTTCAGTCACGCACAACTGAATAAGTGACTTTCGTCTCGCACCATCGGCATATCTGCCAAGTCGTTTGCAAGAGGTAGCCTTCTAGATTAGCATTGCCGAGTTGGTCAAGTTCGGCAGCAATCTGTATAGTGCCAGGCAGCCAAGTACGTCCAACTCCGCCAGAAAACGTCACCATGCTATCCTGCCAAGTCCGCTAAAAAGCGTTAAAAAAAAACCAGCCCCCCTCGGGTGTGGGGGACTGGCGGACAGGTTTCTGCACCTTTCCCTGTCCTTGGACTCCCTGTGAACCCATTTCGAGAGCAAACGCCGTTCCTCGCCCAAAACCTGTCCTCGAACGACCCCTAGCCGTGAGCAAGGGTTTGCTACACGTAGTTCCGTCGACTAGGCAGGAAAGGGGGTACCAAAAAGGAGCCCGATTTCCCCGCCTTAGGAGGATAACGGCCGTGTCTGCTCAGCTTCTAGCTACACCGAATTTCAAGCGGATTTTCACCGACTTGGCAGGAAAAGGGTAAGCCATTCTCTTTTCATCACCCATGTACCTCATCAGATTCAGTTTAACAGAACATATGAATTGCGATATTTTTAACCACTAAATTATACAATCCAACCCTGTGCATAAGGAATGAGTATTCACGACACAATATGCATCAAACAATCCGGCTCTCCATGTCACACTTGTATCTCCATATTGCAGATGGAAATCTGTGATACAATCTGATCCTCTGGTGATTGACCCTCAGTTATGCACGGTCTTAAAATACCATCATGTATAACTGTCCTTAGAATATAAGATCTATGTTTACAAGGTAAAGGCATTTAATAACTATGGGTGACATGTAGATGCACAATAATCTTCCTTCTCTGAAATCACTTTCATGTAAAAAGGTAGCTGTGGAAACGCAGCTATCTGTTGGCGGGGTAGCGGGGATCGCTATGCGGGTCAAAGGTCAACCCCACCACGGATAGCTGTGAAGCCAACTGCCATCGAAAGTGGGTTTATTACGACGACACAACATGTATCGGAACTTTGAATGGCAAAATAAACCAAAGTGAGCGTAATTCAATAAAATGACCTATACCTGCCTGAACTCTGATTATTGCTCATTCCCTAACTCCTTTTGTGAACAAAATTTCTGGTTCGTTTACGTAATTCGGCCGATTTTCCAAGGAGTACTCAAGATTTTCACTCCAGCAGCGAACTTTGACTTCTATTGATATGCTAATAAGATCTGACCGACCGTCACGCTATTCACGTTCGAACGAGCGACATCCTTATTAGCATATCAATAGAAGTCAAAGTTCGCTGCTGGAGTGAAAATCTTGAGTACTCCTTGGAAAATCGGCCGAATTACGTAAACGAACCAGAAATTTTGTTCACAAAAGGAGTTAGGGAATGAGCAATAATCAGAGTTCAGGCAGGTATAGGTCATTTTATTGAATTATGCTCACTTGGTTTATTTTGCTGTTCAAAGTTCCGATACAGGTTGTGTCGTCATAATAGACCTACTTTCGATGGCAGTTGGCCCGCAGCTATCCGTGGCGGGTTGACCTTTGACCCGCATAGCCATTCCCTGCTACCCCGCCAACAGATAGCTGCGTTTCCACAGCTAGTAAAAAGGAAGCAAGGAAGTAGATGGATAGTTCTAACGTGTGACAAATTTATATCATCAACAGGGATATCTTTTTATATTTATAAACAAAAAGCCTTCAAGCCCTTAGCACAGGGAGATTAATGAAGGAAAACAAGATCACCTTCAAATACACTGCCACTCCAAGGTACAGTTGGTGCTATGCGAAGCAGATAATGAAAGAGTGGTACACTTACGACATGCTTCAGCTACAAGTTTTGCAAAGAAATCTTCATTTCCATATTGTTTACTCATGATTGATGACTTGAGGCCCTTTATCACATCTTCTTTGCTGTGTAAATCTTTGATAGAACCACAACAGAGCTCTGGAAGAATTTCAACTGCCTTCTTTCCAGCATTTTCATAACCTTCAATTACCTCTGTCGGCGAGAGGCCCATACGCAGCAGCTCTTCTGCATTTTCTAGCAATGCTCCGGCAAATACTAACACAAAGTTGGTGCCATCACCAATTTCTTGTTCCATTTGTTGTGATGCTAAGACCAGCATTTTGGCGGCTGGATGCTGTACCTATGGATTAATGAGACAGATATATTTACTGGTAGATAACCATCTGATATGCCATGAAGAGCCATGTAGTCATCATATGTCCACAATAATGAGGTTCTAAAGAAAATACCACAAAGTATGTATGGGGGCATAGTGTAGCAGTGTTCCCCCAGAGTCATTGAAGCACAAGGGAAGTCAAAAGAAACTCATTCACATCATGACATGACAATTTTTTTGTCATGAAAATTTATTGGGAACACTGCATAGAGCATTGCCTGACATAAAATGATCCTAAAATTTAGTTTGCTAGTCCTACATATGTACACCCTTTGTACAACAACAGCCCTAGTACTCCCTGGTAGGTTGGATCATTAGAACAATCACTGTTCAAAGAAAAGCATTTTGTGATGCCTGACATTGGACTATAGGATTCAATTATCCCTTTATATGATAGTTTCACAATTCACAATAGCTCTAGTACTACATCAGGGGTTTCATTAAGTTTTGAAGTAGGGGGCCAGAATGGAAAAGTAGGCGGCTTGCAGCTGCCATGACCACAAAGTGGTCGTCGTTGGGGGAGGGTCCGGAAGGCCGGAAACCCTGAAAAATGAGCTAAAATTTACTTTTTACAGCCCACAGTCACCTGAATTTCTAGTATTTTCAGGAGCATTGTCAGCAGTGTTCCAGGGCAATTAGTGTTCATATCATAAAAGCCATTTTCCTGGGAGATTAGGCCTAAATATGATAATTCATAATATAAAATGATAAAATGTGGTAATGTTGACAATATTTGAACAATTAAACTGAAGTCTTTAGAGCCTCTATACTTTTAGGAGGTAACTATAATAATTCACTATTATTAATGATATAGATTTGATATGTAGATGGTATTATACAGTGTTACATCTTGATAGGGGATAGGGGATTCCCCCTCTATTGAAATGTTGGCACCCCAATTAATTTGTCAAGGGGGACCACTCCCCCATCCCCAATGAAATGGTGCCAGTCACACCTTAAAGGTACAAGTAGAACACATGAACTAGTGAAATACCCCCGAAATTTTCTGGTAAAGGGGAAAATCTCCCTTGTTGATGCCATCCTGGATGAAACACTCATATTTTAAGCACAGTAAATGAAAAACTTTTCATTAATGTATAATGTTATGCTTAAAATTAAGAGCCCTCAGGTTTGGTATAAAATCTGTAGATGAAGAACTTTTATACCACTCGGGAGGCAAAAAGATAAGTTATATAACAATAATGATAAAAAATACCGCAATTATACGATGTCACTCACATTTGATCAAATTGGTATATACCAGTATGGGTACCAAAGATCAACATTAAATGTTGTTTCTATCTGTTCAGTGCAGGAAAATTCTACGTTGATGTTATGACAATCATTCTGCACAGTACAACCAGAAAAACAACAAGAAATATTTAAACCAGAAAAACAAGAATGACAAAAGTAATTAAGGTCAGAAACTTTAGGTACAAGATGTCAACTTTAGCAACATGCATAGCAGAAAGGCAGCTAGCGCCCTCTTAGTTTGACCATAGACGGTCTTCCTCCCCTCTACTGATGGTCTTCCTCCCCTCTTCTGTCTATGGTTTCAGCAGTCTGTTAATATGTAACAATTCATAAACAATGACAGGAAATGAGTCAAGTCAGTGGAGTTAGCCTGTCTTTAATTGACATGCCACAACTCCAGCACATTTGCAGGATTTCCCTTTTTCTTACCTCATTTGCACATTTTTGACACTGATGTGTTCATTTGAACAAATTCACATCTCAACCCCTACATCTACCTGTACACTAAATACTGAGCGGTAGCTTTGGCAGTATGGGAGCCTTTGTGTGTGATGGACATACATCCGCACATACCCACAAATATACAGACATGCAAATCAATTCAGCTTATATGATAACCTCACATTGGTATACCAAATGTGAGTACAAAGACAATCGTAACCATATTCCGCAAACAGAAACAAAGACCCTCAAGGTTATTTGACTATATGGGTATGCAAAGTAAGAACCTTGATATGAAAATTTGTACGTTCAGAAGCTCACATTTGGATTTAACCTGACGATCGGTTTTGAAGTGAATTTAATGTCTGATCACATTTTAACCTCTCTGGGTGGATTCTTATTTGCGTGGATAGACCGAAAGCAGTACATATCGTACGACCAGCTGTTATATACCTTCAATTTATGCCTACTACAGTGCAACGCACGTCGGCTTACTAAAATTCGAACTGTAATCGGAAGTTTTTCTCGTGTGAAAAAAATCAGGTCAATGCCTTCGAAAACGGTTTAAATCCACGTAATTATCCTTCTCTTGTTTCTCGGCTCACTTCAAAACCGAAGATCGTACAGCGAAGCTTGCCCTTGCGATCGCTTCCGTCTTCATTTGTTCATCGACCATTTTGAGTTGAGCTAACGACGGCTGACAGGTGTAGTATGCACATTTTCATTGGCGTATATAAAGGTCACCACATAGGAATCAGCAATTCAGATAGCCAATAGAATCATCCGTTGCAATTCGATTTTTATTGAGGCAGTATAGGCAAGATCGTGCTGCATCGTAGTACAAGGCGATCGTAGTAGTCGCTCGTCTTCTAATTTTGTTTCACATAAAAGCCGTTGAAAGTTTGATTACACAGCTTGTGAAACTTGTCCGTATCTTTTCAGACGGTAAAAATATTTTAGCTATAAAAGAGTTCAAATTTTCTGAAAAAGTAGCCGGCGAAATCGTGAGAGTAACCGGTCAATTTCGCCGGCTGCCGGCTCTTAATGAAACCCCTGCTACATCATCATGAACACACAGTAGTAACAATAATGATTAGCTCACAAGATCAGCGCAATCTTGTAACACAATTTTTGATAGAATTAATTGAATTTCAGTGTATGATTTACTTAGATTTTAAAGGCGTCTTGTTTAAACTGATCAATTGGTATTTACTTCACTACCCTTTGGAAAAGATATATGAATATTGAAAAAAATAAACTGTTGACTATACATACTTGTACAATGAAAATCCTAATCTTCCGTTAGGCTCCTGCTATATTCATGACCTCTATTTCCATGTATATAATATTGACATCAAAAATATAGGACTACAATTATTTGAACAGAATTTTAAATTTGCAGTTCTGCAGTGAAACTTACCTCTAACTCCCTAATAATTGTTGCTGCATCATTTGTTACAAATAACTTTTCTATATGGTTTATCACCATTTTATTCATTCCATTAGGGCCATATGCAGACCGCGTTGTCTTGGCTAATTCTTTACAAGCATCGATGTTTCTGTAAACTGCTTCTTCTAAGCCATGAAAGTGCTGTCAAGAAATAGAGTACCGGTACACATATCGATTGAGGAAAACACAGGTGAAGACTACGAAAAAGTACAGAAATCAGGACATAAAATCTAGATTTCTTTCAGCATTGCCCACACTTAACTATTTGTCTCCAGTCTAACCAGCTGATATAGCTTAAGTTGATCATCACAAACTTGTTTTTGCATGGCAATGATTTTGTTGCCACAACAGGTTTTAGAAATAATCGCTAGAAACAACAAAGTGGTAGTAAACTAAATATGAGTAAACAAAACAGAGCCAAATCAGCCTGCAGAAAGATGAGGGGTGGTCAAATGCTTCTGATGTTACTACATTTATGAATGTGTGTACAACACCAATTTAAAGCTTTCGAGCCGGAAGTTTCTAGTCAGATATATTATTATGGTAGATATATGAAATAGCAAAAGTTGCATTTTATGCCTAAAAGGAATGAACATTCTTATAGCTACAACTCATCTCAGTTGAAAGGGTGATTCATCAAGAGACTACACCCCACCCCTACACCAAGATAATCAATTTTAGTTAAAGGCAGGGGGAGCCTATAAATACCCCCTATCTCCCTGAGCATTCATAATCCAACATGAGTGGCACATGGTAGCAGCGTCAACGAATGCTCCTGAAAATCTGGATCCTTCAAGAATCATGGTGTAAATTAAAGCACTGTCCCAACATATTACGTTTTGTGAATACTTGTGGAATCACCTTGTTGGAGAAATTCTCTCATTTTTTCTATTTTAAGTTGCTTTTTGATGCTAAAACTGCTTCGATGCTGTGTTGAAGCGTACAAAGAACAATTGATGAAAGCGTTCAAACAGCTGCCAATCACGAGGGGACGCGCAAAGTGCAAACGATCAAACATTTGTTGTGTACATATCGGATCGATTACGATGTCAACAATGAATAAACGATTCTTACTATCTACTGAGCAAAATACTCGACCAACGGTTACATGGACAAAACCGGCGACATGCGGACCCATTTTGGACCGAGCACGAAAAACTACTTTTCTAACTACTTTCAGCCGAAATCAACTCGATTCCGATCTGTGCCTACACAAATAACTAAACCGCTAACAGAAGGCGAAAATTGCTCTCGTGACGTCCAAAACCGTTGTTTGCTGGCGATGCACGGTCAAAGGCCAATGCAGTGGCCGGCCATTGGATACGTTCATGCAATGATTATACAGGTGCCCATAAGCTACATTATTTCCTGTCGGGTCGGGGCGATGAAACTAAATCGCGATCCATTCATCTCTGTTGGAGTTGTCCAAAAAGAGACACTTGCCATAGACTATAGCATCAAATGTTGACCGTTCAGACTGTAACACGATGAAAGGTCTGAAGATCGCCGTGATGTCGTTCTTCTCTGTACGTTTTTCTGAGCTTTGTTTTTTACTAACTTGCTCTAATATTATCTGACTTTTCTGTTCTTCCTCGATTGTCTGTAACTGACTTTTCTATCCCGATATCGATATTGCGTTCGCAATCACGTGTCTTGAAACTAACGTCATTCCCTGAAAAAGTTTTCGGACAAACTCAAGAAATTTGACAATTCCTAACGAATAGTCGGCAAAATTTACAGAAATTAGCAACAATAATTACATGTATGGTAATTTTACCGTCTTTAGCCTAAGCGGTTCGCTTGGGAGAAGCAGTATATAACGATCTGAGTTCCCATTTTTACCCTACAGTGTGAGTGTAGTATTCGAACAACTCAGATCATAATCTTACGCTGTTCCGAGTAGCCTGGGCATTTTTTATAATATACAATAAATTTAGCCTATCAAAATTACTCGTTTTTACATTGCTTGGATATCGATATTTTTTCTATATTTTTTTACTTTTGATTTGAAGTCTTTTGATTCTCCATTGGCGGCAGCACATGTACGGTTACAACCGTCATGTGATCACCGGAGTGTGCTTGTAAAATTGTCGGGAAGTTGTTCGGAAGAAAAAGCATTTTGTAGTTAGCGACTGCAGCTCGGGATTTTTCAATACAACAACCCATTATACATTTCTCACATCTTTGAAAGGGGTATTACGGTAATCTTTCCTGTGATGAAAATTTTGTGAACGTCTTTGCAATGTGTTTCCACGATGAGTGTAAACTGATTCTCTGTTAGTAAAATCGTCAGAAATGGTCCAGTGGCCGTGGGCAAAAATCATTGCGAGGAAGATAGTAAGAAATTCACATTGCGATATTTGCTGTCGTATTTCTCAACAGGAATAATGCATTTTTACGCATTGTGTATAAGAAGAGCAAGGTGTTCGGCAGTGAATTGCTTCTATCATAATAATCTTCATCACAGCTATTAGGCGAGAAGACAGCGGGCTCTTATAATCGTGCAAATTATTGATATTATGTCTTTGTGTTGAAAATTTTCGATCGAAGGCAGCAGCTCAACTTCAACAGCCGTGGTATATTGGGAATCGTGTTTATCACTGGACGCAGAACTACCATGCTATCAACATTACGTTCTATACCAATGTACGCCCCTGAAAGTTATAGAGTCAGCTGTGGCATTGGCATTTCACATTGGTCGTAATCTTTCTTATTCTGCCCCGTCTTTTGTACCGTCTAGACATTTCAAAGCTAGAATTTTTACACAGTGACCTTGCACACAAATGATCATTCCACTGTTTCTGTTGGGGTTTGTTGGTTTTATGATTTGCCCCGTGGCCCCGGTAAAATCTTTTCATACGATACACAGTTGAATTTTTAAAGGTAAATTAAGTATATTCCCAGTTTGTTGGGTAAAGTTGTCTAGAGAGAAAGGTTGAGTTGACGCTGATAGAGAAGACGTCGGGCCGGCACAGTTGACTGAGGTCCGGTCGGTTTGGGGTCGTTCAGTCCAGAAACCTTCAAAGTTCTGTATCATGATCGTTCGGCATTTGGGTGTTTTAACTCAATTTTTTTGGACAAAGTAATTCAGTAATAATGTACGCCAGATTCCTTGTGTTGTTTTGCCACCGTCATACGCGTATACGGACGGCTTGAGATTAAAAACGGTAAAAATATTCAGTGCTCGTAAATGCGTGCAAAGTTTATTTAGTGACTGTTTACGCAGTATATAGTCATCAATACGACAAGGATTTGCCACCACGTAACGACTGTAATCCCGTATCAATAGTCCATACGAAAATTTTGTGCTGAATCGAAGGAGGTAAAAATTACGGTAGGAAACGTCGGTCCATTTTCCGTCAAAGTTGTTGATCTGCAAAATCTTCAATGTGCACAAACTACCTAAGTGGCTGTTATAGGTCTACACATCCCACGTGCTTTCCACTGTTCATTACGAGCTATGTTCAAAGTGCGGAGTTATAGACATTTGTGAAGTACCGGGTACATTGATTGTGTTCGAAACCTCTACCTGTTTGCTCCTCGTGTTTTTTTGTGTCCCTAAAGTCGACTGGCTCTATGCTCTATGTTGCGTACACACATAGCTGTCAGGATTAAGATTTTCTGGGTAAATAGATACACTCAATAGTTTATTCCGCCTCTGATGCAAAGATACACACAGTTTTACATGTGCCACTCCTAGGCCCTGGGATCGATTGCCATACCTTTAATCTATGCATTTATGATAAAAGCTAATATCTTTTCTCAGTATTTTATCATTTAATGAACAGTAAATAATCTTATGGTAAATATCATAAACAAAAAGTTGTGTATGATCATGACGCAGAGAAGGGTGTGTAAAAATTTACTAACAGAATAAATACATCACCAGTACTCCTCTACCTGAGTGACTGTATTCAACCATTAATTTATGCTACATCTCATCTAGCTACAGCACTGTACTTCAAGGTTTTGCCTGGGTATTTGGTTTGGATGGCAAAACCAGACCCAAAACCTCAAGCTACAGTGCTGCAGCTACATCTCATCATAAGACGAGTTGCAAAAATTAACTTTACAGAACAGACAATGCAAATTAATTTGAGAACTACAAAAGTGTAAATCACTCCATTTTTTTGTAGAACCAGTGCAATATCAGAATGAGCTCAACCAAAGACATGACTGATGATGGAAATTGATGTTCAAGATTCATGAAAGACTCTTCGTTGTCCTGCTGTGCAAAGCTGATTTCTTTATCTAAAATGGACCAACATTATTTCTGAATTATCTTGGTGCCTTCTCGATGACATGACATTCCGTTTTGAAAATAACTGTGGTATTAGAAAGGGCTTCAACTTCAAGGTCAATAGCGACATACTCATTTAATTTGCATCAAGAATGATCACGTGGGCACCAACACCATACTGCCACAATAATTCTTACAAAATTGAGTTCACTCCTTCACCCCTGTTAAAAACTGTGCTTCATGTTACACATTGTAAATCGTACAGCCTGACATCCAGACACGTGTGTAGCCTATGCCATAGAGACCTGTGTGTGAACATGTGCACTGTCATGTCGGTCGAAAGCAATCTGCCACTTTCGTCGACAGCGGCCATAGCGCGATCACTCGAACCGTCAGAAGTCTTTGCAAACAATCACTTAATAATTTTTCGCCGCATTTCTGATGAAATACCTACCTTAGCACCATCTTTTAGCATTTGGGAGAAGCCTGGGGCCTTTGGGACGGGAAGCGCCATGTTGAATCTTTCTAGTATTCCCCAGCATGCACTTCGTCGCTCACGACTGATTGTGAGCTGTCACTAGCTGGCGCTTTTCGAAAATCACTCTTACTCGTATGCAACGCAACAACTTTCATGTGTAGTGCAATTGTCGTAGTTGTGTACAGCCTCTACGGTAAAGATATATCGTAAACTTTATTTCCCTTCCTGTTTCTCCTCACAAATATGAGGAGGCAAATCTTCTTTTGTTTTGTTTTCGTTTTATTGCTGTTTTGTTTTGTGCGTTTGTTTTTGAGTACAGACGTTTTTACCGCCCGCGCCATGGGTCCTAGTTCGCTTTAGGGCCTAATATTCAGAGCCGTCTTCGGAACAAATATGAAATTTTGCTTTATACTAAGTGCGATTAAATGAGCTCAGGTTTTTATGCGTTTCTGTTTTTACTAGTACATATCCAATTACGAATTAATTATGTGAATAGTTTTCACATTACAGCTGTCAATAAAATATGATCTCACCACTGTCATTTTGTTTTCGTATAAAACGACGTGGAAACTCAATTGAAAACAGATTATTAATCAGGTGCTTATTCGGGAATTAATTTATTTTATTAATTTTATTAGACGATCTTTTTACTGATATTAAAATTATACAGTATATAGGGTTACGGAGATTCATAAATAAGCGACCCGACAACCAAAAAAGTGGCAAATGACGGTTAATTATAGGAAAATTAAAATTGTTGTCTTTAAAAGATGAGTTAAAATTGAAAAACGAGACAGATTGTGGTGTTTAGACGGACATAAAATAGTCACTGTGTCATTCTATAGATATCGCTGTTTAACTTTATCAAGCAGTGATCACGGTGACTTGTACGTTGCCCACAATGGCTATCCAATCCAGTAAAGCTGTTTCACTGAAACAAACAAAACAACGCCGCCTTTCAATCTAGGTGACACTCCACTAAAATATGAACTGAAAGTTTTTGGCTGTAAGATACCGCCAAAACACGGGGATTGCGTGCAGCCTAAAACACTGAGCGCTTAAAAAATACCTTTTTGCATTACTGGCTAAGGGACTGGTCAGTTTCTTCAGCCTGGGGGGGCCGGTGGATTCATGGGGGGGGGGTTCACCCTGTTTTTGACTTTGGTGATAGGGGAGGTCACCATGTTTTTGAAATGCCCCAATAGGGGGGGTCAGTGTGTTTTTGAATTTGACACAGGCTCATCATTGCCTAAAATGCTAGTGTCAGCCGCAAAATTCATCATTCAGTTGTATTTCCTTCTCATTGATGCAATTATTTTCCTTTGTTTCATAGGTTTTCTGTAGAAAGATGCTTTTTTATGAACAAAATAACAGTTAAACATGTCGGGAGAATATTCCTCCTCATTTTCAAGTACACTTCTAAATGCCGTAGCTAAGTGGTGTAGTGCCATGGTCACAGCCCAATGGTTGAATTCCGATGGAAAAACAAAACTTTTTATATATGGAATAGTTTTTATAACTTTTTTCTCCTCTTTTCTTCTGTGTGTCAACCATAGATTCTTGTTCTATTCTATATTATCATTAATTGAAATGCACAGCATTTTAAACAGAAGTCAGACCTCCACCCCACTCCCGCAACGCTGACTAAATAGCGCTGATCGCAAATGACGTCACTGTTCTCTCTCATTAATATGCATAAATAAACATTTGTCCGCATTTTCCGCATAAACGACGAAAAATAAAACCTGCTAGTGTTAGAAAGGCTATTTAGCGTCACACTTATTCGTATGAATTGATGACTGAGACTACAAGCTGCAACAACAGCCGCGCATACAACGACAAATTTGTCCGAAAGTCAGCATATTTGTCCGAAAGTCGCGCGCGTGCAGCTATATTTAGTAACGAACCCGAAATCGCGATCAACGCTATTGACAAAATTGTTCAAAGCTGTATTTTATATGCCTCTACGACTTATTTATGCAATATGAGCACGATATTGATCGCGATATGATTTATTTTAGCGAATCCGGAAGAGGTCCATCCGACTTCAGTGGTTTAGATTGATGCGTACGAGAATGAGAAACAAAAATTTCCCACTGTATGGCCGAAGCCTAAACTCATGACATCATTGACCTTCAGGCAGGTCAAACCCATAAGCCATTGTAAATCAAACATGTCTGCGCCCATAGGTGTCTTCTGTTGTGTCTTTTTGTTGAGCGTTGTTCAGAAACTAACTCCAAAGATCGTGCGATTGGTAAGTATTTTCTATCACTCATCGAAGTTTGTGTAAGCGTATTGACTGCCACGTTTACATCATTCTGCTGCGTGGTAAAAGCAGATTTCCCTCGATGTACAGTGTCTGACATCTGTGAGTGTGAATATGCAGCGTTTAGCTGCAAAATTGTAGCGCTGCGCTACGGTGAGGCGGTCGGTGATTTTTGGTTTTGCGACTTCGCTCACATGACAGGTATAATGATTTCCAACAGCAAATTATTGATAGTTTAACATCTGAAGAAACTAAGAATCAGGCTAATCAGCAGCTGGATAAGTCAATGACAACCAAGAAGTGTTATCAGCAATTAGAAATTTAAAAAGTAAAAAGCAGCGGGGATTGAAGGGTTTTGTATAGAGTTGTTAAAACATGGTTCCTCCTTTCCTGTAAACCCTTAGCTAAATTATTTAATGCAGTTCTAGATACATCCAACTTTCCAGACATCTGGAATACAAGCATTATGACACACTTATTTAAAAAAGGAGATAAATATGACCCGAAAAATTATAGGGGCATTTCTGTCGGAAGTTGTGTAGGAAAAGTTTTTCTTACATTCTAAATGAAAGGCTAAATAGTTTTTTAGATGAAAATCATATTATACATAATAATCAAGCTGGATTTCGCAAAAACATCGCACAATAGATCACATATTACCCTGAAGACAATAATACATAAATATATTAACAATAAGCAGAACATTTATGTTTGTTTTGTTGACTTTGCTAAGGCTTTCGACTCGGTATGGAGAGTTGGTCTTTTCCATAAACTTCTCAAAAATAACATTAATGGCAAATTATACAGACTTATAAAACACATGTACACCAACACAAAATACACATCAAAACAAATAATTTTATCTCGCCCAGCCTGAAAGTTGAAAAAGGAGTAAAACAGGGCTGTGTTCTAAGTCCTAGTCTGTTCATTTATATGTCAATGACTTGAAAACAAACTAGACAAAGTAAATACTCAACCAGCAGTGTTGAATAATACCCCAGTTAACTCATTATTTTACGCTGATGACCTAGTCTTAATCTTTACTTCAAAAGAAGGTTTGCAGAGGGAGTTAAAACACTACACACATTTTGCTCCAATTGGAAACTTGATGTTAATCTACAGAAAACCCAAGCAATTATTTTAGTAAATCTCCTTTGGTAGATAAACACTTATTTAACTATGGTAGTACATGCATCAAATCTGTTAAGAGCTATACATACTTAGGACTGACAATTAAATCAGATGGTAGTTTTAGTGACACAATTACAAATTTGGCTGATAAAGCAGCAAAATCTTTGTATAGTTTAAAAAGGGTTTTATTGCACAACAAAAAGATAAAATTTTCCCTACATCTATTCAATGTTTTCATTAAACCTGTTTTAGTGTATGGCTCAGAGATTGGGGACAAGATTTCATGGATTTAATACAAGAAGTGGGATAAATCAGCAATTGAAAAAACTCACCTCAAATTTTGTAAGAACATTTTACAGTGTAATAGACAAACTTGTAATGCCGCTGTGAGGGGTGAACTAGGACAATTCCCACTTCTACTTGAGATCAAACTTAATAACGTTAAACACTGGCTTCATATCGTACAACTGCCACATTGTAATCTTGCTAAAGAAGCTTTTCTGGAGCAAATGGTAAACAACACTAACAATAGATCCTCGTTTAACTGTTTAAGTGCTTTAATTAAAGACATGGAATGGACTTTCTCCTTGATAAAGCTCCATCACTTAAACACCACAAAGTTATAACTGGTTTAATGAAAACAAATTTAACAAACAATTATGAAGTCTTTTGGAAAAATTTGATCACTGATGAAAATAGTAAACTAAGAATGTATGCCAAAATAAAACGTAATTTTAGATTAGAACCCTACTTAACACAATTCAAGGTGAGAAAAGAAAATTGCTCACCAAACTTCGGATTAGCAATCATGATCTAGCAATTGTAAAAAGGAGACACACTGTTCCAAAAACCCCAATTACTGAAAGATACTGCAATCAGTGTAACACCAACAGTATTGAAGATGAAACACACTTTTTATTAGTCTGTCAGAAATACAAAGTCCAAAGAAAGTACTTTTTCAGTAAAATCAATTTCCCAAACGACGATACTGAAAATCAGCTTATTTCTCTACTAACAAAACAAGAGTTATCTTTTAATGAACAACTTGCAGATTATATTTTTACTTTATATAAACAAAGAAATACCTAGTTATATTTATTATTAGCTACTATTATTATACTGTAATACTTTATCTTTATTGAAGAAAATTTGAACTTATTTTTGTATCACACTTTTATTGCCACAAATGTGATGTAAATTCTATATTTACAAGCAAGCAATAAAAATATCTATTATTATTATTATTATTATTATAAGCGCACCCCACTCGACCAGGCGTGTTGATGTGGAATGCAACATATTTACTGCATTTGGTCGTACCGATTTATCACTACTGAAGACTAAACAGTATACTGCACTAACTTTGTCGTTTATGGGGTTTGGAATTTGTTCAAACACGACGATCGCGTTCCGAAACGTTTCTGGGAGCCGTCATTACCAACTTCCGGTAATGATGTTTCCCACAAACACCGACGCCCCACGCTCAATGATTTCAGAACGCGATCGTCGTGTTTGAACAAATTGAATTGCATTCCACATCAACACGCCTGGCCAGCAATTTTTGGATACAGTACAAGATAACTATTTGTCACAGCATATTGACTTTCCAACGAGAGACAAAAACTGTCTGGATTTAATTCTATCCAGTGAACCTGATGTCATAAGTAATACGCATTCTGATTCAGTTGGTAATCTTGGAAAAAGCGACCACAGTTTGTTGGAGTTTAATATCCATACTTGTGCACCAGTTTCTAGTTCACCAGTAAAATATGCTCCAGATATGCGCAATGCTGACTCACCAAAACTGTCATCGATCTTACGATCTACTGACTGGACAAAGATTTTTGAGTATAAAACAACAAACGAGATGTGGTGTCTTTTTAAAGAGATTATTATCAAAGCTACAGCTGAGTGCATTCCATTGAAGAAGAAGAGTAGTAAGAGGAGTAGACCACACTGGATGAACAAACACCTATTAAGTTTGATCAGAAAGAAGAAGAAAATGTGGGCAAAGTTCAGAGGAAGCAATGATGTTGATAGTCTAAATCAGTACAGACAGTACAGGAACCAAGTTGTGTCTGAAGTTCGGATAGCCAAGAGAGAGTATGAAGCCAAATTGGTCCAGCACATTAAAGAGGCACTCCCATTTGGTAACATTTTAAAACACATTTTTTTAATGCCAACGGTCGATATTTGACATGGCGACTCCGCGCGGATCGCGAGATATCGATAAAAACATGTCATTTCCCGAGCGTATTTTTCACATCCCGAAGTTTTACGATCGTTTCTAGTTATGACCCGAAATCCCCCGAAAGTGTGTTGTTGGGCTGATTGACGATATTTTTAAGGAGTCCAAAAACGTTCGAATGACGCAATTAATTTACCTCCTACTGCGATGACTTTATATACATCATTATTAATGCCTTTACCTCTGGTAATTCTTTTTTAAAACTTCTCCTTAGTTTTTGTCGTTTTCATTATTCTCAATCAGTTGTATTAAATTTTTAAACAATACCACATAGATATCAGTTTTTACGTGTAAAATATTAGTTGCCTCTGATGACTACATTTTGTCGTCTGCCACACAGTTACACATGGTTCGATACATAGCGGCCGCCGCGTGTGGTATGCGCGCATACCACGCGGCGGCCACTATGCATACTATGTATCAACCGCACCTATCTGTGCTAGTCACCTATGCGAATTCTGGTGGAATCAGCAAACTTTGTTTTTCGGGGTTTTTTTGCCGAGTCAGTAGGACTCGGCTTTCTCCCACGGGACATGACCGCTCACCGACGCGAGTGGTACTGCTGTGGCGTACAGCAGCGTCAGCGTAGACTCGTACTCCATAGCTTAGTTGACAATGGCCCCAGTGCCGAACGTTCGATGTTCGGAAGCTGAATTCAGGTGGGCCACCGGAATTCAAACTTTAACTTTTTTGAGGACATGCTTTTATCGATATCTGGCGATCCGCGCGCAGTCGCCATGTCATTAAAAAAATGTATTTTAAAATGTTACCAAGTGGGAGTGCCTCTTTAAAACCAATCCTAAGGCTTTTACGCTTATGCCCGCTCTAAACAAAAAGCTTAAGACACTGTAAGTCCATTGGTTGACAATGAAGGATTTGTGCAAAAGTCAGACGAAGCCAAAGCCGAGGTGTTAAACAATTTCTTTGCTTCTGCATTTACTCATTAGGACGTCCAATCTGTGCCAAATCCAGCAATGCAATTCAGAGACTTGAAAACAAAAATGTCGCCGGTAGTCAAAATTGAAAAGGAGGTTATTGTATCAAAACTGAGCAGACTTTCATCATTTAAAGCACCAGGTCCAGATGGTATACTTTCGTATGTTGTTGTCAACTGCATGAACCAGATTGTTGATCCATTGGCATTAATTTATAACGAATCCATAGCGACAGGATGTATACCAGAAGACTGGAAAAAGGCGAATGTAACTTCACTTTTCAAGAAAGGTGACAAATCCAAATTCAGCAACTATAGGCCTGTTAGTCTAACCTGCATCTTGTGTAAAATTCTAGAGTCGATTATCCGGGACCATATTGTAAAGCACTTGGAAGCTAACAATCTGTTAATTAATTCTCAACATGGTTTCCGGAATGGAAGGTCCTGTTTGACCAACCTATTGGAATTTTTGGATGAAGTCACTCAATGTATCGACAATGGTCACCCAACTGATGTAATTTATTTGGATTTCGCCAAGGCCTTTGATAAAGTCCCTCACAAAAGATTGATAAAAAACTTGGACTGTCATGGAATTACTGGTTCAATAACACAGTGGATTGAAGCATGGTTACAAGATAGGCAGCAACGGGTTGTCATTAATGGTGCATCTTCGTCTTGGCAAAATGTGTGTAGTGGTGTACCTCAAGGCTCGGTCTTAGGGCCTGTGCTGTTTTTAATATATATAAATGACATTGACTTAGGAGTTGCATCGTCAATCAAAAAATTTGCAGATGACACTAAATTATATAGAGCAATCAGACAAGATGAGGACACTTCATTGTTACAAGAGGACATCGGCAAACTTCAGTCTTGGGCTGATAAATGGCAGATGAGTTTCAACGTAAGCAAGTGCAAGGTAATACACATGGGCTTCAACAATTCAAACTACCCTTATATGATGGATGGTAACTGCATTGGAAAGTGCTGAGGAAGAAAAGGACCTAGGAGTTTTGATACATCAAAGTTTAAAGCCAACCCGAATGTGAGTGGAATCAGCCAGAAAGCAAACAAGGTGCTTGGTTTGATCAAAAGGACAATGTCTTATAAGTCAAAAGACATAATAGTTCGTCTTTACAAGCAGTTGGTACGGCCTAACTTGGAATATGCTGTGCAAGCCTGGTCGCCGTGGATGCCGGCCAAAGATATTTAATTTTAGAAAAAGTGCAGAGACGTGCTACTAAACTTGTTCCTGGTTTATGTCAACTACCTTATGAAGAGAGACTGCGATTACTGAAACTTACTAGCTTACAAGCTAGAGAATTAGAGGAGACATGATCCAGGAGTACAAAATTCTGAATGGAATTGATTCATGTTGTGTTTCCCTGCAAGTAAACAGAGATGCCCGGACTAGAGGTCATTTCCAGAAATTAGTAAAACCAACATCCAGATTGGACCTGCGTAAATTCTCCTTCCCATGTAGAGTAGTTACCGAATGGAACAGCCTGCCTGAGTGGGTCATTAACTCTGACAGTGTTAATGCCTTCAAAAACTCCTACGACTCCTACATGTGTACCTGTTAAGCTGTTGACCGTCATCTGTTTTTATGCGTTTGCCAGAGGGATCTATTATCCGGTGAAGGATATCTCTCCCTTTTCCGAACTGAACTGAACTGAACTGAACTGGTCGAGTGGGGTGCGCTTATATGATACTCCCCAGGGCCATCGGCCTTGTAGCGCTACTGGTGAGCGAAGTCGCAAAAACCAAAAATCACCGACCGTCTCACCGTAGCGCTACAATTTTGGCAGCTAATGCAGCGTTACCGAACGAAGGCTCGCTGTTACATGTTGTGTGCAATGTCGGGTCACATCGGGTCACACGATTTTACAGCTCACATGAACGCTTTGAGACACTCCAACTCCGCAGAGGTAGGGTACCTCAGAGTTCCGTAACCCACAAATTTATAGTGACTTTGCTTGGCGGGGAAAAATCGCCGGGAAAGTTGTGGGTTGCGGAACTGCAGCAAGCAAGGTAATTTAGACTCCTTCAGTCCTTGCCTTTGCCATGCAGAGGTGCTTGGCTCGATCTGGTTCTGTCATTGATCATGTTGATAGTAATGGTAGCAATGAAAAAAAATACTATTCGGCCATGGCATGCATTTAGTCATTACGTGATGAGGGTTGGACGCGAGGTCGCCCTACATATCAGTGCATAGGCGTTCGTTGGCTGGGTAGTGTGCTTGATTGATTGATCATATCTGCTTGATCTATCGATCGCGTACTGGTTCCTCTGCCCTCTGCCGCACAGGTGCCTGGAGTTGCCTGTGTACGTGCATAGAGAGAAGGGGTGCACGTACACAGGTAGCTGCAGTACAGTAGCTCGAGGTTTTGCCTGGGTATTTGGGTGGGACGGCAATTTTGCCATCACCTTGTCATCAACTTGATATTTATTTTTAAGGAGTTGCAACAAATTCCCTGAAACAAGTATGGCTACACTTTGACCCAGTTTCAAACAATATCCCCCTAGTGCAGATATATTCATAGTAAGGGCAAAATCCCAGGCCCTCATTTTACTGAAAGCCATCACAATAATTAGCAGAGGTTAGGAGAAGTGGTATGAGTACAGCTGTTGATAAATAGTTAATAGTGTAGAATTTGACATATGGGTCAATACGGCTGAATTTCTGATGAAGTACCTGGTGTATCATTAACAATGTCCTAATTGTTGGGAATTTTTACAGTACTTTCACATATAGGGTGGCATCATTTTACAAGTGGTATAGCCACAAACTGATGATGTCAAATCGCCGTACACAATACACAGACGCCTTGTAATTATGGCACTGTGTATTGTGTACAGCGATTTGACATCATCAGTTTGTGGCTATACCACTTGTAAAATGTTGCCTATAGTCACACTTACAGGTTTGTTACTTAGCAGCACAAGCACTACATCAGACACTTCTGCTTGAAATGCAGACAAATTTTGTCAGTGCTGCGTGTGTAGCTGTTGTTGCAGCTTGTAGTCTGAGCCATTAACATGTCTTTTTGTGTTCACTGTAACATCAGCAGTCACCTTTAATGTTGCATTTTCGTCTTTCTGGATTTGTGCAATTTCAAAAACTTATTTAAATTTACAGACAAATCTTTGTAGTCAATATACTGTTCAGAATGGCAGTAGCCACATTAATTAATAGCAGTGTGTCTGCTTGATTTGCCCTGCAAAGTTACCATTGCTCGTACTTTTAAATTTTGCATACATGATTTCCTTTCAGAGATATATATTCTTACATCAGTTTCTGAAGCGCACACAACTTCATATTTGACAGGTAAAGAAAAACTACTACAGGTCACACATAAGACATTTATTGTGGAAAAGATATCTTTCTACAAGAAAGATTTCAAGGATTAACTTAAATATCAGAGTTAGGAGAAGTGGTATGACTACATGTCAATCAAATGCATGTACAGAAAGACACAAAGGCAATTTGATTTACAAAGAAGAAACAATCATGATTTGTTACTATCTCAATTACTTATTCACGAATAAATCACAATTACATTTTACACAAATAAATTGGTTACAGAATGCAAGGATATGTTAAAATCTTTGCAGGTATGCAAAAATGGTAATTTTATTTGTTCTCAAGTATATTGGATTAGAATTGGATTTTGTTAATCCATTTCCCGACTGTGCTCTACATACATTGAACATAAATATTGTATTATTTCTTAACTTGTATAAGTAAAGGCAGTATGCATAAAATATGCAAGATTCTCAACACACTGAATCACCTACAATCCCTGGTGGCAATAGCCACTCATGTTTTAGTTTTTCAACAGATGTGTTTATGCAAGCCTTATTTCATAGACCACAGGGTATGGTTTCTAATGGCTGACCAATTCAACCAGAGTCATTTTAGCCTACAAGCTGCCAAATAAGAAAACCACCCATGTATCATTTAGGTCACCACACTAAGGCTTACTGTAATCAAAATAATGAGGAAGATTTTTGTATTTTATTCCAACAGATACTAAGATACTGGAAACAACAATCAGAAGATGAGAGCAAAAAACATCAGGAGTTGACAGAATTGAGGAGGCAACTGAATTTAATCAGTGCCAAGGATGAATTTGCCAAATATGCCAGAACACAGAGAAAAATAAACAAACTGACAGATGAAATGTCCCAAATAAGTGAGTGTTTTATTCTGCACAGTAGTCTTACAGTGTCAGAGACCATCAAGACATTAATATTCTGATCTGTACTGTTGCAGGCTTAAAATTCTTCAATTACCTCTGTTGCAATATCAGTAAATTGCACTTTTATTATATGTTACAGAGTTGGTGTGCTTATAAAATTTAATTTTTTCAATCTATACTTTTAAGATGTCTGCATCATGTGAAGAAATGATTTGAAGGTTGAATATATATATACCCAGGTACTGGTGTAGTGTACTGAAACGTTAAGTCATGTGCAGGCTCTCTGGTCCCTCAAACCCCCAGACGTAAGTTCTTGAACTCTCACACTTGACAGAATCTTTATGTCAAGTCTAGTAATATTAGAATGAAATTTTGCTGTTTGACCTCTTTATTTTCATTTGACATCTTTGTCAATTATTTCAGATAAGAGCAAGTCAGTTGCCATGGTAAAGTATCAATGGATGGTGACAGCTGTACTATACACAATACAGGTGAGTTAAGAATAGATTACTGCACAGCGTAGAAAAGTTTAGTATTGATAGTAGTTTTAGTATCGATTGTATCTGCTGTCCCCTAATCCAATTTGCAATTCTACACCACTGTAAACCATGGTTAAAGGCCTGTGTTGGGACCAGATTGTCTCATCAGAAAATTTACCCTGCAGATTACAATTTCAATGGAGAACAAAAGGCTATAAGTGTACCTCCATAATCCTCTTATGGATTAGAACAAAGGCAATCCCAGGGATCACGAACAGTGCCTTTAAAAGTCTGGGTAACCATGGTAACATTTTTCAGCTTACTACTCTTGCCAATCCTCAAACTCAGGTTCTTGCATTAGTGGTTGTTGACATTGCCTGTTTATGTAATTTTAGTCATTTTGTTCTCACTTTGAGAGTTGTGCACAGTTAGTTAATTACTCAGTGATAAAGCTGATAGAGAACCTGTCCCTGTAACAAAAACAGTGATCAACTATCATTTAGCAACTGGAGTTTATTAAAGGAGGGGATCACTTTATGCTGGCTTTGTTTGGTGTATGTCACCATGTTTGTATCTTGAATGCATAATTTGCACCTCTCTGTGTGAAAATGGTGAGAAACAGCCAAACTTTTGACTGAACAATATTAAACCTTTTTGGACTCTGAGTCAAATTGCTCTCAATATTGAGATTTGCGAATGAAAAAAAGAGGGGGTCTATTTGATGTCTGTTAAGCTGTGTTCAGTCAACAATGAAGAATCAGTGCCGTATATTCAAAGAAACTTAAGGATTTAAAATTTTCCATTAAAGCTGTGTCCTCCCTAATGTGACTGTTTGAGTCAGTTGTAAATTGTAAATTCAAAGAAACTTTCAATCCCTAAGATTGACAATTTTCCGCTAATCCTTTGTCCTCCCTTAATGTGACTGTTTGAGTCAGTTGAAAATTTCAAGAAATGTGTCTTCTCAATACAACCATTCTGAGTTGGACTGCTTGAAATGTCTTAAATATTCTGCTGATCAGTTACTTGGACATCAAGATTTCTTTATTTTATATAATTCATGACAGAATCTTTTGATTTTGGTCCCTTACACTTGCAGTGTTGGGGTCAGCATTGAAAAGACATTTCTCAGATGAGATTATACAGAAAGCAAATTTTTTCATGATGTCAAATTCAATGGAAAACAGTTTTGCAAGTTGTGAATGAGAGAGGTACAGAACAATCAGTGTATCAATTCAAAAACTATCCCTGTGAAGAAAGTGATCCAAATGTCTAGACATTTTTTTTATGTAAATTAAATTGCATAGCTGTGTATTGCAAGATATCAGACAGTAAAACCAGTTGCAGATACCTGATCATGCCACCTCTGTTCAAGACAGACTTTTTTCTCCAAAAGTCAGAAGCTGCATTGAACTTTACCAGATTATCGAGAACACTGCCCTACCAGGACATACTTACTTCACTTAAGGGTTTCTGTACTAGACAGGTTTCACAGATGTGTCAGATTAAAATATTTTTGAAGAAAGACAAGATAAAGACTAATCAGTTTACAAGAAAAATTAAATATACGTTTATGATGCTTGATGAAATGCATAACTTTTCTACCAAATGAACTAAACAAGTAAATGTACAGTAGATGTATTCTTCAGCTGTTTATGTTTAACCCTTAACCTCTGACCTCCTGATTACCTATGACCTCATTTGAATACTTTCATCTCAACAGGTTGCAAAGGGTTAACGTCTTATCATTGCTGTTTAGGCAACCAAGGATATATATGACAGCAACAGATGATGTACATAGGAGTACAGCTTTTTTCCCCAGAAAGGGATATACAATTAGTACTTTCAACGTCTCCTAAACTAAATATTGTGTTTTCCTCTGTCCAGGTATTACTGTACCTTTCCCTTATATGGACATACTATAACCAACCATTGGTGAAGCTTGATCCTGATTGGCTGTTTCCAATGACTACTATTGTTTCAATTCCAACTGGAATACCTGGTGGCGTTGGTATCACTTGTTGGCTGGTAACGTGCAATAAGGTATCAACGATATTGATAGACACCATGGGACAGGCAGTGAAACCTTTGTGAACACTCACATGTTGTCACTACTAGCCATGCTCCAAGATCTACGATAGGAATGTGTGTGCTTGTACAGTGGATCCTCACACAAGACACCAGTGTACTCCCTGTGAACATCCTTGACTGATATGGCTCACTTTCTGTGTTAAGCTTGGTACATTTTGAATGTTTTAGAATCAACATACCAAACAAATGAGTATCATGAATATCGGCTGAGGTAGTTGAGAAGAGTACAGTTTCTCATGTAGGGATAGAATACAAATACCTCGCTGAGTTATACGTAGATATTGAGTCAGACGGCTATGGTAGTATTGCCACACAGCCAGTGTGAAGAGTTTAAGGTACGGCATACAGATGCCATGTTTTGTGAATCTCAAACCATATAAGATTCATTGTACACAGTACAACTATTTGAACATTGTCAGATACCCTGTTTGTCTAGGTTTAACCCTTTCACCCCCAGTTCCCTGTATACAGGTCCAACTTTACCATAGAAAACAATGGATTTGGGACAAACCATGGTGGTGAAAGGGTTAAAGATTCAACGTTATAGATGGGGCAGTCCCTTCCTCTCATGACTGGATGCTGAATGCAATCTAACATAGAAATAGTTATAGTTAGCCCTTATTGAAATTGTATTCCTCTTAGGAAAGGTTTCATAAAAAAAAGAGAGCTGACAGTCTACAAAATGTAAAAGATATCTCACATGTATTTTGAATAAATGTGTTAATGTTACCGTTTTATACATGTATTTCATGCTTCTGTTTCTCTGTTAATTTTTTCTCTTAGTAGACTATGTAAAAATACATTCTCATAATTTATCTCATAACGATTTTTCAGTCGTCAAAATTTTATCACAATGTGTCTGCAGACTGCAGCTGTGTTGATGGTTACTGTTAATTTATTTGTTTTAAGAAATCATGATGTCAGAATAGGTTTTGTGATGAAAGAAGCAGTGTATGTAGCTGTACAACATCTCAAGTTGTGGTCCTATAAAATTATGTCAAGGACTGAGACTTGCCTGGTGAGTATTGCAGCACTAATGTGCTCTATACTGTTTCATTTACTGCCTATTTGTCCTGGTAACAAATTGACACCATATTCCATGTAGAGGTCAAGGAATTTTGGTGACACCCTTGCCTGCCAATTACCAGCTGTAGAATGCATATCTCTTCAGATTTGATCACCTGAATCCCAAACAACATACCGGTAGTAAGTTCAAGGGTCATGACCTTTTCAATCAATGCTCATTGTAAGTCTAGACCAGCACCCAATGATTACATAATGTTCCAAATATAAACATTCAAACTGCATTATTCATTCACAGGGCCTCGTAAGTGGCTATTTAAGTCAATATTACAGCGTTTTTCTTTCTTTTTCAATGTTACAAATAATCCAGCTGAAGAGCACAGCACGTGTGTAGCTGTCTTTTGTGTAGCGTGTATTGGCATGTATAGTGCATCCTCGTAAATGTGACCTTTAGTTCCGTGACCTCTAGGCCCTGCCCTCGCTATGCTTACTGTATTTCCCAGTATACACAGCGACGTCTGTACGCATGGCCAGTAGGCATGGCCAGAGGAATTGGCTAGAGGTCACGGAACTAAAGGTCGTATTTAAATATGATCACATTCCCCATCGAGGGCGCACTATACATGTCAATACAAGCTACACAAAAGACAGCTACACAAGTTTTGTGCTTTTCAGCTGCATGGTTTATTTGTAACATTGAAAAAGAAAGAAAAACGCTGTAATATTGACTTAAATAGCCACTTATGAGCCCCTGTGATTCATTAAGAGGTATGGAGAAAATAAACAAGAGTCAGTGTAGAGGACAAGAATGTAGAGCAAACCCAGGACAACAGAGACATCAAGTCTACACAGTTATCCTGATGCTAGAAAATCTGACTCATCATGGAAGTAGAGGTGGTCGAAATATAAATATCATGGTCTATTTCTGAAACATAAACATTATACTTGAAGATAATTTATATGAAAGACTGCATGTTAATGCCATGCAATAGTTCAGCAACAACACTGCATTTCAATCTACTCTAGGAAGTAAAACTACATCAATGAACTGAACACAGTGCAAATGCAAATATATGTAATGGAAATACAAATATACAATGGGATATGTTTCCATTATAGATCAATTGTTTTTGTCAAAATTAAGTTATCTCAACTTTAAAGGCAGAGCCTCCCTTTAAAAGGACGCCAAGGTATGGCGGCGTTCACTGTGTAAGTGGACACCAAACAGGCAACACGCGGGCACACGCTCCAGAAAATGCCACTTTTTAGTTTTCCCGGGCAGCAAAACCACAGAAAGACTGCCAAACGGTCAGCGCGAAGTTGCTGCCGATCGAACTCTGTGGTTATATTCAAAGTCTAACGCGACTGGAAGACAATTTTTAGGAAATTCGAGCGTTTGTGGTGGGGAATCAATGACCGTTGGCGATTTGAACCGACCGTCAATCAAAAGCTTGCATAAACTCTGTTTGCAGGATTAGCAAAATGTGACAAAAGGTTGAGATCAGTTTGTGTAATTAATGTTATAGAAATCAAACATCGTACTGGCCAGGTGTTTGACTAGAAGGAGAACTCCATTAATGCGAAAACCTGGGATTGAAAAATGCGGCTTTAATGAACAGACTACATACCATACTTCATGCCAAAGCAGAGTAGTGCAAGGAAAAATGAATTCATGGCCGGGTTGCCTTTGAAATTCGTAATTTATACAATTTTAAATATAAATAAATTCATTTATAAAAAGAAAGCCTAGTCTTAAAGTTGTTTACAAGTGATGAACAGAGGCATGTGTACTGTGAGAAAGTGATCACTATTTAATTTATAGTCGGGGGGGGGGGGAGGTGTAGGAGGATAACATGCAGAAATTTTGAGGAGTGCCCCTCTCTGCCTCACATGCACATTATCAACAACTCCCCAGTCCCAATTTTGACTATGTATGTACATAGTCATGTATGTATGTATGTATGTATGTATGTATGTATGTATGTATGTATGAATGTATGTATGTATGTATGTATGTATATGTATCAGTTGAAGAGGCTATTAGACTTGACATTTGGTGTAAATCTATGTGTGTATGTATATGTATCAGTTGAAGAGGCTATTAGACTTGACATTTGGTGTAAATCTTTCTTGCAAGGTGCAAACATGAGCCCACTTTACAACACATTCTGGTGTTAGGGATGTGTCAATATCCAATGGGATATCTATTCCCTTATTCCAACTGTACTGAACTGAACTTGTCAAAACCTGATAAAAAGTTGTCATGTATATTCTATGACTACTAGAGAGTTGACTCATGTTTGAGAAGCCAGCAGCTTTGAAGAAAGGACCATACTTTGGGAGGCGAAAAGGCTGGATCTCTCTCTCCCCTTGCAGAAGTTTTGGAAGCAGAATGTTGAAAAAGTGCCATGCGATGACATCAAGAACATGAAATCACATTTGAACTTCACTAGCCCAGTTACAACTTTAAAGCTCTGCATCAAACCACAGACCCTCAAGAAAAACGTTTTTCTCGAGGGTCTATGATCAAACAAGTAATACACTAGATGTTTAATGTTTGTGAACACCGAGTCCATACCAATTTAAACTCTGTAATTATTACTGCAAGAAAATGCCAGGACAATTTGAATTCAGATGCAGTATGTTTAATCACCTATACTGGTGTATGTGTTTGATTATTAGAGGGTGGTAAAGCAATGGATACATGGGGGATGCCAAGAGAGGGGCTTCGCGATGCACAAACTTTGGAAAATTTGGAATTTAAATGAGGCAATTTGGTGATGTTTAGAAAAGCTTTCACATTGTAAATAGTTGTATTACCCCGTTTGTTTGTATCATTTTGAGTAACCCCCTTACCGTCCATCATTTTGAGAGCGACCCACTCTCATTCCTCATCGCCCCCTCCTCAGTTGTGAATAATGACATCTCCCTAACGGTATGCTTTCCGCCTCGATTTTGAGTGTGGGGGTTTATAATGTGTTGCTATGTGTTGCTGCATGCTACAGGTGAGTTTGTTTGAGTTCATTGTTTACTGTAAGGGACCGTTCAGATTTTACGGCCGGGCGGCCGGCAAAATCCAGGGGGAGTGGTCATCCTAATTTTGGAATCCGCGAAGGGGGGGGGGGTCATCGCTTTTTCACCGGTAGGATAGGGGGAGGGGGTCACCGCATTTTCAAAAACATAATACCTACAATAATGTTCACTTTATGCCATGGCCATGATCGACCCTCTTTACCGGCGGAATGCCTTCGGCGGCCCACTACAATAAATTGACTTTATGTAATAGCCCATGACCCTCTACGGGCGGACGCCTTTGGTGGCCCACTCCAATTAGGTTTACTTCATGCAATGGCCATGATCGACCCTCTTTACCGGCGGGACGCCTTCGGCGGCCCACAACGATAAATTGACTTTATGTAATAGCCCATGACCATCTTAACGGCCGGACACCTTCAGCGGCCCTGTTCAGTACAGTTTACTTTATGCAATGGCCATAATCGACCCTCTTTATGGGCGTGCCACCTTTGGTGGCCCACTAGAATAAAGTTGACTTTACGTAATGGCCCATGACCCTCTTAACCGGAGGGCTGCCTTTGGCGAACCACTCCAATAAAGTTTACTTTATACAATGTCCATGGACATAAGTAGTCTATGGAAATGAAGTTAAAAATTGCCTTACAGTCGTCCTAATTAACAGACTTTTGCATGGATGTGGCTGAGAAGTTTGTGCACTGGCATCTCTGTTACACGAATAAAGTGCGCCGTGTACCGGAGTTCAAATCCAAACCGTGTGGGTAAATTTGACATATGGGTTTTCATTATTTTTCAGCGGGGGGAGGGGCATCAGATTTTTTCGTCTGACAAAAGGGGGGGGGTCATCTTTTTTTCACGAAAAATGCAGGGGGGTCTATATTTTTTTGAACACCGGCGACAAGATTTTGCCGCCCCCCCAGGCCGTAAAAACTGAACGGTCCCTAAAGGGCGTTTTGGGGTCTGTTTTGAGTCCCGTTCCTGGCGTCCCGTTTGGGTCGGTTTGGTTCTTGTCAAATTTCGAACACAACCCTTGTACGCCACATGGCTCTGTGTGCTAAGAAAGTATATTATTTATTTATTTATTTATTTATTTATTTATTTATTTATTTATTTACCCGTGTACACATATGTGACATTGGCATAAAATGAAATACAAAACAAAAGAATTACAAGATCGAAAAACTCGCAAGAGAGATGAAAAACAAAAAGTCATCTCAAAATTACATGTTATAAGCTTTCATCAGCTCATTAAAGAATTTTGCAGTAATATGCAAATATGAGAACAAATGCTAGGTCGGCCTATCAGTACGAATTTCATCACAAATCACTATGTCCGTTTTATATCTCAACTTTAATAAGGCTAACGGCAGTTATAAGAAGCATATACAAGGTAAAAAGCTTTAGTGACCAGTTTTGTTCACAGAGGAAACTTAGGGACCGTTCAGTTTTTACGGCCGGGGGGGCCCGGCAAAATCCAGGGGGGGGGGTTCATCGTAATTTTGGAATCCGCAAAGAGGGGGGGGGGGGTCATCGCTTTTTCACTGGTAGGAAAGGGGGGGTCACCACATTTTCAAAAACATAATACCAACAATAAAGTTCACTTTATGCCATTGCCATGATATCGACCCTCTTTACCGGCGGGATGCCTTCGGCGGCCCACTACAATAAATATACATTATGTATTACCCATGACCCTCTTAACGGGCAGACGCCTTTATTGGCCCACTCCAATTAGATTTACTTCATGCAATGGCCATGATCGACCCTCTTTACCGGCGGACCGCCTGCGGCGGCCCACTACAATAAATTGACTTTATGTAATACCCCACGGCAATCTTAATGGCCGCGCGCCTTCAGCGGCCCTGTCCAGTAAAGTCTACTTTATGCAATAGCCATGATCGACCCTCTTTACCGGCGGGCCACCTTTGGTGGCCCACTAGAATAAAGTTGACTTTACGTAATGGCCCATGACCCTCTTAACCGAAGGGCTGCCTTTGGCGAACCACTCCAATAAAGTTTACTTTATACAATGTCCATGGACATAAGTTGTCTATGGAAATGAAGTTAAAAATTGCCTTACAGTCGTCCTAATTAACAGACGTTTCAATGGATGTGGCTGAGAAGTTTATGCACTGGCATCTCTGCTACACGAATAAAGTGCGCCGCGTACCGGAGTTCAAATCCAAACTGTGCGGGTAAATTTGACATATGGGTTTTGGTTATTTTTCAGCGGGGGGGGGGGGGGGGGGTCATCAATTTTTTCGTCTGACAAAGGAGGGGGTCATCTTTTTTTCATGAAAAATGCAGGGGGGTCTATATTTTTTTGAACACCGGCGACAAGATTTTGCCGCCCTCCCCCAGGCCGTAAAAACTGAACGCTCCCTTACAAGCGAGCGTTTTTGCAGTTAGATCTTGCACCTGGTTGTGGCACCGTACAGAAGGGCGCCGGATCCTCGTTCATGTCCAGAGTAGCCGCAGAATAAATAGACAAATGTCATTGTCCTTCTTATGCGGTCATAGTCACTACTAGCCCTGCGTATGATGCTGTGTGTTCCGCTACAGCTAATAGCCCCGCTCACCATTAGCTGTAGCGGAACACACAGCATCGTACGCAGGGCTAAGTCACTACACGAAGTCTCGGATGACTTACATGTATTTTCAGACTGACTCGAGAGGTGCCTTCTTCAGATATTCTCGCCAAGGCGTATGTATTTAAAGACATCGCTATTTTCTTCTGCATTCTGCATTGTTCAATTAATGTACTTAGCCGATGCAAAGGAAGAATGTAGGGCAAGAAACAGTTGAAAACAATTTTAGTTTTTGCGTTGTCATAAAGCATGGTATAATCAAAGCGTTGGGGAATAAGGTTTTATTCACAGTCACTTGTGACCCTGTGATCGGTCTATTCCGCTCGGCGTCTATGCCCCCATAGACGCGTGTACATATGCCTGAGAAAAACCATGCACACACGTCTATGGGGCATAGACGACCGATCACAAGTGACTGTGCTTTATTTTTTAATATTATTTATATTAGTACATCTGGAAATTACCAACTATTTAAAACAAATCTAGCATACAGTAACGGTAGCTCTGTTTAATCGTCAAGTTTCTGAAGTTTATACTTGGCTTTCCTCGGGCATAGGCAGTAGTTACTGGCTGGACCATGGCGTTCACCAGACGATCTAGACGAGTCTGCCCCGATATTTATATGCCCACATACATGGAGCATGGAGCTAAAAAGGAGCTGAGTCTACGTTGCAAACTCCGTTCCTCCATAACTCCGACGATCTTGGGAAGCAAAAAGCGAAAAAAGTCGCCCGGGCAAACTTTAACAAAAGCGTGCAAAATGTGACAGCAGAAACGTTTCCAGTGACTATATTAGGCATTTTATGAGCACTTTAAATCAGGAACTGAATTTTCAATAATATAGTGACCATAACTAGTACATAAATTTTGTGGAGGGACCGTGTTGATTTTAAATGTTTAACACTGACTTGACCGATAGTAACCTTTAAGACTACTCTGCGTTTCTATGATTATTCCCTTGACGATTGACAGAAGACGTACCTTCCTGCGATTCACTGAGACTGTTTACATTCCATGTCTTGAAGTCACTGATTGTCTTGCGTCGAGTGATGATGCTAAACTCATTAGAAATGTTGGGAGGTTGACGTTGACTCAAGCTTCAAATTGAAAGATCATGGCTTCCTGTTTTGACAATATTTATTGTCCTTCAATATTTTTCGACGTATGTTAAGTCATTCATTATAATATGTGGATTTGGAAACTATTTAAGTTTTACACTTTCTAGAGAAGAACATAGCAGAGCTGCAACAGAGGTCGGAGAGCAGTCACCTTTTGCTGTTTAGTAATAATGATCTAAAAGTGGAGCTTACAACCGACAACTTTGGTGTCAGCTTCTAATACTGAAAGCATTACGATCCAAGATCGGTACCTAAACTCAAAGACAGTGTGAGGAGGAGACGTGACACTTATATACACTTTGTATCGACAAAACATTAGGGACTACTGTAAAAAGAACGTTTATCCCCAAGATCCTTTCATCTTCTTCACAATCTATTACACACAGTGTAGTCTGTCCCTGAAGCTTCACAAAATACCCAATGGTCAATTGAATTGTGCTGCTGTAAATTTCATTGATTTATAATACAGTATCACCATCGTCATCTTCACCAGATTATACAAAGTGCCCCTGCCTCTGATATGTTAACTTCATTGTGTTGTACAGTTTTCATATAGAATGATACTTTTCAAATAGAACTCGGTTCCTAACGATGGAACCGAGTTACACCCGTGGCCACTTTAGTGTTGATTAAGCCTACTTGATATAGACAGAAATTCTGGATCCTTGCCGTTTGTTGTATTACGGAACCGTGTGACTTCCTAGGTTGCTAGTACTCAATGCAAAATACTGTCTGAGCACGCCTTAATATTTTTATTTTCATAAAACGACCGCTTAAAACATGCATTAAACTGTATGGAAAAAGTCACTTTAGATATTCCCAAGAACAAAACTGTGAAAACCCAATTTACTCCTAAAACTTCAAGAAGGAGGCTACTCTATAGAAGTAGATCATATACATGTTGTAAAAACTTGAAACATGATGAGCCCCCCCCCCAAAAAAAAAACACCCAAAACACCTAAGGGAAGAACCATTTGATTTCTGCGGGAGGGGCTGTAGGATTTTTGGGGAAAAAATGTCGGCAGGTGAAAAAGAAGATAAAAAAATGATCCAGTAATTTCTTAATGTTCAGTAATAACAGAAAAAAGCAAAAAAATTGCTGCCACAGTGGCGTAAAAAAATTGCTGCCATACCTATTCCCCTTGAAATTAACTGGTTCTCCCCTAAGAGGGTCAATGTGTACCTTAAGAAGTACTTTTACAATTTTTCAGCTTTGGCAAAGTCGACGCAAGCGCCATATTAATAGTCAGGGTACCTGCAGACTCCAAAGCTGGCACCGCATGCAAGTCTGTGTATCAGTAGACGTAAATCCTGTCTCTCCATACCTCTCATCGAAGTGTCTCAGAGTATGATGATGTTATTTTCTCGTAATGTCCATATTCATCGGCTACAGCATAGACTCTGGGTCTTTGGTTACAGAAAGTTGGTCATCTCGTCCTTGAGTGAACCAGGAAGGTTGTACAAAGCGTGAAACATAACATTATACGGGAGTAGCACTAAAAAGGCAACACAAACAAGCAATTCCCCTGGATGCAACAGTTTGTTGATACTAGTATATACTTGCACATCTTTAACATGTGTACTATGGTGCAGAGTTTAAAGCCGTGAAAGTCTGTTCATTGAAACATACAGGACAAGCACGTTTCTTCACATGGAATCTAGAAATCTAGTTGTTGTTGTTGTTGCTGTTGTTAGTTGTTGTTTCTATCTGTATTGTTGTTTACGTTTATATTCGTCGTCGTCGTCCTTGTTATTGTTGACCAATAAAATTCAACGAACATAACTATTCTCGACCGCGGGCCATCCGGGTACTTACAAGTTCTTACGTCATTTTTGCGTCACAGAGCGTTGAAAACAAATAATTGAAGTTCGTAGTTTTCAACCACCAAACCAATATTAAGTTTCAACACACATAAATGACAACTTTTAGTTCTGCGTTTTTCACACAATTTCTGAAGCATTCGCTCTTCTGTGTCGTCTGATCTCTCATTCACCTCACTCACCTGCGTTTCACCTACTGACGTCACTCCGCGGTCAAGAATTGTGTTGTTGTTCTCTCAAAAGTGATGTAGATGTCATAAGAAACACTACAAAGACACTATAATTATTTTACCCAATGCAACTCTCTCCCAACGTTCCTATGACAACACTGTCCCCCAACGTACACTCTCTTCCCACAGGTGCCCGCAGTTGTCAGTGAAGTATACATAGAGGGAAGTATGTATACTCTGGGACTAGTATATTCATCCCAGGTATACCACACTGGCAACTCCAGGCACCTGTATCTCTTCATATACGTTTGGAGACCGTTTAATTAGAGAGGTTTAGCTACAGTGGAGTACACGTACGTACATGTGAATATTTTGGTTTAGTTGTACGTTTCCGACGATTTTATTGTATTTTCTTCCTCCTATTCACGCACGTAACGCTCGTAATTGAAAAAAATTCTTTACGTGACGACCAATCTTAAACCTCCTACCCTCGAATTAAATCTGCCGATTTTTAACTACGCTTTATATAAGTTAATTTTGCCGAGGCGTCAGATAAAAAGTGGAATGGGACTTCAACATTTGGTTCATGTCGCGAAATCATGGCGAGTACTTTTTGTACTGGTGCAAACTGCGAAATATTCTGACATCAAACATGTTTGCTGATTTACAATGGTACTTTACGGAGTTCGTGTCGAAATTCACGGAAAACACCAATAAATCTAGGAAAATACCACACGTAATCAAGACTACACGTAGAAGTATCGTTTGCCATTCCGACGTCTATGATATGCTACCGGTACCCGACGTCTGCCTATCACGTGGCAAAGACGCTAGGCATAGTGATGGAACGTAATTACATGTAACTAAATCTCTCTATATACTACATTATAGGAAGAGAGTGTGCATTTGACATGCCTGAATCATTAGAAGGCCATTATACATTTTATATTCATTATTGCGTCGCATTATTATTGGATGGGAACGGTGTTGAGTTCAGCAGTAACTAGTCAAACCCACCCCTACAGTGTAAATTTACATTTACAATGACATGGATAAAATAATGCTTTCAAATTCGATTGTTGCGTTCTATAAGTAACAAGTCATCGTTGATGACACAGTCCCCACTTGTTAATGGGTATTTTGATTACAGGTCCTCAGAGAGGATAGAGTCCTCTTCATTAGGTCTGTGATAAAAATACTTTTGAATGAATTCGCATGATACATGTCTGAGTTATGGTTCAGGACATGAAAAAATCGTAACAAAATGGTCGCACAGTGGCCATATTGGATCGCATCACAAAACAAATTGATGTGCATAGCTATGACATTGGTCGATGTCCTTGTACCAACTTTGAATAAAATCGGTTGAAACATGCGGATATGCCTGAGAAATGGCTCTGTACATGAAAAAATCATAATAAAATGGCCACCTGGCGGCCATATTGGATCGTATCACAAAACAGATTGACGTGCAAATGTTATGACATAGGTCAATGTCCTTGTACCAACTTTGAATAAAATCGGTTGAGATATGCCTGAGTTATGGCTCTGTACATGAAAAAATCGTAATAAAATGGGCACAGAGCGGCCATATTGGATCATATCACAAAACAAATTGACGTGCATATCTATTACAGTGGTTAATGTTTGTACCAACTTTGAATAAAATCAGTTGAAACATGTCTGAGTTATGGCTTTGTACATGAAAAAATCGTAGCAAAATGGCCGCATGGCAGCCATATTGGATCGTATCACAAAAAAAATTGACGTGCATATCTATGACATTAGTCAATGTTCTTGTACCAACTTTGAATAAAATCAGATGAAACATGTCTGAGTTATGGCTCTGTACATGAAAAAATCGTAATAAAATGGCCCCCTGGCGGCCATATTGGATATTATTATACACCTACTGCCGTAACCTATGGGAGTTTGACCGTCCAATAACTTTCCGTATTTTGTATAGTACGCGGAGTCCCGAATACGGGAGACGCGCGACGCGCCTGTTTGACCTTTAACCTAGCGATTATCGGATGTAAACAAACTATTTTACGGTGAGTTATAGACATAATAACAACCTCCACCAAAATGTATTCGTAGTATAAGGTTTAAAACACGCTAAACACAAAACTGAGTCTAAATGCAATTCATAATAATTGGCTTCGTGCCAACGCAACAATCGCGCGCGTTCCACTCATATCGGGCGTGTCGCATCCCTCAAAATTTACCATAGAATTAGTTTATACGGACGATTAATGGAGGGAGGTGTATAATAATAGGGTTATACACAAAATACGGCCCTATATGGACTCAGGCTCAGTGAGTGACGTATTAGACTCGCCTTCGGCTCGTCCAATACGTCACTCACTGAGCCCTCGTCCATACAGGGCCGTATTTTGTGAATAACCCTATATTATCATATACCTACATTCACGTGCCTGTGTAAAGCTATGGGAGAAAGCGCCCTCAGATCCGTGCATTTTTTTACGTATCACGCCCCGGCCCGGTGCCCAAATATGGGCAATCGCGTGCATTTCTGAACTATCTCGATTCTGGTTACTACGCGCGTTGCTATCTGCAAACGTTCCATTCGTACACAAAGCCAGCGCGAGATTTGGAAAACGTCTGCTCGCTCAGATCGTAGTTGCGCGTGGCAACAGTGGAGCCGCGCTGGTAACATCGGCTTTTATTTCTAAATTCTAGTGAAATCCTGTGTATACTAAGTGCGTGCATGTTCATTATAAATTACCAGAAACTGACATCACGCTTTTGTCCGTCTTACACCTCAATTTCAGCCTTGATCTCTGTTGGTCATGTAATAGTACGCATATTGCTTTGCGCGTTCTAGAATTCTGCAGGTAAACAAATGACGTCATTATGTATGTCAATCCGCGACGGGAAGCGGCCATCGTATTTATGAAAACTGACACAAATGGCGATGAATTTTTGATATCGCACGCATTTTTATCTCCTAAACAATGTTGAATATTATGTAAACTACATATTTATCATTCCATAAGGTATATGATAAAACCTTTACGGCCCTGATACGGCTTTTGCGGCCCTTGGTCGTACGGCGTACGGGCCCTCGCACGCTCGGGCCCTTCCGCCCTACGACCTCGGCCGCAAAAGCCGTATCAGGGCCGTAAAGATTAGTATCACAAAACAAATGAACGTGCATATCTATGACATTAGTCAATGTCCTTATACCAACTTTGAATAAAATCGGTTGAAACATGTCTGAGTTATGGCTCTGTACATGAAAAAATTGTAATAAAATGGGATCGTATCACAAAACAAATTGACGTGCATCTGTATGACATATGAAGTAATCCTTGTACCAAGTTTGAATGAAATCGCTCCAGGCATCTCTGAGATATCCGCGTGAACGGACGCACGCACGCACGCACGCACGCACGGACATGACCAAACCTATAAGTCCCCACGGACACCTAAAAACGACCACCACTTCATTACCAAGGAATCGATTAAACGTCTGTGCTCAGGCAACAGCAGGACTTCAAAGTCAGTAACGCAGATAGTGACTGCATGGCTTATGTTTGAAAGTCCTGTCGCCAAAAGTTGGCAGGTTTGACACTGAGAACCAGTGAGACATTTTCCAATATAGAATGGTTTTCCTTGCAAGATAGTATTTATTGCTGCACTTTATGACAGAAAAGAGTCATGTACACAGGCTAAATTTATTTTGGCGTTATATGATCGAAATGGGGGGGAAAAAACCAAAACTTAATGCTGACTATGTCACTTAATGATCCTATTGTGTTGAGAAATGAAACAATTAATATGCACAGATGTTTCCACCCTGATGATGTTATCCTTGAACATCTTGTACAACTCGTCTACATAAAAACAGAAAAGAATTTGTCAGGGTACCGATAGTTTAGATGAAGATGTTCGAAAAACGCTTCATTTCAATGTAGGAAACTCAAAGTCATTGGATTACTATAAGGAAAACATAGTTCTTCAATGCCATGTTAATGTAGGTGACAAAAGTCTTAAACGGTAAAACTCACAAAAATCAATGATACAAGTAAACCTGTCAGTAAATTGGTCAGATAATATTCTTACAAACACAGAAAGAGATTAGTGACACAAAAATCCAATTTAGTTTAATCGAGCGAAATTAAAAGAGTACTTTATCAAGAGATCAGTGATAATCAAAACACGTACACGGCAAACGAAAGCCATTGCGTTTGACGTCAAACCGTCTCCAGTAGAGCGAAAATTTGGAGGAGCGAAAATTCGACAATGAATTATAATTTGAACTTTCAGGTAGAATGCGCCTTGAAGACAAATATTCGATTCATTCGGACTCTCAAATGTTAATAGTTCTTTTCTGTTCTACCACTTGTAAGGGCTCATCTTTAAAGCTCTTGGATATTTTCACCGTCTTAGTTTTTCCTCAATCGAAAATTTCTTTTTTTTCCCACAGAGTTAACACGGATAACGGTCATTTGAATTTCAAATATCGGTAAATGTCAGGTAATATGCTTCTCTAGTACTAAACTTTGCACGATAACACCTGACTTTCATTCTTGATTTGGTGAGAGTATGGTTGAAATTTTCAGTGATGAAAGTTTGAACAAACGTTTAAGTCTTTCACTGTCGAGGTACGTACTATCTTCACTAGGTTGTTTGAAGCACAGTCCGTGGATAGAGGGACTGTGTTTGAAGTTAACTACGGTTTTGTGAACATCATATTATAGCTTTGTCAATACCAGATACTTTTGTGACGTCACCCCCAGAACATGACTGATAATGTATCTGATTATCCAGTATTGTGGCCCAAGATGTTTTCTACAAATACGAATTCACTGACATTGCCAAAACTATAAAATAATTGCAATAATGTATTCCTCCCTGTCTGTAGTGGACTCAAGCAAACTTTACACTTCGTAATGTACTCAAAGACAATTGAGCATCATGCAGACTCGGATGCATGCTTTCCACGGTGTAACAATTGTATACATAAGCTTACACGTAGTGAAAATTTGCGTACGTTAATCGAAATTGATGCAAACCCTGACACAATGATTTTAGTTTGTCATGCACCTTTTAACTACCCACGACGACTAATACGACAGAGGGATTGGCATTAATGTCTTTTCGGATATACTACGTATTTCAGGACCATAATCCAGTGTGGTACCGGTAAGGTTTCACTTCACTGATCGAAGGTATAATGATGTTAAACTCTACTGTGGAATTTCACTGTCCATATTCCAACTGTCAAACCACGTCTTTGCATATATTAGACAGGCTCCTATGATCACAGCAGCCGCGCCAATCAAATCGAATGCAATCGGCGTGAGTGACATACAGGTGTACTGCAAAAGGTATGCTGGCACCACCTCAAAATCAGCTAACAGTGTGGCCACGGCCGTACGAATAAATTGAACACTACCAAATCGGGACCACTCACCAAAGGTGACAGATAGACTCATTCCGAAGATGTAGCCCACGACAGTTGGATTCATTCTCCATATTGGTTCCTCGAATATGTAAGTGATCAATAAACTTATAAATGTTGAGATTACATCGGCGTACAATAGTTTTGTTAAAAGTGACACCCTATCACCAAGGCCTCGAGTGACAACGTAGACTACAGAATATCCCAGAGAACCACCTGCTACAAGTAGGTAACCTGCAACCATATGGGAGTTTGTTGCATCTAAAGTGTAGTCTTCATCACCACTGTGGTCGACGGCTGCATCACCGAATATAAATGTGGGTCTTGTGATCAGAATCGTTCCGCCAACATTAAATAAAAATCCGGCAACGTCCATAAATTGCAGCGACTCATGCAAGAATATAACAGCTCCTACACCAGAAAACATCGGAGTTGTTGCTGCGAATATTGTAGTGGCATTCCCGATACGAACAAAGGCGAAAGAGTAGACAATCCCGATGCAACCAAGGGCGCGGCCAATGCCATTCAAAACCAGAAGCCCTAGATCCGTGGCGTTGTCCGGAATCAACTCAACTTTGTAGTAGATTACTGGTAGGATAACTGTTAATAAAGGCGCTAAACTGCTTATGAATGACAGCTGCAAGGGGGGAATGCGGTTTTCGATGGCAAGGGCGGTGAACACACTAGCACAAGCAAAAAGTACTGCACATAGCAACGCGAGAAGAGCTCCCACTGTTGATTTCAGAACTCGGTAAAATTTAGCACAAAATTTCATGCTCCGCTGTCCATCTGTGGAATCGTTGGAAACCAATGATAGTTTTTCATCCCTTTCTGCCATCGTTGGAAAATATTCTTTCCCTGAGATAACTTACAAATAAGGTTACGATTTCATTAAAGGGAAAAGTGCATGCGATCAACAAATACTGATGCTGACAATGAAATCGTGAGTAATTATCTCTTATATCATGCTAGTATATTGAAGGATGCAAATACAGCAATCTGATTGGTGGAGACGTGAAAATAACCGTGCTATGATTCGCGATATAGCACAGCTGGAACATGCGCGAGCTTTCAGCTTGAGAAACATTCCCTTTCTGACGTTTCACGCCAGAATTTCAATATACTGATATAATATAAAGGCAACAACTCCTCGTTGATATCACAGTCCCCACTTGTTAATGGGTACTTTAATTACAAGTTCCTCAGAGAGGAAAGAGTCCTCTTCATTAATGTAGTCTGTGATTAAAAATACTTGGGCACAGATGGGGCTTAATGGCCGGGAATGAGTTCTATGGTGGTGAAAACATAAAACCAATGTAGGTCGATCGCCATCCTAATTACAAAAGGTCATTAAATGAGTCAATTAGTAATTAATAGACAGGTTGTTACCAAACATTTTTGCATCCTATCGTAACACTGACAGATTATCACCGGTACCATATTTCATAAAGTTTGATGCAGTGCTTCTGGACATTCACTCTAAAACAAAAATTAATCATGTAAATGCAGATTAGAAATTAATTTAAGGTGAAGCACTACGAATTACGTCAAAATTAAGTTGTGGTGTCATTTTCTTGAAACTTTGCACAAATATTCTTGGAAGTTGTGCAAGTGCAAATATAAAATAAAAAATGGGGGTCACCACCCTCGTTTCCATGGAAACGGACGTTAAAATGGCGTCGTTAGAAATAAATAAAAGATTATATAATTCACTTAAACTAAAGAAAGCAATTATAAAAAGTTTAGCAAATGAGTTAATTTAATAAATACCAAGACTTAAGATCCATATCTATCGAATGTATAGTTTTCATGATGTTTGTAAAGAAATTTTTACATAAGTATCGATTACAAAATGACGATATCGAAATTATATCACTACATAATTTTCGAACTTTCTTCCTGTCGCTTTGAATGGTGTCATTTTGACCAAACTTGGCGAATAGAATCCTGACATAATACCATTTAGTTTACATTTTTAATAAAAGGGTGTCACCACGTTACTTTTTCCAATATCGCCAGGTGAATGGGTAATATGCGCCATGTAAATGGGAGAGAAATGTTAATTTTTCGCTCATATTGAATAAAAACCAGCTTCCTAGGGGTCAAAATATGACAAGGTTATAGGTCACATGTATTTCTAAGAGACTGGGTCAAACAATCAGGTAAAAGCGCAATTTCAACAATGACAGGTGATGTTAAATACATGCGCTACAAAGTAACCCATTTGCGACAGGCTGGAGTTAAATCTGCGCAGAAACGTTCTAAAGCGTGTGCGCGTCCGAATTCGTCGCCCTTTACCTTAAACGTTACCGCTAAGTTTCATTTCATTGAATTTACAACACTATGAAATCAACATTTGTACCAAGTTTCATCAAATTTGATGCAGTATTTGTGGACATATCATTCTAATATCAGTAAAGTTCATCACATATGCAATTACAATTTAATTAACATGACACTGATAAATGTCTTTATTCACTGTTAAAGCAATGTGAGCTTAATATCTGTACCAAGTTTCATGAAATTTGATGCAGTATTTCTTGACATATCAGCCAAATTATTAAAATTCAATAATTGACATGATACTGCTGCATATCGTGCAACAAATTGATGTGCATATGTACGACATAGGTCAATGTCCTTGTACCAACTATGAATGATATTGGTGAAAATATGTCTGAGTTATGGCTCTGTATATGAAAAAAGTAACAAAATTGCACCAGGAAGCCATTTTGCATTAGATTATGAAACCAATAGACATGCATACTATGACATAGGTCAATGTCCTTGTACCTACTTTGAATAAAATCGGTTGATACATGTTTGGGTTATGGCTCCGGACTTGCAAAAATCGTAAAATAATGGCCGCCACACAGCCAATGTATTTGATCTTACAGTGAAAAAAATTAAGGTGCATATATATGACATAAGTCAATGTCCTTGTACCAACTTTGAATAAAATCGGTTGAGACATGCCTGAGTTGTGGTTCTTGAAATGAAACAAAATGACCGCCAAGCAGCCATATTGAATTGTATTGTGAAACAAATTCAAGTGAATATGTATGACATAGGTCGATGTTCTTGCCCCAACTTTGAATAAAATCAGTTGAGACATGCCTGAGTATGGCTTTGGACATGAAAAAAATGTAATAAAATGGCCGCACGGCAGCCATATTGGATCATATCGTGAAACAAATCGACGTACATATGTATTACATAAGTCAATGTCCTTCTACAATCTTTGAACAAAATCAGTTGATACATGTCCGAGTTACGGTTGCGGACATGAAAAAATTGTAAAAATATGGCCACAACGCAGCCATATTCAATCTCATCATAAAACAAATCGACATACATATGCATGACATAAGTCAATGTGTCCTTGTATCAACTTTGAATAAAATCGGTTGAGACGTGCCTGAGTTATCTCTGTACATGAAAAAATCGTAACAGAATGGCCGCCATGTGGCCATATTGGATCATATTGTGAAACAAATTGACGTGCATATGTATGACAAAGGTTGATGTCCCTGTACCAACTTACATTAAAATCAGTTGAGATGTGCCTGAGTTAGGGCTCCATACATTAAAAAATACCATCAAGGACAGTGTGCTCACATTCGGTTTGAATTGGTCCATTCGAGAAATATTTAAACCAGCAAAAACAAGAATGACAAAAACAAATAAGGTCTGCAACTTAGGTACTGGAGGTCATCTTTAGGAACATGCATATCAACTTCTGTAGCAATGGGACAAGCAGATCTTAAATACATAAGCAAATGTCAACAACAAAAAATAGACAGAGAAGGCTTGATAAAAAGAAAAGGTGGGAGTGGGTAAAAAAATGCACAAGGGATCCGGTAAAAAAGTAATGCTACCTCATCAATCTTCTAGACCCTACTCCCTCCTGAATATCAAATGTTCCATCCCTTGGTATTGCATAACGCCAGATGACAGGAAATGTATTTACAACCTTGGGGAGTTTTTAATTAATGCGATGAGTGTTATCATTCTAATGTAAACAGCACTTAAGTTAGTTTAATAATACAGATAGTGAAATGCCTTCCACTGTGGGCAGTGATTACAACATCTGGAATTATCCTGGATCCAAATTTCTCATCAGTTCTTGTATGTCTTACATAGAAAAGTTGCAAAGTTGGTCCGCAATGAAAAAATTCACCTCAGCTTTGTTTTCTAGATCAAATTTTCCTACAAATTGATACCAAATATGACAAAATTATGTTCACAGCCTTCGAAACTGTCTCACAACATATCCTGGGTTGGTGTAGGTCATTTAAGGTCACAAACTGAGAAAATTACCTAAAATATACAATTTTGGGGGTTTCCCAACACTTTGAGCAGAAAATTTATCTAATAACATCCCTCGGGACTTTATACCAAATTACAAAGCTATCAAACAAGTAATTTTGAGAACAAGTTTTCTTGACCAAAAATGACAATATTGTCTTAAAAATACAAATTTGTATATTTCAGGACAATTTCCACATATCTAACTATTGTAATCTCTGTACGTCTGTGTACCAAATATAAAGGCTGTCTGTCCAGGGGTTTTAAAAAGAAAATACTGTTCAAGATTTTTTGACCAAAAATGACAAAATTGCTCCAAAATAGTAATTTTCCCAATTTTGTCATAATTTCAACAAATTAGAAGAGTAACACCCTCACAAAGATCCAACCCAAATTTGAGAGCGATTGGGCTGGCGGTTTCAGAGAAGAAGAATTTTTACTTAAAATGAGAAAAAATAATAATAATAATAATAATAATTATTGTTTAAAGACCACTACACACCTTGTCTCAGTGGTCTGTACATTACAGAAAATTACTGGAAGAACTAAAATTAACGCAGAAAATACAAAATAAGTCACAGAGGAAAGAGTGAAATTAAAAACAATCGATAAAATCAAGCAAGCTAAAATCTAGACTAAAGGATCCTACCTAAAAACAGCAAAGAAAGTAGTTTAAAAAATTTCACTAAAAATGATAAAAAAAATAAATAAACTATAAAACATGCAGGTAAAAATTATATCCAAGTCAACAGTAGCAAACTATTCCACAGTTTAGGGGCATACACGCTAAAAGCTCTGTCACCATATGTTCTAGAAAGTTGTTTCCCGTGATCTTTGACAGAAAAGGGATTCAATCTTACACCGACACTCCTTCTGGTATTATGTACTGGGATATCAATTGTTACTAGTTCTGATAAGTAATTTGGAACGAATTCATCTTGATGGACAATTTTAAAAACCAAACAAAGAATTTTAAAACGGATTCGTTCCTCTACTGGGAGCCAATGTAACTCCTTGAGTATAGATGTCATAACAATGTGACGGCCCATCTTCCGTCCAGTTACCAAACGAGCAGCAGAGTTCTGAATGTGTTGAAGCTTGCTCAATTTATATGCAGGTAGGCCAAAAAGTAGACTGTTACAATAATCTAACTTCGATGTGACAAAAGCGTGAACCAATTTTTCAGCACTGGGCTGGTCTAACAATTTTCTAATTTACTTATCCGCCAAAGTGAATGAGATGCCACCCTACAAACATAGCGAATATGCTCGTCCATGAGACCGAACGAGTCAAGCATTACACCAAGGTCACGTACAACAGTGGATGGCGAAATCGTGGCCTCACCTATTCGTACATTCATAGAACCAAATTGTGAACCAACCGTACAATTTCGGGGTGTAAACCAGACAACCTCTGTCTTCCCGTCATTAAGTGCCAACTTATTGGACATCATCCAATTACGAATTTCATCGACGCATGCTTCTATACGCTGAACAATAGTGGAGCTGGTAAGGATGTCACAAGCAATGTACAATCCAGAATCATCTGCATATATAACAGAATTTAAGCCATGACGTGTGATGATATCCTCAATCGGAGTCATGTACAAAGCAAACAAGACAGGACCCAATACTGAACCCTGAGGTACACCATACTTTAAAATGCATTTGTTAGATAACATCGACTTGACAGACACCTGTTGTGTTCAGCCTAGAAAGGATTCAAACCATTTTAAAACAACCCCTTGAATACCAAAACGAGAGCGTAACCTACCCAGGAGAATGTTATGGTCAATTGTGTCAAATGCCGCTGACAAATCCAAAAGAACCAGGACGACATGATGGTGTTTATCGAGAGCGAGCATGACATCGTTCAACATGCGTATAAGTGCAGTTTCGGTGCCGTGCCCCTCGCGATAAGCAGACTGAAAACGACCGTACAGAGAATTTTCGGACAGATAGCGATTTAAACGAAAAAAGGCACACTTCTCCAAAAACTTGTCCAGAAAACTACAATTTGATACAGGACGATAGTTTTTCATTGTATTACAATCAAGTCCACTTTTCTTAATGAGTGGACGAACAATGGCTGTTTTGCAATCAGTTGGAAAAACACCAGACGAAAAAGAAGAATTTACAATACGGAGCAGTAATGGGGCTAGTTCATTTACACATGCTTTAACCAGCTGTGTGGGCATTGGATCTAGTTGACACGATTTAGAAGGCATCTTACTAACAATAGAAATTACATCATCAATACATAAAGGTTCAAGAATGGAGAGCGAGTTCTGATACAAGAATGGTTCAATACTAAGAGGACTAGCATTTTGAAGTTTTTTGCGAATGTCTACTATTTTCTGTTCAAAAAACGTTGCAAAGGCAGCTGGTAGTTGAGATAGTTCATGATTATTTGGGAGAATGTCGGAAGCAGATTTCTTTGCACCGGAAATGTCATCAACAACTCGGAACAGTTCCTTGGTATTTGCGTTTTCAATTTTACTTCGATGAAATGACGCTCTCTCCAAATCCAACTCTCTGTTATACTCAACACGAGCAGCGATAAAAATCTGTCTGTCAATTTCAAGTTGAGAAGAACGCCACTTTTGTTCAAGTGATCTCAGAGCCTTACGCTTAGCCAGTAGGTCTTCTGTAAACCATTCGGCACGGGGTTTCTGCACAATGGTTCTCTGTTTGGCAGGAGCATGCAAATCCATCAAACTTTTCAATGTAGAATTGTAAACTTCTGTCAGCTCATTTATTTCATTGATCGACTCCGGATGATTAAGTGTACTTGAAATTGAGTGTTTAAGATTCATTAAATTAATACTCTTGATGTTGCGCTGTTGCCTGGTAATTCTTGTTGGAAGGGGACGAGTGATCATGGACGTGAAATGGACAGCAGAATGATCGGATGGCATTTTGTTGTCAATTATGAAATTTCCAAGCCATGGTTCAGATGTTCGGGTCAATACAAGGTCTAGAGTATGACCGTTCCGGTGTGTACTCCCGAGTACATGTTGAGTTAGACCGAGAGATTGAATAAGATCGTCAAACTGACAAGCATCACTGTCATTTGCATCATCCACATGAATATTAAAATCCCCTGCAATCAGTAGGCGACCAGGTGCAAGTAACAGGCTTTCCATTAAAGTGCCAAATTCCGAGATAAAAAATTTCACGGTGAATTTATGTTTCGCCAAAAAATTCAGTCAAAATACAAAATTAAGGATATCTTCACAATATTCATAAAACTGTATAAGTTTACCTAAGGTACTTGCACACAAATTTTCAAAGCAATCAAAACAGCGGTTCTCGAGTTATTAATTCTTGACCATTTTCACATTTTATAAGCTCATTTGCATAATTTTGGCAATGCAGACTTCATTTGAACAAAATCCCATCTATAACCCAGGATGCATCCACACACCAAATACCACGCTAAAACGTGCAATGGTTTGCATGTTTTGATGTTGACGGACATACGCTTACTGTACGTTCATACATACATACATACATACATACATACATACATACATACATACATACATACATACATACATACATACAGACGCCATCGACTTCAGCTTATACGATAAACTCACATTGCATTGGTATAACCAAATGTGAGCTAAAAATGACTGCACGGCGGCCATAGTTCAGTTCAGTTTGGTTGTTCCAGCCGTTGTATGTCGGCTCTAAAAAAGGATTAAAAAGACAAGAACAAAACATAGGTACAAACATAGGTACAAACATAAACAAAAGGCTCTATAATCCCCGGTCACAGGATTGTTTTCTGCTTAGGAATGTATTCCTCATCACATGGATACTATAACAGTACTGTCTGCTGATCTGTTCAATCATATGTAGGGCTTGGGTTGGTAACCGGTCAGCGATCTCAGGAATGGCGGTACAGTCAAGTGTAAGCTGGGTAATCACTTTTGGGTCTGATATGTTAATGTCATGCAGATTGAGAGACGCAAATTTGTCAATAAACTTCTTCTTCCGGGTGGTTTCATAGAAACTGCAGTTACTAATGAAGTGTTCACTGGTTTCTGGATTTTTGCTGCATAGTGGACAAGTGGGATCGATGGTAAACTGGTTGAATTTTGCTCTGTTTGATTGGAGTCTGTATGTTCCTGTTAATAATCTGGTCTTGATGATGGCACGTTGAGTGTCTCTCACATTGTTGGCCACACTGGACCAGCACAGATGGGGACCGTTGTTTATTCTCTTCTGAGTGTTCATATATTTTAGTGTTGATTTCGCTAAGGAATCATTTTGGAGTTGAGACTGCCAGTAATTGTTCACTGTAGCTTTGACTAATTTTTTCCAATGGAACAGCTTTGGCGGGGCTCTAAAGTAGTGGTAGATACTGGATAATTTATATTTTTGTAGAAGGAATTTTGTAGAAGGAATTTTATTTCAATGAACCAACTGTTACTTCTGAAGTCTTTCACGGCTAGTTGTCTTTCAGCTAAATGGTATTCAGTGGAGGTGTTATTTTGTAGAATTCTTCCAAATAGAATAAGTTTTCTGTAGTCCAGTTCTGCTTCGATTGGTCGTAGACCAGATAGTAGGAAAAGGGCTTCATTAGCTACATTGTTTGAGAGTGATAGAGTTTGTTTGAGAAGTAGTCTTTGAGTTAATTCCAATTTGACAATGTCGTTTCTGGTCAATTTTACTGTTTCTAGACCATAAAGTAGTCTGGGGAGAATGTAAATGGTCCACATCTGGATGATTATCTTCGGACTGAGTCCATTTTTGCCATGGCAGCCAGCACCAAAGAGTGAGTAGGTTGTTTTTCCTGGCAGTTGCAATGTTGGTTTCAATGTCACTTTTCGAGTTAGTGTTGCGCTGAATACCAAGATGAACTGTTGACGTATTGATAGGTATTTCACGTTTATGTAAATATAACTGGTCATCTTGAGACTTATTATGAAGAATGGGTGTAACACAGCATTTGTCCAAGTTGAAGGTGTATCTTTCATATTGTGAATAGGTGTTGACACAGTGGAGTATTTCCTGAGCTTCATCATGTTTTTCGGCAAGTAGAGCGGTATCATCAGCAAATGTGGGCACGCACACCTAGTGCAACCAATATAGCAGCCAATTCCCAGATTGCATATATCGTTTAGTAAGTCGTTAATGAAGATTTTATAGAGGCATGCTGACAGAATTCCACCTTGGCGAACACCTTGCTGAATTGTGAATTCCTTGGACACTTTGCCATCCCATTTAACACAGGAGGTTGCATTGTTGTATAACTGGATAATGCTAGTAATAATGTCTTGGGGGATGTTGGGGGATGTTGTATTGATAGAGTTTCCTTAATGAAGGAGTTTTCTAGTCTGGTTAAGATTGCACGCTCAATAATTTTGCCTATGATAGGTAAACAGGTGATGCCACGGTAACTACCGCTCTTGTTTTCTTGCTTGCCTTTTTTGTGAATAGGGGTGATAATACCTGTTTTGAGAACATGCGGGACGTGACCAGTGTAGAGTATTTTGTTGATTATGGGAAGGAGATGAGAGGCAATCAGTTCTGGATCGCATTTCAGGTGCTCCGCTGTGATTCCATGAATGTCTGCTGCTTTGTTGTTGGGCAGTGAATTGATATGTCTTATTAGCTCATCGTAGGTGATATTTAAGTTTTTTGGAGATTGATATTTCCACATAGCATCTAGTAGTTTCAAATCATTATCGACTTGGATTAGATAATCCCCATCAAAGTGTTCGGAAGTGACCGGTTTTGCTAAATTCTCAAAGTGGGTTTGAAAGCCATTAATAATGTTCACACCAGAGTAGGTTTCTTCTTTGACATATAATTCTTTGATTTTACTCAGGCCATTTTTGCGTTGTAATTTAATCAACTTGTAGAAAGTGGACTTATCTTCACTGTGGGCTTCCATTACTTTGTTGTAAAAGGATTCCCTTTTGATGGCATTGGCAATACGTATAGTTTTTCTCAGTTGCTTACGAGCTTGTTGTTTTTGTATAAGGGCTGTATTTGTTGGTTGACGTGGTTTCATAGCTTTATTCCATGCAGCATTTGCAGCTCTTGATGCTTTCATGGCCAAAGTTATACTAGTATTCCATACTTTTATACCTCTTTTCTTTTGTGGTTTGTTGTTTGATAAAGTCTGATGACTGGCTTCGTCAGCTGCATTTGTTATAGCATGAATAATGGATCTCAAACAGTTGTCGATATCCCGATGAGTCAACGGCATCAGCGAACATGTTGAAAGATAGGTTTTTAGTTTGTCTCTGTAAGGGATGGACCATTAGACCTTGGGAGGGGGGGGTGGTCACAATGAAATTGTGAAAATTTTTTTTTTACTATTGTAAATTTCTGAATTTTTTTTTTTCCAATTGAGATTAGCTGTGCAAATTTTTTTTTTCAGAGTAAATTTTCAGATTTATAATTTTTTTTTAGTTTGTCGCTGTCTGAAGATAAAGAGGGCAAAGATGTGGTGCCAAGCTCCACAACCGGCCACGCAAACGGTCACAGGGGGGGGGGGTAGGTCAGGAGAGGGGTGTCCCCCTGCTGCTGTTGGAGCTTTTGAAAAATAGAGATTACAATGGTGTTATTTGGTGGCACTTGGGGAGTATTTTTGAAGGGGGAGGTCAGGAGGGGGTGTCCCCCTGCTGCTGTTGGAGCTTTTGAAAAATAGAGATTACAATGGTGTTATTTGGTGGCACTTGGGGAGTATTTTTGAAGGGGGAGGGGGACACCATTTAAATGGTGTCCCCCTCCTGCCGTTGGAGCTTTTGAAAAATAGAGATTAAAATGGTGTTATTTGGTGGCACTTGGGGAGTATTATTGCGGGGGGAGGTCAGGAGGGGTGTGTCCCTCCTCCTGCCGTTGGAGCTTTTGAAAAATAGAGATTTAAATGGTGTTATTTGATGGCACTTGGGGAGTATTTTTGCGGGGGAGTGGTCAGGAGGGGGTGTCCCCCTCCTGCCGTTGGAGCTTTTGAAAAATAGAGATAAAAATGGTGTTATTTGGTGGCACTTTGGGAGCATTTTTTTCGGATTACACATCTTCCTCTGAAACATTGTCTTCTTGCTCCTCAGTAGCCTCCTACAGTTTTGAAAATTGACTATTTTGGTTTACTGGCTTCCCTTTCTACTGCGTGGTGAAATGGCTACATGCACCCCACCAAACATCATGCATATCTCATGATTTACAATTGATTTTGACAAGCTGAGAAGCTAAAATAAGCTAAATAATATAGTTAAATTTGCATATTTGTGTTTTTAGAGCAATTGTTGCCCTTTTTTGATCAAAACATCTATTTCTCTGTAGCAGCATGTCCAAATTGATTGGATGTGTATAGATGTGTTGAAATTTCAATATTTGTCTTTTTAGGGCAATTTATGCCATTCATGGTCAAAAAATCTGTATTCTCTGAAAGGGCTTGTCCAATTTCTTTGAAATTTGCTACACAAAAACGATTATTCATGCAGATTTATTCAGTATTTGCTATCGAGAAACTTTCAAAGTTCAACCCCTTTTGTGTGTTTTTGTGTTGGGATTTGTTGGATAGATGGCATTCTACGTAGTGTATTGTTGAATGTTAAAACATGTGTTGCTGTTGTTTTTTTGAGGCTGTTTTTTGAGAAAAAAGAATTGAAAATGCCTTTTTAAAAGCAAAATAATACATAATGACTTGATATGTTGTTTTATCATTATTGACGTGTTTCTACTTGTTCACCCATTCTTGCATTCATCATTGCAATAAAATGCTGTGAAAAAAATGAAACTGATGTGGCCTGCATCTGTTTACCTTGATCTTAAAAGGCAAATACAACTTTCTGTCTTGACAACCATACCATAGTTTCAATGTTTTACCTAGTGTACCTGCTTGGTTTGTACGCAGGAAACAAGCAGAAAACAGGTTCTATAATTTCATAATTTTCAAGTGATCAGAATACAAAAGTCCTGAAAAGATAAGATAATCACAACTTCCAGTATAAGGGATACAGTCACTCTAAATGTATAAATTAAAATTAAAAATGTGCCAGGAAAGTTGCTTTCTGTCGGTAAAATCTAAAAAAAATTCAAAATTTTAAAGACTTTTGCAGATTTTTTTTTTACGCCTTTGTCTTCTTATTTATTTTTTTTTTATTTTGCAAACTAGTTTGAAGATTTTTTTTTTCCTAACTTTCTGCTCTGAAAATTTTTTTTTTCTGTTTTTGACCACCCCCCTCCCAAGATCTAATGGTCCGTCCCTAAGTATCAGGATTGACTTTCTTCCAGTTGATCCGCTTAGGGGCCTGATTGGTGTGCAGGTTGGCAGGTAATTGAGTTGAATCAGAGTTTGTGTTCATGTCATTGATGATAATGTCTGTGGAAATGGGCACATGATCGGACAAGTTATCGTACGTCTCTCTAATGATGTGTACGTTCTTGAAACATTTCTTGTTCTTAAGTTGCAGAAAGTAGTCAATTTGGGAGTTATCATATTTATTCTCATGTCTGAATGTAGCTTCAGTCGGGTAATTATCATCAGGTAGCAGATTGCTGAGTTCACAAAATTCGTGAAATTTTACATCTCTTGAGGATGGGTTAATTCGATGTAATGAAGCGTTGAAATCACCGGCAATAATTATCTTGTAGCTGTAGGAAAACTTTTCAATGATTTCATTGAGTTCGTCAAGTGCAGAGTTGAATCGGTGCTCACAATTTGTGGTGCTTCTAGCAGGCATGTAGATATTGATTAAACAAATCGGGTCTTGACAGTTGATTGTCGTCACACATATATTGTTGGAGCCATCTGGTTCAATTGTTATAAGGTTGTCGATGTCCACTGACCATATGATAGCCACACCACCATAACCTCGTTGTCGTTGTGTTGGGGGAAGCGGGTTGTCGTCATCAACAGATTTGCTGAAAGATTTAAAGTTAGGATTTATGCGGTCAAGCAGCCCTTTCTCAAAGTCATATAACCAGTGTTCTTGGATGCAAAGTATTTGACTGCTCTTGAGTAATTTCTGAATGTAGTTAATATTGGTTTTGACGTTTTTGACATTGAAGGAAACTAGTGTAATCTTCTGATCATTGGAATGTTTTGGTCTGTTACATAGAATGCTGGCAGGATGACTTTGTTGCTGTTTCTGTTCCTTCTTCTTCTGGTCTTTCTGTGGCCCAGGTCTAAAAAATGCTTATTCAGCTGTCTGTCGGAGAAATCTTGGATATGTTCTGGTTGCTTGTGTCTTGCTGTATAGATACTACTATTGTCATTTGATAGATGTTCCTGCTGCATAGTATGCTGCTGAAATGTATTACATATTGGAGGTTGAGTTTGTTCAATAGTCTGGGTTGTGTTGGTTTTATGAATTGATTGTTGAACCAGCTGTATATGTTCAGTAGGCATTGACATGTCTTCATTTGCAGATTCTCTGGTGGTTGATATATCGTTTGAGCTAGGTGTAATGTCAACAATTAAAGGTTTCCTTGGTTTCATACTGTAGTTGTTATTTCGTCTCTTTGGCTGATTGACATCGTTAGAACTCGCAGTTTTACATTATTGGTACTATTTCTCAGTTCTTGCGTATTTGTAGTGACAGTACATGGCGTATTATTACAGCCAACTTTATTTGATTTATCATAGGCAAAAGGATGGTGGGTTGTATATTGTCGTGGATGTAAATGATTGTTATACTTAACTTCCTCTTCTAGTTTTGATATTCTGAGGGATTGGACTTGCAGTTCAAGCTGAGATAGTCTGTTCATAATATTTGGCAATTCTTGAAAATGGTGGTTCGTATGGTTTGAGTGTTGATCGGATTGATGTTGGTCTGGTTGATTGTAGCAGGATGAAATGTTGTTGACTGGCACGTTGGAATGAGCTAATGGAGGTTGATAGGAGTTTGTTGGACGTAATCTTTTCTGTAGTGTTGACAGTTCGGTTTGAATGAGATGGTTTGAATTTTCCAGTTCTCGGACGTTCTTTTCTAGTTTTAGAATGTATTCCTTGGTATGACTTGTTTGTTGGATTTTGTCTTTAAGTTCAAATTCTTTATGAGCCAACTTCTTCACAAGTTCGTTAATTTTCTTTTCTTTTGTCTGTATGATTTTTTCGTATTCAGGTGGTTCGGTGTTGGTAGCAGTACTTACATAGGTTTTGTGGTCACTTCTTTTTTCTTTGCTTGAACACTGTTGACTTATAGAATTACATTGTTGTGGAGGACTGGATACTCCATGTTGGTCACGACAGAAAGTAATGCATTGGTATTGTAGTTCTTCATTCTGAACATATGGTGAGTCAGTAGACAGTTGTTCACATATCAGGTGGGACCAGCCGAGACAAGTGGAGCATTGAATAGAAGGGTGGTGATCTTTTACAGGTTGTTCACAAACTGAGCAGCTAATTATATGAATACTATGGTCGTGGGTCGTGGATTCTTTGTCACAATTAACAGTATCATCCATATTACATGTATGTTCGGAGTTAGTTGAGTTATTCACAGCTTTTGGTAGTGCCGAAATAGAGGTCTGAATTCTTGATTTACTAATGGTCATATTTGGCGAGATTGTGGTAGCAACTCCGTGGTTATTTAAGTTTGGATGTACTTGTTTAGGCTGTTTATTCTGCTTGCCTGTCGAGTTGATATCTCTTGCCAGGTAATCCGCACAGGCCTGTTCAATTTTGCTATTAATCTGTTTGAGGTTTGGATGACTTTGAAGAGTATGTAATAGTTCAGGTAAATCACTGGATACAAAGTTGCAAAGTTGATTACCATTTACCATTATGCGTGACGTAGTATGATAAAAATTAATTCTGAATAGTTGTCTTCCACGAGGAGATGATTTAATAGATATGGATTGCTCACATTCGAATCCGTTCTTGTCGACTTTTGAAGATGTTGTGAAGTGGTGGTTACGGTAATAATCATTGATGGATGATTTGAATATTTCATATGCTGCTGCAGATAGACTGAGAACAAGTCCGCCCTTGGTAAATTCAACATCGCAATGATAGTATCTGTTGCATGCGTCGGCTTTCTTCTGGATGGTTTTCTTTGGATTAAGGGAGTAGTTCATGACAGTTTTATCATTGAGTGGCTTGGATGGGGTATAGATTTGCGGTGATTTCCTAGTTCTGGTAGGTCTGACAGAGAGTGCCATTGTACACTGAGAGATACAGCAGTTTGTAGCAAAGCGACTGGTGCAGAAATTCAATCCTGGAACTGGGATTACAGAAATGACGACAAGAAACACGAGGGAAAATGACGTCAGCAGCCGCTTGGTCACAGCAGCATACGAGATAAAAGCACAGCAGGATAAACTCGACGAGGTGCAAGTAAAAACAGGATTTCACACACATAAAGTTCACCACACAGAAGATAAAAGTTCACAGCTGTGCATAAAATGACTTCGCTTGTTAAAAAGAAAAACTTCAGTCTTCACTGTAAACTAGCATTCAGGTCATGCAGGACAGGAAGTTGCTAAAAAAGTTGCTAAAATAGTAAAAAAGCAAGATGGCGGGAACACGAGGGCTCAACTTCAAACCACTTGGTGGCGGCAGGCAGCAGGTTTTTCCGCTAATAGCTTATCACAGAACTGTTGCGGCAGGCTATTGGATCGTATCAGAAAACACATTGACGTGCATATGTACGACATAAGGGGTAATCCTTGTACCAAGTTTGAATGAAATCACTCCAGGCGTCTCTGAGATATCAGAGTGAGTGGACGCATGGGCGCACGGACGCATGCACGGACATGACAAAACATTTAAGTCCCCCCCCCCCCCCCGACGGTATCCGTGGGGACTAATAAACCACTCCAGTAACGGGCATACCACCTGGTTGTGACCAGTTCACTTCGATAGCGAGTGAATATATGTCGTGCACTGGTCAAAATCTCGTGATATACCAGTCGCTTGGGTGGCTTATTGCTGAAGGGGCGCTGCACCTAAGATGGTGTATTTTGCTCAAAATCATCTTTTCGCAAATTCATTAAACTTTAATTAATTTCTAAATCCAAAATTAAAATATTAGCTGGGTTCACCTTTTAGCCTGTCAATAATCACCCAATTTCCTGGCTTCTCTGGCTGGGTCAAATTTTCTGAAATTTTCACATTATGTTCTTTAAATGCTATAACAACTATTTTGTTTGGCAATACAGTTCGTACATTTTGAACGAGAGGCAAGCTAATTTTGCTTATCATGTTTTTAATCACTTTTTTGAGTGTCAGTCTTTCAACCCTTGCCATTTTAGAATGAGGATACCCTTGTTTCAAGTGAATTATTACATTTCAGAATGTGTCAAGTTTTTTACTTAAATTATTTTTTACCAAAATTGAGTTTTTTTACCCAAAATATACACCCTCTTCATCCTTCGAGTAAGCCATTACTACCATAGTAAACTTAATTAGATTCTCTGCTTTTTGAAAATGTATAGTACTAGGGGGTTCCTTGTCATCTTTAGAAATATTCTTTTGAAAAAACTGTTGGCAACGTGCAGCTTCACCTGAAGTATATTTTCAGCACATTATTCAGGGGACTACTCATTATGAGACAGAAGTTCAGACCACTTCAAACCACAGTTTGTGTAATGTTATAAAGGCCAGATGGCCACATCGTAATAATGAGCATGTGTCCTAGTTTGTGAAGCAAAAGAATTGTGAACAATCAAAGAGATCAACAAACTAACCAAAGCAAAAAATAAAAAGAAAGAAATAAACAAACAGACAAATAACGAAATAATACCGAAGGTTACACTCGAACTTACTTCAAAAGTTGTAAATGCTGCACATGAGAACGCTATGTAATCAATAAGAAATTAGGTTTAAATATGTTATAAGCTGTATCACTATCACATCATCAGCGTCTATCTAACTTTGGCACGATTGGAACTAATTTGGGAGAATAGGATATTGTAGCAATTTGGTTTAATCAGCAAATTTAAGCTCATCTACTTTTCTGTTTTGCAATTCACTTGTTTTAGGCCCTATTATATTGGTAATTTGTAATATTGCAACTTTCAGCTTTAGGGCACCAGAGGAAGGCCAAAATTAACGGGTTCGGAAAGTCTCGCCCGTTAATTTTTGGATATCCTGTTGACCTTGCCCATAAATAAACGTTAATGGTCAGGGCGTCGCCCCTAATGTCTCTATTAATGAGAAATGTCTGTTGAACCAGAATGAGAACTCCCAATTTAGGAAAGTCAATGTAAAATGTTATTTAAACGAACGATATTTCTCAATCGTAACTAACAATTAGCAGTCAGAAAAAAATTACTGACCCTAAATCCAATAAATTGAAAATGCAATGATAGAATTTGATCTCATAGAAATCGATTATGAGAAACCATATTCACGTAGTATTGAAGTTTACAAAAGTGACGGCGATATATGTCGTCATTCTTTAGGAAAATGTCTCCCCGTTGTTTACACGTGATTTTCCTCACCACGTTTCGCAATTCGTGGATTTGAATGGAAAGTAAATGAAAAGAAGATATGACGTCATTACTCCTATCATCCACTGATCTGATACTGCTACGTGTAACTCCTTGATACGTAGCAAAAAACGAGGAACACACCAAAAAATGGAACTTCGTAAGCAACAAAAATGAAGTTCTGGAGATTTGTACCAAACGACTTTCTGATCATAAGGTTTGTACATGTGTCGAAAGGGAAGGCGGGCACTTCAGGATGAGCTTTAATGATTGTTAGGCTGTATTAACTTCGATTCATCAATTACAGATTTCTGCAGAGGGTCAAAATCTATAAGAACAGAGCAGGGTAGGGGCAGGAATAATTTATTGGCAAGTATGCCCAGGACCGCATTTATGTCAGAGTACACGTTGTTTCAGGTGTCTCCTGTACACTTCAGGTAATTTCCTTAAACAAGACAGAGACAGGCTAGCTCCAAACATGAACACAGATTTAATTGGTGAATATCGAAAGTCGGTTTTAACACTTTTGATATTGAGATTCGACAGATCCACTGCATTTTAAATGTGTAAAGATGCTTTGCCGTAAATTCTGAGCGTTGTCGTACTGTCAATAACATTTCATCATTAATTTTGAAACTCTGTCATGACATAAGTGAGAGACAAAAACACAGAATGTTTAACAATAAGTAAACGTTAAACTACGATCGAAAACTTATCACGGACGGGATTCAAGATATGCTCCTGACAAATAAATTTCATTTTGATATTTATGGACAGCGAACATATAGACCTCGATAATTTGAATAATTTGTCCTACGAGCTTTGAGTCATGATGGACCATGCTTACCGAAAAATCTGACTCTATCACGACCATGCACATCTTGGGCTAAGCCCTTGGAGTATGGAGATCTGTGTTTTTACCATATTGAATGGATCATCATTCAAATAAACGAAGTCTGGATTAAAAGACTTTGTTAATTTTACACTTTAATTATTAAAGAAGTCTGCTTTCAACCACATTTTCATATTTTATATGGACATCTGGCGTGAGTCAGTGATTGATGACCAAGGAGTCGACATCTTTCAATCAACGGTAAATACTTCTGAATGTGAAGATCAAAAATGTTCAAGTAATCAGACCGTTTGGCTTTGGAATAAATTCTACGTTTCAAAACTTATAATTAGAGCGTATTGCAACTTTACGTTCAGAGTAACGCACGTTATCGATCAGTTACCGAAATGCACAGTGTTTGACGAGGATAACGGAAGTCGGGAGATATTGGCATTTAGTTAAGGAGATATATAGTAATCACATTATCAACTATCAAGGACTGTCGATGATAGTTTTGTGATGAAACGGAGGTCGCAAATTATAGCAAGGAATTCAGAAGTTCCTTAAAGCTAAATCAAAAACAAGGGTCTGAACACGGTCCCTCGGGGTGGAGGGACCGTGGTCTGAACAAAGTATTTATTAGTAATTTTGCATCTCAAATCTACCCTGACGCCCACCTCTTCAAGTTCTTTGACCTTGGTAATGGGTGACTAAGTTCCCTTTCGTACTTGTATCCTCAACTTTTTCCTCGGAAGTTGATTTCGGAATTGATCGCTTAGTCTGTGCGTCTGTGTATAAAATTTCGAAAAGCAGAGTTTAATGATTTTTACCAATGAACTAATTTTAAGAATACAAAACTATATAACAAACAAACGACGTCTGTAATATGGGATCAAAATTGTAATATAATTAAGACTTGCTGTTTGATTTAATGAAGTCTTCTTCTTTATCTTTTAGCAAATACATTTAAATAGGTGCCAACCAGAAAGGCGGTTACATCGGCTGCATTGGTTTATGCTGTCTGGTGTTAGCAACAACGTGTGTCAATAATGGCATCCCAAAAGGATCCTTTTGAGATCACGCTTGCAACTGAGGGCGCTCGATAGAGGTTACATACCCGGTAGGTTCCCAGAAAATGAAATCGGTTAATCATAGTCTTCAGGTGGTCTTGATCGCGAAATACGATAACAAGTGGGAGAACTTATTAGCATTTTATTGATTTAGTTACACCTAATTCAGGGTTTTCTCTCGACTGCGCAATTGCGCATTTCGAGCCATTTTCTTCAAGATTGCCACACAACACCGCTTTAAATGCACCTGTGGTCCAGCAACCATATTTTGACTTTGGAGAACAAAACATGTCTTTTTTAATTGAAATATTTTGTATTTTTCCAGAGTGTTCAGCAATTTGTAAAGCTGCAATACACTTTGACCAACTAAATGAGTTAGGAAAATCATTTGAGATTCTTTCAAACAACTTGTGTCTGAAATACCAGTACAGCACATTTTCATTTACAGGTGAGGTTTGTTACATCCTAATTATCTACTTGCATCCATGTACATGGAGCAGTGGTGAACATCAAGTGCAGCTGTCAGCTAAGCAAGCATCTCAGATTTTGCTTTTACTGCTGTACTGATGTCAGTGTTTGTGAGTACACTTCAAAAAGGGCATGGCCAACTTTTACCCGCCGTTATTGGATGTTGTTGCTTATATACTGGTAGGCCTACAGTGTACCGGCATAACATGTCTGCTGTCGATAGCCACCGGTGTCAAGGCATTTCTATACGTTGTATGTACCCTGCTGTGTACACGTATGTATACAGTACCTGGCCACTGCAAAATCTCAAGAATAGCTTGCCACCGTGACTGCTACAGTGTTGTCCTTACATTTAAAAGTAGCCGGGTAATTTCAGAAAGTAGACGGGTTGACTGCGAGGGAGCGAAGCGACCGAGCGGCGAGTGAGCGTAGCGAACGAGGGGGGAGAGTGCGAGAGGGGGGTGTCCCCCCTCTCGCAAGGCGAAAAATGAAATTTTGGAGTGGAAATGGTGTTCTCTGGTGGCATCTGAGGTGACATTTAGCTGAGACTGAAACAGTACTTTTGTTGTGTGTCTTAGACGTGGCTCACATACAACAAAACAAACAAACATGATTTTGTTTTGTTTGTATTATTTATGACACACTTATGGTTTTATTTGCAGTGAAGATGTAACATTTAATCTTAAATCACCCACTGTCTGCTCATTTCATTGCTCATTTCCCATTCTTCATTACCACATAGTAGTTTCCCCAAAACCATCAAACTCATTCTATTCTAATCAAAACACATTCGCTTTTGTTAAGAAAAACATCGGTAAGATAATTCACTGTAACAGTGTTCGCATTTACGAAAAAAATGCATATATAGAAAACTCATAACAATGAAAAAATGCTTAGAGAGTCGATCCAATGCATAATAATATTACGCATTGGATTGAGTCTCTACGCATTTTTTCATTGTTATGAGTTTTCTATACGCAAACGATAATAGTAAAATGTTTGCGAAAGCACTCTCCGCGACTGAGCTTAGGCGACAACCAGACGAGATGAGTGCCCGCTTGACATTATATTTGTTGCAACATTTCTGTCAATCACTCATTTTGTGTGGAAAGTTTCGGATTCTCTGAGTGTAGTCTGAAAAATCGGCATCGTCGAGTCAGAGGCACGTTACCATGTCAGCTGTGCCTATGAATTTACTACGTTGCTAATTTTCAGGCGAGCGATAGTTTCTGAAACTTATGACACAAAGTGAGTGATTGACAGAAATGTTGCAACAAATTAAATGCAAACCGCGCACGATCATCGCTGTCCCCAAATTTGACCAAAGCAGCATGGCGTCGGAAGGAAACAACTCTATTTTCTTTCAAATTTGCTCCACGAGTCCGTGAAAAAAATTATTCAGAGGGTCCATCGAAATACACTATCGGGCAACCCAACATGGAGAGGCGCAGAGAAATTGAACCCATGCCGGAATCCACGACGTATTGTCCTGTTGTCTTAAGCAACAGGGGATCAGCGCCACGGTGAAGCCGTGAACCGTGACGATGATGCGCCGGTCGGCAACGGTCGGCAACACACATGCCTGTGACCGTGGATTCTAGTACGTAAAAATAATCAATGAAAAAAATACACATTCAAATAAACAGTTGCTTCTAAAAAAATCAGTTCTAGCTCGTTTTTTTTAATCTAGAAAATGCGTCGGTATTGCTCTGAGAATAACTTGATTTGTTGAGAAGATCTCGTAGTGACCGTGAAATTGGCAGCCAGCGCGGCGGCGGAAAACAAGCTGCAGTCTCATGAACTTCGAATCGTCGATCAAAATCACATCTTTTCGACGCTTTTTTCTCGCAAATTCAGCGAAATTGAAGTTTTTCATACATAAACTAAATATATTTTTGGAATCAAGTATACCTTCGCAAGTAAGTTAAGGCATGGGCGTCAAATGTTATCATGAATATGCATCAGGCTTATGAATATTTATAGAACAACACTGTGCATACGTGAGATAACAACAGGAAAGGTGCATCATCACATCACAAATGAAGTTCGCAACGAGCGCACCAGAGAGCAAACGAATTCAGAAAAGCACTCACTAGTGTTCACAACAAAATATACCCTATATGCACTGTGTGGAAACTTGGAACATACAGAAAAGGACGAAATATTTACGAATGTATTCCCCAACAACCGATCATCGCATACAAAGGAAATCCAAACATCAGCGATACACTGATAAAGGCCAAAGTCCACGGCATAAGAAACAAGGCGACAAACGAATAACGAACAGAGTCAGACACAAAAGATCCAAACATGAGTATTCTAGAGATCAAGAGATCAACAACATAGATACAATATAAAATTAAGAAAGAGATAATGACGGAGAGACAGTTGGTACCTCCATGTTTATATGGAACCGGTTACGAAACGTGGGGTCAAAAGGTCAAGGTGGTCTGAGACACACTTCCATGCCTCTCCACGGCTTATTTTAAATTTAACCCATTTGTTAATTTTGACACTACCATACTGACCCAAGACCGACACAAAACACAATAAAGCACATACAAGACAAGCGGAATGATGTGTGAAGCAACTTTCCAATCTACAATTACAAATCGTTTCGATAATACTGGAGTAGGCGACGGGGTCATGACCTTTTGGATTGCTTACGAGATGGCCCGATCGCGCACACAGCGACCAAATTTCTTTCGAAAATTTCAACTTGTAGAGCGCCCTATTTCTCAGAAATTTTGCTATCCTCAAACTAAGCCTTAAAAGATCTTTACAACCATACCTTTAACATGTATGATTTTGTAACGTTTCCTTTAAAAAATACCGAAATTCAAACAAGAATTGATTTTTTCCTACAAATCGTACATATTTGGCAGAAATATCAGGGGATTAACTCCGAAATTTCCTTGGTAAAGTATATTAGTCGATTGACTTGACTCTACTCTAATATCATTTGCCGAAAAAATAAAGTTTAAACGTTGTCTACAAGATGAAATATGCTGATACATAATATAATCGATTTTGGCGGGTAAATATAGGTATAAAGATCACGTGACACCTTTTATGCAAATTTAAATGGCATAAACTGAAAGAGCTATCAAAATTACGTATGTGTACCAAATTTTATCAAAATATGACCAGTAGTTTTTGAGAAATGAAATTCAGCTCGAAATTCTGTCTGGACCCCAGCTGGACCCCTGCCTTAACTCACTTGCGTTTCGAACGGGCTTTCTTCGGGAAAAAATATTCCATCGGCAAGATGCCAGTGGCCGACGCCACATTTCTTTTTGACACCATCGTTAAAAATGACCTAAGATGACCTTCATACTAATCAAACCAATTACACTGCTCGTAACAAAGACATCACCATAGGCGCGTCCATCAGCCAATCACACTATTTAACAAATAAAAGATCGGGCTCAAAGAGCTAGCCACAAAGTTAACGGTTATTTAGAAACTGTTTTATGTTTGTGCAGTTCCATGCGGGGAAAGGGGTCGCGAAACTGCTAATCGTACGTGTGCCGTCTAACAGCTGGCAGTGCAATCCCGAAATTACAGGTCTATAAAAATAATCTAATGACGTTAAAAGTAGCCGGGAAAAAATGCAAAACAGCCGGGTTATTTACCCGGCACCCGGCTTCTAAGGACAACACTGACTGCTACAAAGGCGTAATGTTACTGTTTGAACCAATCCCATTGTTTTCTAGGGCAAAGATCCTTTACAGAGGGAAATAAGGTTAAACGGTTAAAAGCATGAACACTATCTTTAGGGTGTCAAGATTTATTTCCCTTTGCAAAATTACATGTACATGGATATATAGTTGTCATTACTCTGTATAGGATTATCATTCGTTGTCCCATAATCAAATGATTGAGTCCCGTAAGAAGTCATCTTCATGGTCTGCAGCTTCAATTATTCTTTTAATCCACCTGATAGAGTCACGAGTTTGTTAAAATCTCTGTTTGTCAATTCCTATTAGCAATAATCATGAAAATTTATATTTTGCAGCCTCTGTTGTAAATGTACCTTTTGTGTAGTATTGACAACACAGTGACCTTTCTGTACCCTTTATATACACAGGAGTGTCAACAATAATACAGTGTCTTGTTCATTATGGTCTTGTTACCTTGGAGTGTGGTGGATTCAACAGAGAAAATGACGAGGACATTCCACAGCGTGACCTTGATCATGGTTTTCACCAATTCACTGTACAGGAATATTCCTTCTGTTGATCTGAGAGCCTTTCTGATAATGATGAGTGTCACATGCAAGACGTACAAGTACACCTGTGCAGTCATGAGAACCAGGAGTGTGACGGGAATGATGGGAAAAGGCTAGTGAAGGATGGCCCATTGCAATCTGAGGAGTCTTGTTTCTACTCAGAGAGCTAGTGCAGAGTGGTACACATTTTGCTTGGAAATGTGAACTAAATGATGATTTTCTAATGCACACAGACATAAATAATGGGCTATGTGAATGCAAGGGTTGTGGCGAAATATTCACAGAAGAGAAAAATGTTTGAAAACACAGATTGACATGTTCTGAGGTGTCAGATGACAAGAATGCAATGAGGGCAGTAAAACATTCACAAGACGGGGCAGTCTTAGGAGACAGATATTGATCCATTCAGGTGTCGGACCACATAAATGTGATACTTGTGGGAGAATATTCTTCTCACTGAAAGGGAATCTTGAGAAGCATAGGTTGATCCATTCAGGCCTGACACCATATCAGTGCATTGAGTATGATAAAAAATACCGCAATTATACGGTGTTGCTCAAATTTGATCAGAATTGGTATAAACCAGTATGGGTTACCGATGATCAACAATAAATGTTGTTTCTATCTGTTCAGTGGAGGAAAATTCTACATTGATGTTATGACATCGATGATTTCTGCACAGTACAACCAGAAAAACAACAAGAAATATTTAAACCAGAAAACAAGAATGACAAAAGTAATTAAGGTCTGAACCTTAGTTACTGGAGGTCAACTTTAGCAACATGCATAGCAGAAACAAACCCCTAGTAGTTTGAATATAGACGGTCTTCCCCCCCCCTCTACTGTCTATAGTTTGAACAGGTCTGTTAATATGTAACAGTTCATAAACAATGACAGGAAATGACTAAGATCAGTGGAGTTGATGCCATCACTCCTGCACATTTGCAGGATTTCACTTTTCTTACCTCATTTGCACATTTTTGACACTAATGTGTTCATTTGAACAAATTCACATCTCAACCCCTACATCTACCTGTACACCAAATTCTGAGATGGTAGCTCTGGCGGTATGGGAGCCTTTGTATGTGACGGACATACATCCGCACATACATACCTACAAATATACAGACATACAGACGCCACCGACTCATCATATAAGCCCTTTTTGGTATTTATATACAAAACCAAATATGATACAAAATTAACACAAAAAGAGAATTTGACGATGCGAGGATTGATTCACTCAGGTGTCAGACCATATGAATGTGAAGGGTGTGGTAAAACATTTGTAAACAAAGCTCGTCTGAGAAAACACAAAATAATCCATTTGGGTGTAAGACCACATGAATCCAAGTCTGTGATAGGGCATTTGCAACCAAGAGCAATCTTAAGGCACATATGCGGACACACTCAGATATCAGACCATATATATGCGAAGTGTGCGGTAAAGGATTTAATCAAAAGGAAAGATAGATGAAACATATATTAACCCATTAAGGTATCCACCTGCATAAATGTGAAGATTGTGGTAAGACATTCACAGCAAAATACTCTCTTAAGAGTCATAGATTGATCCATTTAGGTGTCAGACCACATGAATGCAAAGAGTGTGGTAAAACATTCAGGCACAACAGCAATCATAGAAAACACAGGCTAACTCATTTTGGTGTCAGACCGTATGGACGCAAAGGGAGTGGCACAACATTCACAGAAAATCACTCTCTTTAGAGTCATAGATTGATCCATTTAGGTGACAGACCATATGAATGCAAAGAGTGTGGTAAAACATTCAAGGGCAGTGTTTGAACACAGTTTGGTCCATTCAGGTGTCAGACCACATGAATGCCAAGTTTGTAAGATATTTGCAGTAAAGAACAATTTTAAGGTCCATGTGCTGACACAGTTAAATATCAGACCACATAAATGTAAAGAGTGTGGTAAAGGATTTACACATATAAGCAGTCTTAGGAGGCACAGTTCAGCTCATACAAGCAATGGGACATTATTCCACAAAAGAGCATCCTTGAAGCAGTATGTGCCTTGAAAGTGAAAGACTTAAAAACTTTTGCTGAAACTTTCTTCAAAGAAGCTTTCAACCATTCTCTTGCGAAATCAACAATCGAAATCAGGGGTCACTGAGGAAAATTTGGAACTAGAGAGACAAATTACTCGACATTTTCAGATATTTTAAATTTAAAATGGCCGCAATCCCATTATTACCTCTATGGGAAAATTTAAAGTTTGGAATTTTGAAATATTAAGACGAGCAAAATTTTTCATTCTCTGTGAGCTTTAAAATGAGTCCCCCCATAAGTGGTAGACCAGAAAAGAATTTTAGAAATTTCAGAGTCCAAATATCTGTCCCCGAAGCTCCTTCTACCTTAGGACACATTTGCTAACCCATCCACATATCAGACCTTAGAAATGTGAAGTGTGTGGTAACACATTTACAGTGAAAGGGGCACAGATTGGTGCATTCTAGTGTCAGCCTGTATGAATGCCCGACATTTGCACACAAGAGCCCTCTTACAACACATATACCGACCGACTGTAATAACAGGCCATATGAATGCAAAGAGTGTGGTAGAACATTCACACAAAAGAGCAATTTAAAGACACAGATTGATTCATTCTGGCTTCAGGCTGCATGCAGGGGTTTGTTAAAAGTCAGCCACTGACCATATAGTCGGCTGTAAGGCTATCATGGCCAGCTGTTATTACCACAGGGGAACCAGTTATCTGGTTGTTTTTATTGCCGTTATGTTTATATTAGTCATTTTGTTCTTGACCAATAAAATTCAATGACCAAAACTATTGTGTTGTTGTTGTTTCAAAGGTAATGTAGATGCACTACGAAACACTACAAAAACGCTATCATTATTTGACACATGCAACTCTCTCAACGTACACTCTTTGTATATTCTTCTACAAGCGATGTAACGTCAGCCACATTGGACATATGGCACAAGACCACTAATTCACTTCCGGGTTTGTTACCCACAAAGATAGTTCGGAAGAAAAATAGTGCAGACCTTGATGTTTTGATACTGGCATGGATGCTTGTTTAGTTTGAACTTTAATGTCAAGAATTTTTGTAAAGATATTTTTCTGCCTGAATCAAAATGCAGACTGTTATGAATAATGGCTAAATCATTCAGTGGTAATATGAGGAGTTCTAGGGCCCATAAAAATCACAACAATAAGCCTGAATTTGGTCAAAAACACCACTGAGGGCGCTATTTTCATCGCTATCTCAAAATTTCCGTGGACTTGCATTGCCCACACGAAAAATTCATCAGTAGTCAAGCTGACATTGACCCAACACCTGTTAAGAGGATTCGTGCCGCTGAATGTTTTAAAATAGGAAAATTGAGCTCAACGCTACTGTTGTGGCCTATGGGACATTAATTAGTGGTCTTGTGCCATACATAATGAATGGTTCTTATAGGGAACTGACAAATGGATAATCACAATTGATTTATTTTCGTCTTTTCAACTACTTTCACCACATCGTCATTTGGTTAGCTAGGGATTATTTAAGCAGTAAAATTTTGAACAGCGATAAAGAAGGCCTGTCAGTTAGGCTGGGAAGTCCTCGTTAGTGCAAAAGGGTGGTAACTCAAGTCCCTATTGCAATATCAGTTATTTTAACTTACACAAACGATGCATTTCACATTCCTGAACAAAAACATATCAGAAACTCAATTTTGACCAAAACATGAGTTATATCACTCTTGCACAGGGCCATCGAACTTTTCCATTACCTGCTCTACCACACATCGGTTCAGTGACTTCTACAGATTATATATTCCTGAGCAAATGATTAACTTATGGGATAAATTTAAGATTATGATGGGGCTTACGTGCAGCAGCCTGACAATTAAACAACATTGTGTTTTGGATTCATGCACATGATGTGCGTCACAGATTGGTATACAAAAAAATATGATAACAATCAAGAACAATTTAGCTATATCCTTAAAGGTCTAACCTATGGAAACACAATAGATTCCTGAAAATTATGAATTCTGTGAGGGTGGGCCCCAAGAAGGAAAATAACAAGATGGTTGAAATAACAGAGACTGCAAAATAACGACTATTATCCAACGATAGGTCAGTTTATTATATACTGATGGTTGTACAAAGCTAACAAGTTACCCTAACATTAGATTTGAGTAATGAGTATAGGAAACTTGGTAGGAAAGTTACACTTTTGACCCCTATCTTCTCTGCAAAGTGGAACATGCCAGCCTAAAAAACACCAGGATGATTCCAAGATACAGCAGGTTAAGAGGTTCTAGAAGGTTAAACAGAATATATAAAATAATTTCAAAAAATTAGTTTAAGAGTAAATATATAAAATTAGAACAGTAACGTATATATTTAACATGATTTGTGTAAGGTTTCCAATTTGCTATTTACTTGTCTTTTGTACTTCAATGTTCATAATATTATTAACTATTGATGATACATAACACAGTCACTTGGACAAGAAAAAAACAAACCAACATAAAGAAACACCCAAGCAAGGGAAGTTCACCCCATAACCCCATTTCTTCATACATAGTTTCTATCACTCTAATGGAAAACAACAGATTTCAACCAAAGTTTGTTGACAAAAGGGTCAAAGTGGTTACCCAGATGAAGACAGAAAGTGGCACTGTAGTTTACAGCAGAATTTTGGCTGATAGAAAAAAGTCATTCTGTATGACTAGCATTGTGTGTTCACGTCTAAATTCTGACAGACTTTTCACATTTTACAGGAGACTAATGAAATCAAAACAAACTGGGCTGATTTTTTGCAGAATTTACAGCACTTTTGACAGAAAATATGATTCCCTTTACTCTAAAGTCTCTACTGAACTTAAAAAAGGCATCTTTTACTGTACATGGCAATTATATAAAAGATTTGTTTGTTCACATAGCAATTGTCTCCCAATGACTAACAAAACTGAATTGTAGTGACCGGAACAGCTTCTGTTGGAATGAATGTAAAGAACAAGAATGAAGTCTAAAGCAGCATATTTCCCTAAATTTTCACAACAGCATACACAAAAACCATGTGATGATGTTTTGTTAGGCGTTTAAAAAGACACAAATGTTGTTCAATAAATATACGTTCCACTTGAGTTGTGAAAGCTGGGTTAATTTCAAGTAAATAAATTTTCCCTCAATGTTTGGTTTGGAGGTAGGAAAAAAAAACTGGTGAGCTTACAACTTACAATGTAGCTCTATGTCTCACTTACATACTTATTGTTAATAGTCTGCTAAATCTTTGGTGCGTTAGAATGTACATAAAAATTAGTATAAGTTAACTGACATGTCAACCCCTAGTGTCAAATCACCATGGTCTTTAGTTTTTATGTAAATCACTATCCCATAATGCTGGCGGGTATAAATTTTACACTATCACTATCCCAGTGCCATTTTCATACCACTGGAAAAGAACATTCACAGCCTAAAACTAATACAATATAAAAAAAATTCATATCTGCATAAAGTTTACTACCTTTGGAAGATAACTTCAGTCAATATCATATCAGCCACAATATTAAGTCGTGGGGGTTAGTGTATGATTTTACATGACATATCAACTTTAAACAGCAAATTAAATTTATACGATTGCATATTGTGAGATAATCATCATACATGATAAACATACAAACAAACAAAAAATTCCAGCTGATTCTGGATATCTACCATGTAACAGTAAGTGACTATCATCTAAAATGCCTACGGCTTTTGATAATAGCAACTATGTGGATGACCTACGACCTATGACCTTTCACTTGATACCTCAGGCAATGCCCACTTTGAATTCCAAGTTGGGCAGTTCCTATTTGCAGTTTTTTTATGACATCATATTTCAGTTACCATATTTATTTCTCATTGTGATATTTTTTTGAAAAGTATAAAACATTTTTTTTCAACTTTTCCAATTTTTTTCTTTCTTTGCCTTTATTGCTCATTCTTCACTGTCGCTTCTCTCTTCATCTGTCATGACAGTCACCAGATTTCCGACAGCTTTACCCACATTGTCAGCCATATGGAAGAGATTGCCCACACTATTATTGCCTGTAAAGTAGACATTAGAAACAAAACATCATTATTTTCTACTGTAGTAACCATGGAAACAAGACTATAGCAGTTCTAGTGTTTCACTAAAATTTCATACTGTGATGTTATAAACTTATTAAAAGAAAGATTCTCAAATATCTTCAATCCAATCAGAGGTTCCTAACTGATTTAAAAGCCTTACAAAGGATACAAAAACTGGTTTTTTTTAGTAACAGTGGAGATCCCAGACCAATGTGTACAATTCAGTGCATGAGATGATAAACCATGCTTTAACAAGATCCATGCAACAGGTATGTCAGACGGAAACTTAAGTAATAGCATGCCTTGTGACTGCAAAGATCATACAAGTCCATGAGGAATTTCTCCATGGGTGGTTTCTTTCAATTTTGTTTTGTTGTTATTACTGTATTTTTCATAAGGGCAAGGATGGCTTCACAACACAAGCTAATCTCACGACAGGAAACGGCTAGCACTAGATGTAGCTAGCATTCTACAGGTGTTCAAAAGGATTACTATTAACAAGATCACACTGACACCCACAGACTACACTACAAGTTCATCAAATGTAAGAGAGATTTGATGGTAAATTGATTTCGAAAAAAGGACAACTGTATAGAAAATCTAAATCAAGTAGGTTAGTAACTCAGGTATGACTAATTGCTGTATTATCTTTATCATGCCCTATCTAGGCTACAGTACTGAAGGAAAAAGACTTAATACAAGGCTTACACACTTTACAACACTACTGCAAAAGGTTGGTGAGTACAGAGTGTTAATGGTACATGGTACAAACCTGACTGTTCCACTACATCAAGGGGGAGATGGGTAATAGGAACATGAATATCACTTCATGGGTATACCCTGGACAGTTCTTATTACTGACAACAGGGGTGAGGGGGGAGCATTACTTTAGAGGACTAGGAGGGGTTACTGACCTGAGGTGGTCTTATCTGATGGGAATGAATCGTTAATTTCTCTCATGACATCTTGTAGGTCAGTCGTTGCAGCAGTCTTATTGTTAAAGTAATACTGAGAATCATCTTTAAATGGTGGTGGGGTTTGAGTTGAGTATTCCTCTCCTGGTAATAAATACATGAATGGGGTTGAGTTAGTCAGAGGGAGGGGGCAGATGGTTGGGGCAAAGGGAGGGGGTCATTTCAACTCATTAAAAATGCCCATGGATTTCAGAATATGATACGTTGATGTACAAGCAAATAAGGATACATGAAAAAGGTAAAACAGTGGGAATGGAAAGAAGGATAAAAGAACCTTTAAGATGATTCTTGATGAAAAGTTTTAGAAAGATAGTACAGGGTTCCATACCAGGCAAAACGAGAGAATTTAAAAATTGTGTTACATTAAGCATTCATGAATTTAACTGAACTTAAGGGAAATGTGGTGGGAAACAGTAATAATTTCTAGATCACATTGAATACAATCCCTTTATTAAAATTTTGTGCAGAAAATTACCTGATATGTCTACCATACAAACTTTACAACAATTGTAACTGTCTTTGGGAGGAAATCAATGTCTCAGCTCTCAAATTACCCGGTAAATCAACTTAGATTTTAACCCAACCCTTGCAATGAATCAAATACATCCCGCTGCTAAACTTGTCATCAAAGTATTGACAATGTTTATCACTGACTAAGGTCGTAGCACTTACAGTAAATATGAATTTATATCCAAATATCAATTTTTTGCATCATGAAGTAGATCTGCTGATGTTCAGAAAAAAATTAAGATACTCTAATTCAGAAGTATAAAAGAACACACATACTTTTGCAGTGGGTTACTTAACCACAATGAAAAGAAATATTGCATTTATTGTCACTTTGTGAAGATACTTTTCTAACATAAGTTCTGATTGAAATTTGTTTCTAACCTTGATTATCACTGTCTCCATCACTTGTTGAAGCACCATTCGTAATTTTGGGTGCATCAAGCCTTGTGAGACGTGACCTGGATGGATGTGTTCCAGTATTACCACCTGGTAATGAACCAATGGATGATGTCGGTGTTATGGCAGGTGTTGTCTGCTGGGATGATGCCTGAGATTGGTTACCTCTATCCTGAGGCTATAGAGAGAGAGAGAGAGAGAGATTAAGCAATATGTTACTTAAAATGTATTACATAATCTCATGCACAAAAATATTTCTGTTATAAAATGCATCACATACAGAAATCAGCTTTGTATATTTTTTGTGAGTCAAACCTACAGAGATGTGACGACAAGAGGACCTGGCCCAATACACTACCATTTTATTTAATATATTGTTGTTACATATTTGATTAAAATAGCATTTCTCTAAACAGGGGCAGAATTCTAAACCAAGGAACTCAATTTTTGCAACTGCCTTCAGGTATACAACCAGTACATGTGGCAATATTTGTAATTATATCATACCAGTATATTGATGGCACAAATACAGTGATCTGATTGGTCGAGATGCAAAAAGAACCGTGGTATATTGGCGATATACCACAGCTGGCTTATGCGCAAGCTCTCAGCTTGAGAAAAAATCCGTTTTTGACGTTCCACCCCAGAATTTCAATATACTGTTATGATATAATAGCAATAAATCACACCCAGTGATGGTATACCACTCGATTTTGACCAGTTCACTTCATATATGCACTCGCTATTGCTCATGCATATATGTCGTGAACTGGTCAAAATCTTGTGGTATACTGTCGCTGGGTGTACTTTATTGCTTAAATATTACATGCTTGTACGTGAGACAGCTTTAATGAAAGTTTATTGCACAAACTCATGTGCAGTGTTACATATATTATGTTCAGCCTCTTTTCATCTAATAATGTTGAATTTTCTTGGACTTCAAAATATAAAATCTGACATGTTACTTTCCACAACCAGAGATGAATGGAAAATGTTTCAGTATATGTTGCAGTTGTCTGTTAATTGACATTTTTCTCTGGCATTATTTCCATTAATTTTGCAACTTCATTAGAACTGTTATGATCAACGTCACAAGCAATACTCATTAGGCAGAGCGTTGACTGAAAAAAATTAAGTATACAAATTAGTAATTCATTTTAAGCTCACTTTGTGAACTTGAGCTACAAATGAATGTACTAGTAAAAATGCAATCAATATAAGAGACTGTTACCTGTTCAAGAAGTTGTCGTAATCTTTGTAACTGAGCTTCTAACTGTCTATTGTGATCCTCTAAGATCTGCATCCTTGCTTCAAGACGTCCCTTGTGCTGCCGAAGCAATTTGGCCTCAGCAACCAATTCTGCATCTCTGGTTGGAGAGGATGGCTCAGCATCCAGAGCTGCAAAGTCCATCCTGTTCTCTAACTGCTCCCTGCGTAGTGCTTTCAGTCTTTCATATTCGCTTTGTAATTGTCTATGGAGAGATGGATAGAACCAGGTAAAGATGGCAGGTTATTTCCTACCCCCATGTAAAACTGCATTCTGTATTTTTGGATACTTTTTCTATCATCATATACTGCACCTTTATCACTAAATGTTAGACTAGAATATACCATCCTATGTAACCATTTCTGATGACAAAAATCAACACTTCTCTCTGGGTATAGATACTGTTCTCTCAGGTGTTGTGGCTTACAGTTATTTTTATACGATAAGCCATTAAGCTGTTTTTGTTTAACCTATTACTGTCTCTGTCTTTTCTGTTTTTTATTCTCTTTTGCGAGCTGTTAACTGATTATCGTTATTTGGACAAAAAAACATTAATTATGTAAAACCAGTAAATAATAGTTGTCATTTGTGTAGTATTGGTATTAAGTTGATTACACAATATTAAAATATTATAGTCAGCAAAGTCTGTAAAAAGGGGAAGTACAAAAACAAATCCATATTCTCACTGTTATGATTTCTGTAACTTTGGAACTTTGCATGACTAATGTCATGATAGTAACTTGTGTAAATCTGCACGGATACTTTTAACACCTTTTTATCCCGATCTAGTAAATGATAAACAAGGTGTACTGTAACTTTGAACATTTCTGAACTCCTTGAGTCAGTGTAGGGATTTCTTGAAATTCCTTGAGTCAGCCCCATACTGATACACATGTAAAATGCAAAATTTACTTGAGTCCAAGAGGACATTTTTCAGTCAGTGGTGCATCAAATGGGGATAGATGGGAACTGATGGGTGGTATACTTACTTGTTCTCTTCTTCCAGATCTGTGATTGATTTTTCTAGTTCTGACCTTTGTTCTGCATCAATGGTGCAAACTATTTGCGCAGGGCTTCTTGGCTGGAGATAACCAAACATGTAAATAATGATTTTAATAAAGTGGACTAAACTCATAGATTCATATGGATTTTAGCAAATTCACTTCATGTTTTCAATCAATGGAATACAGCTACTGGCCTGAGGCTTCAAAACTGTAGTGTTTTCAAATTGTGGTCTGAAATGACTCTACCAATTTCCTAATACTGTTGGGAAATACAAATCCATGCTGATATGTGCCACTGACTTTGCAATTATTGGCAACAAGTGTTCATATTTTGCCAGTTTCTAATTCACCAACTGAGAATTTGTAAAAAACATACTTTCACTCAAGCTTGATTATAATCTACTAATACATGTATATGATGCTACAGTAAAACACAGTATTGTGTAAAGTGAAGGCTGTGCAGTGTAAGTCATGTGATAGGGTTCAAGGTATACTGAGATTAGATCACAGGTCAACTATTTGTTTTTTTCACTTACCACAGCAGAGGCATCTCCTCCTAAACTCTGGCAGTATTGGGCTATTAGCTGATGTTCATCTTCACTGGAATAAGGAAATAATGAACAAACAATTAAAAGTGCACTTGCGTGGGCTCCCACACAGTCACAAAGATTTGGAGTTCATGAGAAAAGTCTTGTTTATGAGTATTAGAAGATATTCATACAGCACTATGGACCATGTATACATAATTCTTGTGCTAAAATCGTAATACAGAAACTTGAAACCAATTTCATTCATACTCAACAATAAAAGTCAGGGATTGATGTGCATATTTTTGGATTGGAGAAGAAAACTACCTAAAATTTTCTGACATTTGAAATTCAAAATGGCTGCTACAAACTGTGTTTAACTCTATGGAAAAAAAATTGCATTGTTTTTTCACAAAGACAAGTAGGAGAAAACTTAATTTACTACAGACAAGCTTCAAACTGAGCCTATATGAGTAGGAGATCAGCTACGAGTTGTAAAACTTTTTATCCAAATGTCTGTCCTTATGGCACACTCTACCCGAACATTTAAATGCATTGAAATAAAAAAGTAGCTGAAATACAAGAGTGGTAGGCTGCCCTCTGGAGTTTAACTGATTAAACAAAACATCACATGGATGCCCACGTTGATAGTGCATAACAGTTTTATACTTACAGGTCCGATGGAGTGGTGTTCAGCTGGGTCTGGGTTTGTTCAACTTCGGCTAACCTGAAGTAATATGAAGAGTCCTGTATATAAGCATGCTAAATAAAGTACAGTTGACCACTAAAGTAATCATGTATAAGGAAAGATACTAGTGAAAATTCACTGAATTTTAAATGTAATCCTTGCTGAATCTCATCTGCATAAATGCACATTTGGAAACTTTGACTGACAAAAGCTTGTGATTGGATGGTATCATTGTCACATGTTTTAAAAGCGCCACTCACCTGGAAGCATAAAGTTCTAGTCTTGTGTGCATATCCTGAGAAACAACTTGTTGAGGTGAAGGTGCAGGACTGTTTGAAAACAAATAGAAAACAGCCACATGTCAGGCTACTGCTATATACACTGCAGCTACAACGAGTTCTGTATTCAATGCTTGCAAGAAATTTATTAAGTATATGTTTGAAAGAAATAACATGCATTTTATCTTTGCGGATATCAAGTATCACCCATTTGAACAAGCTTGTGAAAACAAGTTTAAATGTTGGGCACAAACTTACGTTTCTAGGTCATCTCCTTCGAGGACAGTCTGAACTGGAAGATATCCTATCCTCGGGTGTTTCTGTAAGTGTCGCTTTGACTTGAATTTATTGCGTACAACCTTGGCAAAGTCCCTAACATCCTCCCCTGATGTGGACTGCAAAGGAAATATATCAAACATCTTTAAACTTTTGATTTCTATGATGTACAGTTCAAGGATGACTAGATCAGTATCTATTTGGATCTGGTGTTTCATGTCTTATGCTCTACAAAATCTTCATGTTCATATTTTTGGTTTCTTTCAGTTCGATGCAAGCTTAAAGTAAAGACACAATGTCTTCTGGTACCACACTGCTGCATTAGATCCTGATGGGTTTGTAAATTTTCATCCGAATTGGGAATAAACATAAGTGATTGTAGTGATTTCACGTTTAATATTTACATAATTTAATTTTAACATTTACATATAGTAATTTAATATACTTACAGCCGAACAGTATTCTTGCATTGGATGTGACAATCTATGTCCTTTCCCCTTACGACCAGAAAAAAAGCAACTCTGTAATTTGAAGACAAACAGAAGATGTCAAATGGTGTTGGGTTTCAGAAATCATTAACACATTGCAAACCTATCAGTAAAGATGATGTAACACTGTTGATGCCGATGTTGAATATCTTGTCTTTCATCTTCAAAGTACAGATTTGACTCAGAGTTGGTCAAGATTTTGACTATAGCAGTATTGTTGATCACGATACAGCCCTACTTTCATTCAGTTTACATTTAACAGACTTTAGAAAGTAGTGACTGTATAAAAACCTGAAAGGAATTAAACTGTTTTGTAAACAAGATGCTTGGCCTTTGTAAAAACTTGCTGTATAGAGAAAGGGTTTAGAGAATGCAGGTCATACTAAAACATTTTACTTCAAACTAGGAGAAGTGTAAAAGTGGGCCACTGACCTGACACATGTCAAAATTGAAACATTTCAAACATCGATAACGGAAGCCAACAATTGGACACTCTTTACAGACATTGCACTTTGATTGGTGCTTGGCAGTTTCAGCGGCAGCCAGACGGTGCACAACTGGCATCCATACTAATGACTGTGGTTCTTTCTTCATCCAATCAAGGAAGTGTGGCGATGAAATTTCTGGCTTGCCATTAGCCTAGAGAGATAATTCAAATGATACAGTGTATTAGATATTTTGTGAAACTCAAAATTAACAGTACCCTGACATGCTCATTATCTCAGCAGCTTGCAAAATTTGCAGACCTTTTTTGTCAGGGGCAGTAGATAATTCTGTAAATGTTACTACAATATCCATCTGTGTATGAATGCAATGACATTTACATAGGACAAGTCATAGAGGGCCCTGTGGAAGATTAGCCCGGGTATCCTGTAAGCAACTTTTAACCCTCTTTAAATAAAGATTAAATAAACAAATATTCTTTGTAGGTCATGAATCATTTATCAGTGTTCACAGACGAAAGGTTAACTTGGAAGAAGTTGAATTTATTTATGCATTTAACTTTTTTCACTTTAGACTTTGTCAAACCCTGATGACATATTTGGCCTTTACTATAGGGATGAAACTGGAGTATAATGACTCCCTTTATAATCAGTGGGGAGCGCCATGTTATGAAAGCATGCTTGAGAACTGAAACAATTGCAAATTATGATTTGTTTTCATTATTTGTAACATTAAACTTATTACCATAAAATACTCAAATGGTAACAGAGTGCAGTTGTGAAGTTGATGATACTTGGAGAGATTTGCTGACAAGATACAAAACTAAGCTGATAAACAATAGTCTGCTTACCATTTGGAAGCAACTTCTGACACTTGGCTCGATATTGCTGCCACCAAATGAGGCAACCTCTCCGAGCTGTTTTGGTATTTGTATTGTATCGTGTAGCAGTAGACCCAAACCTCTCTGATCCACATAGTTATTAGCACCAGCAACTAAACGGAACATATCTGCAAGATGAAAGGGTAAAACATACCTAAATCATCATCTTACAAATTTAAGGTAGAATGCATCTCAGGGACAGATATTCGGGTTCTCAAACTTTCACAGAAATTTTTTTGGTCTACCACTTGTTGGGCTTGTTTTCAAGCTCATGGGAAAACTTAAGTTTTCACTGGCTTACTTCTGTGAAAATCAAAAATATAATTTTCCCCTTTGAGTTCATAGAAGGATGGCAGCCAATTTGAATTTAAAGTCTTTGGAAATTCTGCACAATAAGTTTCTCTAGAACCAAAGTTTGCATGGCAACCCCTGATTTTACGCTTGATTTTGAAAGAGAATGAATGATTTAAAGTTCCATTATAGAAAGTTTAAGCAAAAGTTAAAGTCTTTCACTTTCCAGGCGCATACTGCCTTAACAGGGTAAACAGATCCTCACATGATTATGTGAAGACAAACTGATCTAACATATTCTGTTTTAAATGAAGTACAAAAGCTGGCAAGAAAGTGAGATCCTGTAAGTATGTGATGATAAATACAATTCAGGTTTTTGTACACTGTACAATAACTATTGATATTGATGGGTAACTGCTAATACATAACAGGTATTAATTACATAGACTGATTTGTATTTCAAGTGTTGAAATACTGTCTGTTTAAGTGTGATTTTCTTGAAATCAAACATCGACAATGTTCAGCTGAAAATCATGAATTCAGATTAGAAATTCCTGAGAGCGTATTAGGCTAGGGGGCATAATGATTTGTTGACATACTATCTTTGTACTATTTGTAATTACTTTTTACTTGGGTGAAATATCTTGTCTACTTACATCTGTACTTGTCTTCTAAATGTGCTTTACACATAGAAATGATGGCCACTTTAAAAGACAATACACGAATTTTGCCACTTCTTCCACTGTTGGGCAGAAAAAAAACAGAGTCACAAGGTTAGAGATCAGAACGTTATGGGCCAGCCAACTGTAAAATCACAAAACTAACAATATATTTTATAGAACTAAAATACCATGTTCATTAAGACTATCATAGACGCCACAGGCATTATCTACAGACACAAATCTGACGCTTCATTTGCCAGCAGGATTTGTGTAACCACTCCAAAGTTATGTCAAAAATGTGAAGCTGTATGTGCATTATACCTGATGATGAGAAAAGTGACATATGTCTTCCAATTATCAACTTCAAATATCTTTACGCCATAGGTTGGATGATTTTGGTTGAATAAGCAACAGGGTCATAATAAAAACAGAAGCTTCGTTACACTGAAAGAATATAGATTTTCTATTTCACTGTAATTTTCAACAAAATTTTGGTTTGAATTTAGCAAGTTTGTTAAAAATTTTAAATACCGCAAATTTTGATTTTGATATATTTTGAGAAAATAAGCCAGTCACTCACCTATCATAGACATTGAGAAGCCAGTTAAGACACATATCCACACACAGCGGTACATTGACTAGTTGTGGATTGTCAACTGCTAGATTGTCATACATGCTGGTCAGGATGTTGATCATTTCCATCACATCCATTAATTTATCATTCTGTGTTCGTAAGCCATGTTGATCAAAGGCATCAATAGCATTGTTCATGTTGAGTAAGTCCACTGTAAAATGGAAAGAAAATGTTTAAATTTTAAATTGCTTTATATTGTGATGTGTTACTATAGTCAGGTCATTAAGCCATGATTTAAATATCTGAAATTATGATATAATACTGTTTCTTTTCATTGATCCGTAATTGAGTAATATCTGTCATTGATCTACAATTTCTATTCTCAATCATTGAGTCATGGCCATCTATCATTGATTCATGACATTGTTTAAAGGGACAAAGTCGCTCATTTTTTCGTGAATTTTGTTTGATACGAGATACTACTTATATTGTTTGACATGTTGAAAGATACTGAATGAATGGGTGACCATGCATATATTCGACCCCGGTTTTAGACACGATACATGAAACCATCGCGAAAATGAATTAATGGTCATGACCATTAGTTCATTTTTGCGATGATTTCGTTTATCGTGTCTAAAACCGGGGTTGAATATATGCATGGTCACCCATTCATTCAGTATCTTCCAACATGTCAAACAATATAAGTAGTATCTCATGTCAAGCAAAATTCATGAATAATTGGGCGATTTTGTCCCTTTAATATCTATCACCATTCCATGATTGTTATCGCAACACTGATCTACGAAAGCAGTATTTGTCATTGATCCACAACATTGCTATTTATCATTAACCAATGACAGTGTAACATCTGTCAATGATCCAAAAAAATTGTTTACTGTCATTTATCTATGAAATTATTACCACTGCCAATCCCTTAACAATATATCATTGACCAACACTAGATTATCATTTTACAAACACTGATTTGATCAATATTTGTATCACTAAAGCACACTTTGCAGTCACATCGCCTTCACTGATCAATCCAACATCTACCACTAAGGCACACTTATCTCCATGGGTCTATTTACTGAGTGAAAGTGAGTTTTCAAACATTTCTATCCAAACAGATGTAGGAGTATTTTCTGTGAGAGGGGAAGCAGGAATGATCACTTACTGCACAGAGCTTTCTGGAGTCGCCTGAGTTTCATGGCTGTCCTGTAGGCTGAAAACCTGACATCGTTTAGGTCAGCCATGTTTTGGTACAGCTCAGTAACACTAGGGTGGTCCCAGTGAGTTGTCTCTGTTGAATGACTGTAAATACAATTTAAAGACACCCCTGGTTAGTTTATGAATGGAATAACCCATCTCAGTACTGTTAACACAAAATGTTACAAGTTTTAAAACACAAATAAATAGCAAGATTACACTAGGAATGCATCATATTTCAATCAAAGCTTTACCATGAGTAAACGATGTTGCTATTATATTTCAACACACGCGCACGGAAAGATAATACAGTTTACTGTAACATTCACAAAAGTTGATGTGGTATTACAGTATCAGCCCTACAAATTCAAGTCTCTGCAGATGCGTTAGGGTGGTCATCTTTTGGACAAGTATAATATATTCTTTGTTTTAATTTAGACAGACAGAAAGCATCGCAACAGGAATATGAATGTTACATTATTTGGAAGATTCCTAAAATTTGTACAACTTTCATTTCACACAATGCTTGCCTGCTAAAACAATGGGTATTGCCTCACCATCATGCCATTTAGCCCTATGCTATATGTGATGAAAATTCCAAAATATTTGCAAAATTAAAATCATTAAATATGTCATATCTTTATGGTTATCTCCCTTGTGAGTGCCAGACTTACTTGATGAAGTATGGAACTTTGTTTCCCGCCACAGCTCTCTCCCACGGCTGTTTCACCGAAGCTGATAAAAAAGAACACAGAACGAAGAATAAACATTCCAAAATCATCTAATAGATGAAATATTCCTTGCTCTCTAATACTGTTGTCTAATGTCTAGATGCAATGTTTTCTATTAAAATCTAACAACTGTGAAATGGTTCCACAAAGAGTTCATTTTTGGGGGGCAGGGAACAGATGGACTGAAACACTCTTTCAGAGACGGAAGGAGTGATGAAATTGGCTCCTTGATAAACTTCAGGACTTGAGGGTCAAAGGCTGATTCTATAAAGAGTTCATATTTTTCGGTCATACCAGTATTTCTCTGTGTACCCTAGCGTCATAATGCTTATGAAGTCTGACATGCCCAGTGACATCAAAGTTGTTTTTCTAGCCACATGAAATCCCCCTTTATAAGTGGTTACACAATTCCTCATTGAAGTGTGGACTAAACAAGATGTGACCCTGATCTCTCACTTCTACTTCCTGTGTCACTCTTCATTACACAAAATTGCTTGCTATTTTTATCTGTCTAATTTGCAGATGAATTGTGCTTACACAAGATGCACATCACAGCTTCACAGACCAGTGCATCCCATTGTTCAATTGTCTTTAAAGTATGAGATGTAAAGATCCGTCAATTAAGGCGGATGTCATTTAAGACTGTCTTGTTCAGGTGATGTACCCTAACTGTCAGTTACAAGAGTTGGATGATGCCATTAATCTAAAGGGGGTATTAATACTTGATCTGTGGGGATTTAAACGCTAACTTGACAAGAAATGCTGTGAGTTGGGTGGGATGATACCATTAATCTACAAGGGGTTCTAGCTCTTGATTTGTATGGATTTGAAGACTAACCTGACAAGAAATGCTGTGAGTTGGGTGGGATGATACCATTAATCTACAAGGGGTTCTAGCTCTTGATTTGTATGGATTTGAAGACTAACCTGACAAGAAATGCTGTGAGTTGGATGGGATGATACCATTAATCTACAAGGGGTTCTAGCTCTTGATTTGTATGGATTTGAAGACTGACCTGACAAGAAATGCTGTGAGTTGGGTGGGATGATACCATTAATCTACAAGGGGTTCTAACTCTTGATTTGTATGGATTTGAAGACTAACCTGACAAGAAATGCTGTGAGTTGGGTCCAAAATCCCTTTGTGCATCATGAAGCTGTTTAAATCTCTCATCCACAGACACTTGTAGTAACTTCCATCTCAAGTGGAGATCTTCGATACGACTCTTGTTGATGTTGCTCAGTGTGACATCAATTGTGGGGAACTGCTGGGCCAGTTCATTGACATGGTCCACATTGCCCTGTAGTGGTGTAATCTGGTCTTGGTAGCGCTGTTGCAAACAAATACAAATACACGACAGTTGGTTCAAAGGTCATTTTAAACCTCCGCTATCTTACACCCGTCAGCTATTCTCTTCAATCATTCTAATTTTCACTTCCAACAACTTAACAGTCATATGAATTAACTAAATTCCCTTTACAGTCATGCATTCATTTAATTTGCCTTTTTCACATCGACTTCCATATAAATTCCCTCCTGAGCATTACATTTAAAACCCTGAACTACAACATTTGCAAGTGCATATTAGCCTGATAAACACCGTTTTTAAAGAAAAAATAAAGTATAGGTATGTAACACTCACTTTAACTTCTTCTATGTGCTGTGGCAAGCTGTCGATGATGATGTCACCAACGGGTTGCCATAGTAACTTCTGAGCTTCAGCTTCATGTAATTTTACACTGAGATCATCCATTGCATGATGGAATGCTGACATTTTCTGTAAGAGCAAAAAAAATTTTTTTTATCAGTCTTTCTGATATGATTTCTCGTCTCCACCAAAAAAGGAAGTACATAAAACTCATTAAATTTAAACCACACTCCCTATATCAGACAAGTATTATTCTCAGCTGTGTTTATTTTTACAAATTCCTCAATTTGTGGCGTTTCTGTCAGATGCTGACTATACTATATTTTGTATGTTTCGTGTTTGAGTGGTAGAAAAAGTTTTGTCTCCATTTTTCAATGACGATGATACTTCACATCTGCTGAGTCCTCATTCCCTACTGCCTATGACTTTTTTCAATGTAGCAAAACCGCCAATGCCCACATTAACACCACCCACACCAGAATTCAAAACCACAGACTTTTACTTCAAAGCCCTCCATGCTAACTCACAAAGTGATTTTTGGCAGCAGGTTTGGAAATCAAAGATGAATATTAGACATGCAAAAACATGACAAGGTGACACCTTCACAATATGCAAATCATTATTGATCACAATTGATTTTATCTGTTGACTTCAAACTGGAAACAAAGACTGGTTGGATCTGCAGAACCCAATGGTAACAACCATTGTCAAATATAGGAGCTAACACATCCAGTGGGCTATGTGATAATTGTGGCCATGTAGTTTAAGTCAGATAATCACTGCCCCCTCGGAGTTTCTGATTTAGAATCAGTTCAGGTGACTCTACTCACGGTCATGACTTCATTGATACGTTTCTGCCATTCATCCGATTGGTTGTTGAGGTGATTCCACCTGTCTGACAGCAAATCAAGCTGGTTCTTTAGATTCCTGAGTGAGTCTGGAGAGGCATCAGGTCTGTCACCTGGAAGAAGGGAGAATGAAAAGAATGGGGAATACAATCAATTATTACCTGTTTTGGTACACTTGCCAAATCTGATATCAACAAGTTTTTGTTTCAACGAAGTAATCCTCCTGACAGAGATTATGCACATTCAGTGATCGAAAGACTTCTGCTGCACTTTACTGCCTACGTTTGGTAACATCCAAATGTCTGCAATGAAGAAGTTGGACCAACTACAGGGAAATGGGTGTGGGCGTGAGATTTGAGGTTAGCCCTTGACTCACTGTATCAACTTTCACATTTTTTTTAAAATATGTAATATTCAGTATCTACTAGGAATGACATCATCAGTATATCAGTATTGCAGATGCAAGTAAGATCAGAGCAGACTTCAGATCAGTGATATCCAAAGGTTATAGTTTGTTTCTCCTCACCTGGAGTTGTATCTGTTCCGTCTCCTTTATCAGCCACTATGCCTTGTCCTGTAGCCAGTGTATTTTCCACCACCGGTTGTTTGTTTTCAAGTAAGTTGATGAAAATTTTATGGTCATCACTCTGCTGTTGTACAGTGTTGAGATCTCCACCGACTGGCTGCTGTTGTTTAAGTTCTTCCTCTTTCCTTGCAATCCAGTCGAGCAGTTCTTGTATTGTCAGGATTTGACCTGTCCAGTCTTCTGCATTGCACTCAAGTCTTGTCCTAATTTTGTTTGTTAAAGGGAAATGACTCAGATGAGTGCCTTTTTCACACAATTTGGAAACTATTACTTGGTCTCCATTACGTCTACATCAGCTGTTACTCCAAACTATAGTTGGTATGGGGATTGATATCACAGTAACTGCAGTGGCCATTATTTCAGACATTGTTACTACTTCGAGATACTTCCAGTTCTTTTTTCTTTCAATAAATATTAAACCGTGATTTTTCAGTGCAAAACTCCAATTCTACACTGCATTACGTAAAACCATGGACTGTAAAGATTTAAAACTACAATGAAATGTGCATTTCGCCTTTGATTGGTGTGTTTGTACTATGATGAAATGAACTTTCCACTGACCTTATTTCAATAGATTTCATCCGTACATTTGTCCATCTTTCATTCATGTCATCCAGACGTCTTTGTAGCATAGTAGCATCTTCGTGAATTTCAATACTGCGTAGAATTCTTGTGCCTGTGTCATTGAGAGTTGAGAAGGCATTCTGGTGGGCATCTATCTCAGCTTGCAAATCCTGCAAGACAAACAAAATATTCAGTTAGACAACAACTTAATAATTATTGACTACTCATATTCTTTTGAAAAACTTAATTATTTATATCTGATTCAAAGTTTAACATTGAATTTTGATAAAGGGTTTAGATGTGGTGGATTCTAATCAAAATTCTCAAATATTCTGAAAAATATTTGGAACTTTGCACATGTAGCTTGTAATGACGAATAATCAATTTTTCAAATCGTAGGGTTAAAAGATGTGACTCTCTATGTACACAAATAAAAGTTCTCGAACAAAGTCATTTCAACAAAAGGAAATCATTGATAAAGTCATGAAAGTTATGGTATACACATTCACCAATGTTTCACCTGTTCAACAATTCCACAAAAATAATGTTCAACGTTTTACACATATTTCCTGCACTACATAAAGTTCACAAACACAGTTGTACACATTCCCTTCAGAGTTTCAAGCAACACACAGCATGGTATATCAGTGGAAACAGCAGATATGTTACACCATGATCATGAAAACTGGCAAGCATTTGCAAGTGATAATGCACAATCAGTGCTTTCAAGGGAGTTCCCTAAATTCAAGGAATTCTGTTATCAAGAAATATTTGATCACAAGCCCTCCGGGTAAGGTTTGTTTTATACATGAAAACTTCTCTTAACATTTGAGAGGACATGGTTAACTGCATCGAACATATTATGATTGTAGTTTCAATCATTATAAACATGATGCTTACTGCTACAGAATAATTGACTGAAATGTCAGGGGTAACTATATGACTATCCAGTGGGCAAATTTAGCTGCTGGCTATCTTTTAAGGTCCAAACTTTTTTATCAAATTGAAAACATATTTTTTGCCTACAATAATCTGACAATATTCTGAGAATGAGTGACGTCTTTGAAATGGAAGTAAGGCAGACACGATATCTCATGACATTTGTGGTGACAAAATTTTTAGCTGAGAAATGTTGATAAGAAAAAACCTAAACTTACAGTCAAATGATAACCACAGTTCATAGTGAAATCAACTGCGTGGGTAATGATGATAATAATTAATACATTAAAAAATGCATACATTTTGACTGAACAGAAGTTTCATATAGCGTAGATGCAGATGTACATTTCAACAAAGCATCACACAATTTTCATTTCAACTGTGATACAATTCTACTGCAACTCTGAGTGATATATTTTGTTACATTATGATACTACCATCATTGTCTGTGTCTGAAGTTTCCTTTTCAAAGGCACAAAACCTTGACACAGTTTTTTTATGAGTTGTTGAGTTGTAAAAGGACTACCTCATCAAAGCTTAGTGTTATAAACCAGATGTAGGTACACGGTGACCACTTAAAATTCTTGGTTTACTTTTATGGCTTGTATCAACAGCAACTGCCTATATCTTGCCATTACAACAACAGTTGCACCATCTCTAAATAGACCTTAGGAATGGACCATCACATTTTTGGAAGAGGGTGATCAGGATGCTGACGTGCCAACTTTTGAATTCCAAAATTTGACAAATCATTTATTTCAATTTTGCATGGCACACATGTTAACATTTTTATTTCCAGTAAGCTTTCATGTGAGTATTTTTTTCTTTTTAAACAGCAGCAACTCTGCAAAACTGTTCGAAAGTTTTGGTTTTCAGATTTTCCATATTTTTTTAACATCCTCTTCTCAGATCAAATGACCTTTCCCATAATTTATAGGTTACACTTTCAGCTCCTGGATTCTACAACTTCTGAGTATCCTCTCTCAAGGAAGTAATATTGATCACATTCACATCCTCTTTCAAGGACAAGAGTTTCTATGAGACTACTGGAATCCCTTTCCAACACATGCATTTCCTGAAATATTTCTGCATCCTTTCCCATGAGAACACTGAACAATTTCATTCACAGTGTATGCTTCCATAAAATGAAAGCAAAATGTTTTAAAACTGATATAGTTTTACCGTATCACACAAGAGAAGGCACAATGTTTGCCATCACAGAAAAATTCTAAAACATCATTTGAGGTGTAAATACTCTGCAGTGCCTCACAATCACTTTGAACTTCATTTTCACTGTTATTTTCGGAATTCTGTCAAATAATTACACAAAACTGCAATAAAGACAAATAACTTCAAGCTAATTAATACATAGTTATGTGTAAAAAATGAAGATTATATCCTTTGGACACTTTCAATCCTGCAGTGACTGGAATAAATCTGAGAATATTTTGTGTAGCAGCAAGCTAAAATGTTGTTGTTTTGGTTGAAGTTGCCGTTTAAATAATCTCAGAGTTGACACAATTTCCAACTTGTCAATAAGGACATATGTCTACATCTGTTCTGGAATTGCAGCGTAGTCTAAAAATATCCATCTTGCATAACTGTTGACACGTCCTAATGGTAAAACCATAGATTAAAGTACTTGATCTATGGGTCAGACATTCTTTCATCCATAGTAGAAATGCTCAGTAGTTAGGATTGTCAGCCAAGAGGCACTTGGCTGAGAGTCTTTATCTACGGTATATGCTGCAAACCTTGGATACTGGCAATGAAGACACCAAACAGGACAAGTTACTGTGTATTCATCACTTCAACATTCAAACTGACTAGAAAGTAGAAAAGAGAAATGTAACTGGTCAAGTACCTAGCCCACTCTCTTTAGAGTACTTTTTGTTTAGGGAGTCTTCCATGAATTATTGGAAAGATACCCCTTGGATAGTGTTTAATTCTAATGAAAGGACTTGTTTTTCTTACATTTTGAAATATTCTCAAAGCGATGAAATTAGTCTTGAATTATTAGTATTCTTAGACATGGTATACTATATTTCATTAGTACAATCCCATATTTCTCGTAAACAACACTCCCTGCTACCTCTTACATCTGATTCTTCTGTTCTGTTACATGAAGAAACCTGACCATTAAGTTTAATACAGGAACCATGATGTAACATGGTTCCTCATAAATGTCTCTGTAGATACAGAAGTTTACATCAGTTTATGCTACACACAGTGCAATTTGAAAGCCTGGTGAAGTTCTGCAGTATGGTGTTTACAAAAATTTATCTCTTCAGTTAACAAGTTCCAACAGCTGCTTAGAGATTTATGTGCTAATCTCAATAGGATCACGAGTACTTTAAATTACCAGTTATTTCCTGACTAACAGTTTAAATTCTAATTTACCTGCTCCAAAGCTGGTGGCACTATTAAGGAACAAAGTAAAACGTTGACCTGTAAGGCTTTTTAAATTACCCTTGATAGTAATAATCATTTCAAAGGATAGTAATAATCATTTCAAAGGGAAATTTATTTCCTGGAATTGTACAGTTGTCTCCATCGATTTCCTGTTTTACTAGTAAACACATGGTCATACATGACCTAACAACACAAACCTTTACAGTAAAACTAACACATTTATACAATTTTCCACCTAATTGATCATTATCATAATTTCACTTCCCCTTGCTAATGACAAGCTCTCTTCACACGTACATTTGAAATTCTTCGTATATGTGTCATACCTCACAATGGCACTGAATCAAACAATTTGAAATACAAGGTGACAGGGATTGAAATATTCACCTGCACACTGCACTGTGCAAGTCAGTATTACCTTGGTGCAGGTAGATTGCCGGACAAACACACTTGCCTGTTGAAATTAATACGGCATATACCCTGACCTCTCTCAAAAAATGTTGAATTAAGTGATAATTTGGTCATTTTGACTGGCAAAATTTATAGAGTTTTAACTTTTATTTCAATATTTCAATTCACAATAAGCTGATTGACTATGATCTGCGAAAGAAGTCCAAAAATACTGAGGGTGAATAAGCATGAAGCCACATATCATACCGGATGAAGAATGATACCAGATTAGCATGCCTGGCCTAAAAGTAATATTGCCCCTTCATTTCACTGGGCATACTCCATGAATCCAAAAAGAAAATCCTGCACTGGATGATGGGAAGAATGACTTGGAATATCTCATTGATAAACTACTGGTGTAACTCTGTCAGTGTGCAGGTAGTGAGAAACTGACATGCTGATGTGAAACATGACATGCACAGTGTTGCATTTTGTATTTCAACCCTGAGGGTAACATAGACAACCGGTGAAAGTATAAGTGAAGACAGCGACTGTGTTAGGTGCAAACTGGTCTGCAGATCCTTTCCATTTTGACAACAACATAATGCTTCGTCTAGAACCTCCAAAGCCCCATGTAATGTTGAAAGGTTTAAAAAACATGCACTCTTTGGATATTCTGTGTACTTTTGCTGATATTGACACTGGAAAACTGTCTTCATGACTAAGGATGCATTTTGATTTCTCTTCTTACAATATGGCCTGAAATACTGTGCTTTGTTTCATTGGGATCATTAATTGGACAAGGCATACACAGACCACTTGTAAAGTTACTATGATTTCTAACATATGTGTAGTGAGACTTTTTGACTGACAACTTTTCTATGTCTGATCAAGATTGCTATATTCTGCAAAATAGCTTCTGTTGACCTAACAGAAAAGTTACATAAAAATGTTTGCATGTACACTATTGAGCACTGAGAAAGCTGTACTACTGATAGTTCACTGCAAGTACAACTGAGAAAGCAAATCATTACGGTTTCTGTATACTAAACAGGAGATATATGAGCGCTATGTCTAGACTTGATGAAAATCCACATCTATAGAATGTCCATATTCTTTAGGAGAATGAGTGACCTTGAGCTCAAGAGACAAATCTTTCAGACTAAGCTCCTCCAAGATTCCGAATAGAAAATCTGTCAGCAAATAGCCTGACATATGTTTTGGTGATGCCAATCATATGGAAGAGTGTGTGATAGGAGTTTACACGGCCATATTTAGGATTAGTCTAAAGCTTCAAAGAAAACAGCTCATATGTACATTGCTGTTTGAAGGCAATTTTTACAATTTTAATGCAGATGAAATTTAATATTGACTATACATGCATTTAATACAAATTCTCAGAATACATGATCATTTAAATCTTGTTTCCCATATTCTGACTTGTTTATGCCTTCTTTACTTTTGAAGCGGAAACTAGATTCTTACAATTTAAAGTTCCAATAATGTTGCAGTTTCTGGAAGACAAAACAGCCTCTTTACAATGAAAACTTGTCTGACAAGTTTCTCAGAACGCATCCTGCAACAAAGATTTCATTTTCCTACAACCAAAATAAGGAAAATGAATCTTTCTTTATTGACACAACTTTTCACAAGAGGAGAGTGGAGCTTATCTAAAGATTTTTTGCGACATCTTTGACATGTTAATTTCTCATACACGTTTCCATTGTACAGTAAAACCTGTCTAAACCAAACACCAAAGAGACTGACAAAACTGTTCGGTTTACAAAGTTGTTTGGTTTATAGAAGTTCCTTATACATGGCATTCTATGTGGAAGGGACAAGAAAAGGTGTTCTGTATAGACAGGTTTCCAGTTTAGACAGGGTTCAGTTTAGACAGGTTTCCAGTTTAGACAGGGTTCAGTTTAGACAGGTTTCCAGTTTAGACAGGGTTCGGTTTAGACAGGTTTCACTGTATATAACAACCATCATTTGCAAGACATAGTCCTCACACATGAGGTCTGAAAAAAGTCTAGATTTACAGCTTCTCTATACATCACTGAAATTTCCTGTAAACTTGTTGGCTCAATACTCTGGCAAAATCTGTCTCATGGGGAAAGATTGGTTTTGTCTCTTAGTATTACTTAGTACTAGAATAACACTTGTACATATTTCTTTCACCAATTTACAGCAACATCCTTACGTAATGACAAACTATAGTGCATCAATCTTACAAACAAAAGTTTTTGAATTCACTTTCACAAATAGCACTATCTATTTTAAGAAATGTTCAAATCATCATGACACTTAAATGCTTAATGTATGTCGCCTGAGGCACTGATGAGACTTCATTTTCATAATGCAGTCCTATAACACAGGAAACTCATCAAGTTTTAAACACTGACAACAATACACCTGCACATTTAGGTATTCTGATGTTTTCATTCATATGCCATGTCTCCAAGAGGTACGTGTATTCTGGCATTTCATTCAAACAATAGTCCTAGACATGGAGGTATTCTAGCTTTTCATTCAGATGTACTGTTTCTTGGCTAGACTACCTTCACGCTGACAGAGGCTAAAGAAAAGGCGTACACAATTGAGTGAAGAAAATGTAATGCCTGATTTACACTGTATAGAGCCAGTGGTTTTGCCTGAATGCAACAGAAAGGCCCACTTGTGGAGGTTGAATAAGATAGCCAAGAGTGAGTCTGGTTGAATACCCAAAGTTCAAAAATGTTTAACAAGCTCATGAGTCGTCTCAAGAATTTCAGTGATAACCTATCTGCATGATAACCTATCTGCCAAATAATTTGACCATATCATCATTTGATGTTGCCATGACAACATTACACAGCAATCCAATGGATATATATTGGTATTTGGGACATAAGTGATAATTTGCCATTGAAGAAACTGACTGCAGCTTCTTAAATCAAAGTCTTTCTTGATAACAAACAGTCTGAAAGTAGCTCAACTAATCACTGAAGCATACCACTCCATCTCTGTTGACAAGTTCCACAACCCAGCTGATACACACAACATGTTCACATTTTTTTTAGCGGGTGACCTATTTATCCCCTCTTTTCAGCTTCCTGGGAACAGGAGACTCCTTAGACCAAACACTGCTGGTGTGGCCTATATAGTTACATCAATATATAGGTTAAGTTGGTAGATGAAAGAAGAAAAAGCAAAATTTGCAAAAGGAAATACATGCTGAACATACTGTGAGATCACATACATCAAGTTCCCCTATCTCATTACTTGGATTGACTTGCAGCATCATTCCTTATATGGTTGTGTAAGACACTTTGGGCTAAAAAAGTCAATGATTTGCTTCTTTTCATTTGAATTTTGGATTGCCTGCAACAAGGAAAGTCCCCCCCCCCAGTTGCTTGCCCTAAATGCATAGCACTCAAATACAACATCACACTTTTCAGAAGCTACTGTTCTATATACCAAAATATCTACTAATTTCTTTCAAATTCAACATAACCCAGTTTGAAACATGTACACAGTCAAAAGGCCAATGTAAGAGAATTCTCCGCTAAGTAAAACAAGGTATGAAAATTTCCTGTGCACTAGATGAATTGAAAGGTAACTGCTTGACAGCAGACGACAGAACAGTCACTCAGTATTTCCCTTGTAAAACACACCTTAGCACCTTTAGATCAATCATTGGCAGGAAATACACATTACAGAGTAAGCAAATGGATGACTGGGGTTTGTAGTCAACTTGCAAAGCACCACTTGAACCCACAGGTATATAAACACAATGAAATTACTATGTCATCTCTACACAACACGCAATGTACTGTAGCATAGCAATGGTAGAAAGATTACAGTGTGAAGTATATAAGAACTGGGATTTGGAGAATTGTCAACAGGTACACAGATGAAATGATATATTGATTTTTACAAAGTAGGAGAGGGTCAGGAATGTCCTGCCAGTAGACATACAGCCAGACCATACACGCATAATGCCTCCTTACAATGAAACTGAAAATCCAACTTGGGATGGATTTGATAAATACTTGTTGAAATCTTTCACAGTAGAGTTGACATATCCCAAACTTAACAGCTATGCCAATCATGTATAGAATGTGTAATCTTGCATGGAGTAAAACCTAAACCTTAATTCAACTATTCACACTAATTGAATAAGTCAATTTTTACTGTTAATCGGTTTATGGGGATTGCGACATGGTACTAGGCACGTAAACATTGGGGGAAAACTGTTCAACATGCACAGTGTTTAGAATGAACTCCAGGATTGGAATGTGACACTCTAAAGCACACAAAAACTCCACTCAGACATACAATTGTTTAAGTTGTGAAGGAAGTTGTGGCGATGTGGGATTTAAATTCTATGTGGTGTCTAGAAAGCCCATTGCATACGAAAACTTCATGACATGATCTACCAACAGCATCAAACCATTAACTGCAGAAGCAAAATGCTATCGTGTTCCACTGTTCATTGTTTCTGTGACCTGACCTCAGGAATCACAGACTAAAACCTAGCTCTTTTTGTCTTTTGATGTCACTGCATTTGAGCTTTTTTTGAAACAAATGTCGGAAATTGTAGTGGGAAGTTAACTTAGTTATGTCTACCCTTGCAGACATGTAAATCATGGTTCACGATCATATAAAACTTTTACAAATCCTACCAGAGTTGCTCCTGATTGATATGCACTAACTTTGAATGTGATGTGTCCATGCATGGCTGCTTTCACAAATTCATCTGTCTCTGTTGTAGCTTACACAGGTCTGATAATTTTCAAATCACTATGAGCTATTAGTATCCTTCAGCTGATGGCTGAAGGTTGACATACACATTAACCTCTTAACGGAAATTACAGTAGTGACTACCCACTTAAGTTTCTACACCAATTTAGTCGTTTGACATCAGTTTTAATTCCTTCAAACATCTTCAAGGCAGTGTAAATATTATTTCTTTTAAAATTCTTTTGAATGCCAGCACTCAAAGCACCCAAACTTCAAGGCTGTGCATCTCTACTGGTATGTACTAGCCTTCTAGTCTTACCCATTGACAATAGATATGATCACCAATTTCTCAATTTCAAATATCAACAAGGGCAAACAGATTCCAAATTGCCTTGACCAGAAAATTGCCATTGTTAGAAAGCTTAATAAACACAACGGAAAATGCCTTTACTTCCGGTCAGTTTTGCAAGGACTCATACACAATTTGCTTTGCCATTGTATGTGAAGATATGAAGGTCATTCATTTTCATGAAAGTCACTACTACTATTTAAAACGGTCTTGTTGCCTTTTTGACTGTAGGCGCTGTAGTGTTACCACAGATGTCAGTAAAATTCCTGTATTTCCTGTCAGGTCTTTTCATTCAAGGTTTATTGACAGCTTCCATTTCAGGACTGTACTATGAGAGCACCAGACACACATGAGTTAAAGCAATCAAGAATCAATTGTAAACCTTCTGAATAAGATATATTCTGACAATACAGAAGGCACCTACAAAATACTCATCCCGGTCTGCAACACTTAGATGTAATTACAGGACTAGGAATAAACTACCAACATGTGGTATTTGATTTGTTGGAATGGTTTGGTAAACATGAAGTGTGTTTCATTAGAGTTTACAGAGTTAGTAGGCAGGTTATGATGGAAACAGTCACCCAGAGAGAGCGTCAAGTTTTGAAGTATGCCCTGCTGGAAAGCATTATCTTTTTTACAACTAAATTAAAATGTCAGAGACTGTGTGTCAAACACAGGCAGTCAAATCCAAATTGTTAAGTATATGGAGTTGTCTGTATGGACTTTACACAGCAATTAACCTTTCATGTTGGGATTCCCAGACAGCGAACACACGCCTCCAATGAAGTGTGTACGAGTACGTCCCATTAGCTAACAGAGCAATGTTTGATGTCTAAAAAAACTGACAGCCACCCACTCACCCACTGTCAAAGATGATATAATATGTGCTAATGACTAATTCCGTTGAGGACTTCTAGCAAATCAGTAAATGTGGAAAAACTACTACCAAATGATTTTGACACAAGGACAGTGCCAAAACCCATAAAAACAATGTGTTCTCTTATTTATAAATAAACGATAAAAAGCACATATTTGTAGGAGGAATCTATGCACCCTGGTTACAAGTAACCTTAGCAAGTCACCTAATTCCTATGACAACACCCTGCCTTTGCATTGCTTCTGACAGCGCTCCACATCACTTCAAATTCACACATTTGATGATGATAATAAGTAATTTCTCGGAAAGCAATGAATTCGTAGAGATAGACTGTGAAATAATTGATAGCCGGAGACTGAATTTACTCTAAAAGTGCAAAACGTACCCAATTTTCACTAAGTGGTTTCCACTCCAACTCCATGCTATTGGATATGCGTGTTATGTAAACTTTAACTTGAGTGACAAAAATCCTTGTGCGCACAGTTCCTGTTCTTTTTCACTTGGAAACCCTGGGGTATTTTTCTCTCTAAATCCTTAGATGTGTAGACAATCCTCGATTTCTCTGGGATCTCTGTACAAGCTCCCTGCTGTAATATGAAGACTGGTATACAACTGGAACATCACATATAGGCCATTCCCATCAACACTGACAAGGCAGATTTCGCGACAACACTGGCGGACTGTAGTTGACTGAATGACTGGCTAGGCACCCCAAGTGACTTGTACATCCATCTGTAAAGTTTTTATCGGACCAACCAAACAAGCAGCGGTGTCATATTTCCTTTCCAGTTGTCAGGGGCGACCTCTTAATCCAAATAATTTACAGGGTGTCTGACTAGGCTCATGTAAAGCTGGCTTTAACACAGGCCAGTTTAGTAGGAGAGGAAACACTCCAAACCTTTCTCTTTGGGGCAGAATATTTAGTCTGTGCGATAAACAGTGAAAGGAAGCTACTGAATTCAAAAGATGCAGTGCCGGTCCTTGTGAGCAACATCCTCAATAAGTTCTCCAGACAGAGCCAGACAATGCTCACTGATTATTCAGCTTCACATACCTATCACACAATGGAACCGCCCAACCCACTCTACCCACAATGCAAAGATTATACCAAAGTGATGGCATTGGAGGGATCAAGGGGTGTAATCACCCATGTGCCCGGGGACATGACAGCTCACGGACAAACAGAAGTTGAAAAGTCCCCTCAATAGGCGGTAAGTAAAATCTGGTTTTCATTCTAGTGTCTGTGAATGTCTTGAGGGATGAATGGGTTCAGCCAAGCTTTATGAAGTGTTAGTGTCTATGCCTACAACAAATGAAGTTGACATCTACTTTCTATTTCAGTACTATGCAGATGTGTAAAGCCTCTGACCTCAGAACAGAAAAAGGCCTTTACAATGCATATTTGGTTAACTACACAGCCAGACTTGTAGACTACTCAAGGTATTTCCTCTGGTATTTATGAGCTAGTTGGCTACAAATATAGAAGTACTTGAGCAAACAGGCTATTGGCATTACTGAGACTGCAAAAATGCTACTATAAACTCAAAAACACAAAACTAAATGCGGCATCTTTATGGGATCTAATTTTTTCTTGTTTCACTAGTTTCAAGAAAAGACATAATAGCGGTCAAAATACACAGAATCATGCAGAATCGCATTATCACTGTAAACTGTTACAACAACCCTAGTTCAAACTTTTTATTTGCTGTCTCCTAATGTAGTGTTACCCTATCTATTTGTTGCAGAGTCCAACTTTCAAGAATATAGTCGACACAAATGAAAGTCCACCTGTCTGAATTCTTTCTCTCAATTAATAACCTCAATGAGATGTTTGTTGAGGTGACTGTTAGTTTGTTTTCTGGTTGAATGCTCAGTTGAAAACTGGGAGTCGTGATAAGGTCAGCTGGGTTGACTTTCTATTGAAATCAAATATAGAAATAACAGGAAGAGGGGCAGTCAGAAGTATTTGCTGAACATTGTACAACTGACCACAGACTTGAGGTCAGTTTCCTGCTGAATAATGTCGACTATTCACACGTCATTTCAGATCAGTAAGTGCATTAGTTTTGTGCTTCTGTAGTCTGCTTGAGAGAAATTATGTAATTTAACCACTCGGTTATTACTTGTCTCAGGATCTTCGATAAAGCAAGTCCGCTCAGCACCATGTATTTTCTAGGTGTACGTTCACATTGACTACTTCAGTACAAGCTATACCACATCAGGTAGTGTTTATACCAACAACTACTGTTTGTATGAATCTGGTAACGACACACCAGAGTATTATATCCATTTCTACTTCTGCATAAGTCGACAAGCTAAGTATTGAGTACTTTATCCTTACGACCACAAATACTTCTATGTTGGTCCAGTCGAGTCAAGTGGCATGGCACAGTTATATATCTACACAGTATTGTTTGGATCGTATTTGAACTATTGCCATTGAGGTTAAAAAATGTTTAAAAGTTCAGAAAATTTACATAGCCTTTGGGGTTCCCATAGAGCAAAGGGGGCAAATAACTGAAACATTCCCTTTAAATGCGAGTTGCCCTATTGTCAAAACTTTATACAATTAATATTTTTGACTCCATGAATTATAAGGAAATGGTCAATTTTTAGACATTTGGAGAATATACTCTTGTCATATCAAGAGTCTATTTCCTGTATCATTTTGATTACTGATTAGTCTACAACTTATCCTTCAATTTTCATGTTTAGGAAACCCATATCTCAGTTGGGCTTCCAAGATCCTGAGAGTCGGAAGGGTAGGTTCTTGAATTTGTTGCCATCTTCTGTGCAAGGCCAAAAATTTGTACAGAAAGTTTACAAATATTTTCATAAATGTGTATTTTGAGTACAAATTGTAGACTTAGTTAATTAGAACAACTGATTTCAAAAACACACTTTCCCTGGTTATCAACTGTGATTGTAATTACTGAGAAGAAACTGATAATACATTGTGTATACAATGGCCAAAACAGAAGCTGTTGTGTTTGTATCTCAGTTACATATGCCGACACTCACTGATGCATGAGAGACCAGTAGCATTTGGGAAAGACTGTTGGAAACTCTAACCATGAACGGAAGTCGATAATTACAAGACTCCTTCCAGTTTGACTAGAATTTCACTTCCAGAGATAACAGATTTATTTCCACTGGGTAATGTTTGTTTGGGTTTACATCAGCTTTGTGGTTTTCAAAGACTGCCATATGGCGTCCTTGCAGCACATATCCAGCTAAGAAGAATGGGGAATTGTTATTCCAGAAAGGCCTAACAGCAGAAATGCAGTCTCTTTCTCTCAGGCCCTTGACAGCTTCATCACGTTCATGGTGCCTGGTTAGTCACATTGAAAATGTACCATCAAGTCACAGTTACATAGCAAGCAATTGGGTCTGTACATTTTTAATGTAATATCATTTATGGTATGAAGAGTTCCCAATTAAAATTCTGAAATTCTGTGAAGGTTTTTCCCCCCAAAATGTTGAAAACCATTAAAAGTAATGTTTTATTACAAGCCTCTTCTGCGTTCTTTAATGATAATGTTCAATCGATTTCATGCTGTATAAAGTCTCTCGCTATGCCTGATTTGAATGCCTGGCTGTGTTTGTGCTTTGATAGCACGGAGGAAGGTATTTATTTCTCTGTACAAGTGTGACGATGTGTCTATGTGTTTGCACATGGGTGTGTGTAAGTAGGCAAACAGTGATTAAATTCACAATGTAGACAGTTTTGAATTGAAATGCAAAAACAAAATAAGACAGGTCAATATTTACGTCTGTAGAACAGACATGGAAAGTCACATGATCTCCGCTGTTACACATAAACAAGTAAATAAACGCTTGACATGCCTGCACAAACTTTGCATGGGGCAATTGTCTTTACAGAAACACAATATTATATTTGAAAGATGGATGCTGAAGAAGTACTTATTTATTGTAGTCCCTTAAAACAGTCAAACTGATTTTGCAGATCTAGACTGACATTTGTTTACAAGCAAATTGTGCAAGAATTGCATTCATCTCAAAGTGATGTTTCTCCCTAGGTTATCTCCTTTTTCAATCAACTTTCACTTGTACACTTGTTTATAATGTGATTACATTTTTTTCCACCACATCAGTTCAAGAAATGTCATGGCAGAAGCGCTATGACAGTAGTGAATAAACAAACTGGGTAGTAGTGGTACATCTGGACAGGGAACACATTCATAAGTTTTGGATGGCAGACATAGTTGTGTGAAACAACAAGGCAGAGTAGTGAATCTGAAGAAAAATATAGACTGGAGATAGAAGATAGATGCTACCAGACGCTGAGAAAACCACTGAACCTGATGAGAAAGTCGACTGGACTCTCCTTAATTAGGATGTGTTGAACTCATCCCATCCGCAGGAGATCACACAGCTTTCCTTTTTTTCCACATTCTCTTCCCTTCCGATCACAGACCACACAGACATCCAGCATCTACACCACTTACCCTATACTGTTTCAACCAAAGTTTCAGCATATCCTGGTCTTCCAAGGCAACTTCATTTTCTGTTTCCTGCTCTAATCTTTCCATGGTGGTCTCCACTTCAGACAGCCAGGCCAGGAACACACCAAGCTCTCGGTCAAATTCTTGTAGGGCCTTCAGTGCCTTCACAATATCTCTATGTCTCTCATTTGACCTGGTATACACAAAAAAAATCAAAAAATTAACACTTGGCATTACAGTGATTTTTATGCACTAGGTCATGTTATTTTCAAAAGTCTGAAGTTCTAAAAGTTGGTGAAAAAATCTTGACATATATTATATGCAGTCTACCAACCAAATTATATTCAATTATACAAATGTTGTATCAACCATTATCGTATTGACGTGTGAGTGTAAAGTATACACAACTGGAAGATTTCATACTGCTGTGATCACAGTTCATTAGCCCCAGAGGTCAGACATGTACCCTGTCAACATTATGAGGTATATCATGGGTCACAACCCTAGGAATAACGCAGAGTGCAATGCAAAAAAGGAGGTCTACATGCACTTTGGAATAGCAAAACTGCATGGAAGACATTAAAATTGCTGAGACAGACCCAGACACTTTCTCCTGGACAAGATAACTTCCTCTGGAAAAAACTGCACCCATTGCAAGACCAACTGTGTAAAAGTGAATACTGCTTTTACAGATGAAACAACTGCTAGCACATGTGTGTATACACTGAGAGAGATAAAGTAATGTGTGCCTATGGCCAAATTAGGCAGTCTTTTCCCAGTTGGCACTGTTTATCTCAAAAAGATTTCTTGGAAGAGTCCATAATTGGGTTAGAGGGGAGTTTAACATCAACAATTAGTGATGAACATTCCACACTCATCAATAGACATCTGTCTGATAGGGTGGTACGATATCTCTCCTTCAGGATATCGCTGAAGTGTCATAGGAAACCACTGCTGACCAGCACCTAAATGACTAAATCTGTGTTCAATGTTTCCGATAAAACATTTCTTTCATTTGAGCTGATCATGTGTAGCTATATGAAAGCTCATGGCATTGTATCTGATAATTATACCTGAGTGCATTTGATATAAATCTATAATCCCATCTCTAAATAGTTCCATATTAAACCAGATTCTTCAAATATCTCACATTTCTAGTAAATAATGACATCACTGGTAACCTTGATTCCTACTTTTTGAGTTAACCAATTCTATTTCAACCTTTCCCTCAGGAAATGAGTTGTTTTTCCAATCTACAAGCATAAAGTACTTCAGACAGTATCAATCAACATACACATCTTGAGTTGTGTCTGTACATCAATGGTTTTTTGCAAAGTTCTTAACCTTTTCTTTCCTATTAACCAATGCAAAAGTCCACCAACATTTGAAAACAAAGGGCAAAACCATGGTGAACAGTTAAAAGGGGTGAGTGCTAACCAATATCATGGAAAGTCTACACTTTTCTGTTTGTTGTGACGGATGAAATGAACACTCACTTGTTGACCACATGACTCCATCTTTGATTCAGACTCTCAAGGATTTGTCTTATTTTGCTGGTGTCATCGTTGCTGTATTCCGTTATCAGTTTGTGTCCGGAATCACTCACTTTATCCACACAGGGCTTCCACTGCTCAACTTCTTCCATGAATGCCTGAAATGAACATATGCCCAATTTTAACCCTTTGAGCGCTAAAGTCAATTTTTGTCGCCTTTGTAAAATATATCCTTGTCAATTTTTTTTGAGATTTGTGCTAAAATTTTGATAAAAAAGTGTAGCCAATCAAATGTAATATACATTTGGTCAGAAATTCTCAAAAGAATTTCAGTTAAATTCATAAAATTAAGTAAAATGTTGCACTCAAATTTTGGTGGGAAAAATTAAAGCACTCAAAGGGATAATAATTGAATTTTTCAAAAATAGTCAAAATAGTTTAAAGCTCCTCTAGTAATATTTTATCTCCAAATATGGTGTGGCAGATTTTGTCTCTATGCTATGATTCACTTGTTTTTGACAGTGTAAGTAATCACATGAACACATGAAGGCAAAGGCAATACATGTGTATGTGCTTGCAGATATAGATGGCAGTGTGTAGTGGTCGTAGATACAGAAGGTAGGTTTGTATGTATAAGAGTACTGTGATAGTCATCATCTTGGAATTCAGGCTAGAATTGCACATCAATGTTCAAAAAAAATATTCCCACTCAAAATACAAGTAATGTTTAACATTTATCAAGTTTGTTGAAATAACAATTTTTACAAATATCAGACAGATTCTCTGATCAAAACTAAAACAAAATCCTGCTACAATCAACAGTACACTACCTTTGTACTTTGGGTATTAATCCTGCAGTTGTGAGGAAATCAATAGAATTGAACCATCTTAAGCAAATGCAGGATTAGATTGTCGTAATATCATCTTACCCTGTGTCTGTTGAGTTGCATTTCTAGCACATCAACTGTCTGTCCAACATCATCAAGGTTTTCAACCGCTTCTTCCATCTTCACCAACCAGTTGAAAAGCTCATCTTTCCATTCATGGAATTGATGTGAGTCTTCAAGCATGTTGTCTAGCTGGTTCTTCCTGCTTGTTACCTTGGAAACCGCATCATTCCAGTGCTCCTTCAGTTTGTTCACTGCATGGAAAAACAGCAAAAAATCAAACAATGGATAATTCCTGGTGTAGAAATTTTCTGCTTTGAAAACCTAAATGCTTTTATTCAGAAGGAAAGTGATTAGTCTTTTCCCCAGCACTTTAAATAATATATGATGTAATTTTGTGATGAAATACGATAATATAATCCTGTTGCCAAATCTGTAATGTATGCATTTTTCAGTCTCATTATAAATTCATTGACGTGGATCGGATGGAATAGAAAAGTTCCACAAGAAGGACAATGTATAAAGCTACTTGGTAAAACCTTTTTCAACACTTGGTGGCGCTACAGTACAATACAAGAAACACTGTATCACCTTTCTCTTCCAGAACTCTTTTGTCACTTTCATTGTGTGATTCTGCTTTGAGGTTCTCTCCTTTGTTGATCAGTTCATCCAAATGTGGTTGTTTGGCTTCCAAGTCATTGAGAACACCCTGTAGAAAGTGTACAATATCTTTTAGCTTGAAATTTAATCAACAGATTTTGTTTATTTGAAAATCTGATTATCAAGATGTAAGATGTTTTTGGTATTTCTTTTTGGCTTTCTGCAATATAAACTTTGGCAAAATATGATAACACTGGTTCAAAAGTGCAGTTATGAATTAATTGTACCAAAGTTGCCATTATATGTCTACTTGACTTATATGCAAAAATTTATTCTTATTAACTTATCATTTGATTTATGAAATATGAAATTTACAATCCAATACAACATATTCAATGTGTCATGAAACTAGTTTTATATGAACATAAAAAATTTTGACACTTCCAATTTATGGAAATAATGAAAGGCAAAGACTTTTTAGCTCAAATCTCATTGAAAAAGATGGGATTACCATTTGTCAAAAACTCCTTAGGCACAAAGCTTGGTTGTCATAAGGCATATAAAAGTATATGTGATAAAAGTTACAACAACAAACACATGCAAAAGTAACAAGCAAAGAACAGGACATATCAAAAATTAAAGGAGGACACCTGAAACACACACAACGGATGAGAATTTACCAGAAAGGAAAATAAAATAGGCAACACAATAAGAAAACATTACACAAAGGTGAACAGGGAGGGTTTGGTATGGCACTGCTCATTAATTTAGGATTAAAATTTTGCCCTCATTATTCTAAATAATTCAACACCATTGCACTCCCATTTTATACTCTGCTAACCATTACCATGTCAGATCTAAACCTTACACCCAAACCACGTCACTGGACAATGGACGGACACACAGACCTCTAAATGTCGCATTCCTAGCTTAACTGCTGTTACCAAAGCTTTTATTTCTTCCAAGTCTGTTGAAGCTATTTGACTCAAGCCCTTTTCAACATAATTCAACCATCCATGTTTCTATACAGTGAATTAGAGGTGTATGGTCAGTGTCAGGCTGTGAAATATTGGTACATTGCCAAGTTCAATGTACTTGAATGAATAGTTGTCTATTGTCAAACAAAATTTAACTTTTTTATTTTATGCAATTTTATAATTTATTTTTGGAACACACTGAAGTAAAAGATCTTCAATAATAAAATACACCAAAGGAAAAGTTAAAATAATATATGTTTGATAAAAAGAAAAAAAATTACTGAAACAGTTTAGCAAAGAATGAAATTCACAGTTTTCTCCAAGAATGAAACGTGAGTTGGTGAAATACCACTGATTCACATGTAGAAAAAGTTTCTCACGTGATGTAAAGTTTTTTTATATTTAAATGAAACCCACCAAGCTAATGACTCACTCTATACTGGACCGTTTTTCTCTGTTCTGAATCATAAATTGGGTCACTTCAGAAAGAACATGAAATGAAATTGGCCCCTTATTACTGTAGAAGAACCTTCATTTTTCTCTTCCAGTCTATTGATCAGTTTCATCTGAATTGTATATTCTTTAAATTCTAAAACTGAAATATTTATCACATTTACTCAGCATTTTTCCCTAGACAGCAACACACTTGAAAGAGGATCACAATTAACATGCAGGGTGAATGACAAACGCAAGCAGAACGTTTTACGATAAAAACATTACAGAGAAGTTTTTCATGGTAGAGAGCTTTGGTTATGTCACACATGTTGGTAGGGTATATGCAGGTATAGTGATATTAGTTTTAAAATTTATAGCATCTTCTCTGAAAGCAATAAACAAAGAAATCCTACAACCTTCTGTTTGATGATTATTTCCTCAATCTCTTCCACATCACCAACGGCGACGATCTGTGACTTCAGCATGTGATCTAGCAGTGTCAACCAGTCACGCAATTCGGCAACTGCTTTGTCAAAATCAGGCCAAGGTGATGGAGATTCAATCTGTCTTGGTGGGGACGGAGGAGCATCTATTTGATCTGGTGCTGCTGCGTGTGTTGTTGTAACCACCGTCTGAGTTATAATTACTGGAAAAAAACACAATCAAAATTTCAAACCTTGGAACCTAGAGATCAATCAAATGTTCTTATTTCTTCATGCAAATTTTTTTGTGTACAAAGCAAATAGAATTATTTCATCCTTTGGATCTGGGTGGGAAATTTGGAATGCGTAAGTTATCATCCCTAATTGCCTGCATTTCTGTCAAAGTTGTTGATGAAGCATTTTATACACAAAGATTTCCTGCAGTGCAAGAAAGATGAGCCCTTACCTGTCTGCTCTCTGAAGACTTTTGATTCAATATCAGCATCAGAGGTTGGCCGTAAATGAGTAGCCATGTGTTTGATCTTGTTCCAGTCAATTGTGAGCTTGTCAACTTTTTCACGGATATGGTCAGGAAGTATGGCTCCCATGCTGGCTGCTTCCATAGTCAAGGCTGTGTATGTGTTGTGGACACTGTCAATGTTGGCTTGTCTGGCTTTGAGGGCTTCCTGCATTGTCTGGAAATTAAGGAGAAGGGAAAGAGGTCTTTTAGTTTTAAAGCATTAAACTGAATATGTGTATCAGTCTTTGTGTTGAGTTTGATGTAAGAACTCTTATCCAAGAAGTAGGGTCCATTTTACTAAGTCAGGCTAATGTGCAGCATCTCAGAAGCTGTTATTCAATTGGTTGGCTGAATCTTACCGTTATCATTGAATTATACACAATAGACTCCCTAAGTTGCTATGAATAGTGACAATCGACCAATCAGATATAACTTTCTGAGCCAGCTGCACATCAGCAGACTAAGTCAGCTGTGTAAATGTCCTATTCAAATGATGATAATTTGGGTAAGTAAACAGCTTATACAGAAGTCTGTCATACATAGCAAAACAGTACAAATCACAGCACTATAGAATTTGGGCAGGTCCCATACAAGTTCTCTGTTTTAAACATTTGTCAAAATCTGTTTTTAACACATTAAATTAAACTGTTGGAGTACCTTCACGACACAACGGCATTATATAAAATTGCTGTCACACAAAATCCTGCTCAAAATGTATACTACAGAAACAGGTTTGAACTGAGAATTATTCGATATTGCAACTATCAAGGAAAATTTACCCTGGAAAACAATGATGATTGCAAATGTAGCACAGTTGGGTTTTTTACCAAATAAGATTTTGCATGTTCATTTATCACCCTGAATGAGGGAAACAGTTTGTGTTACTTGAAAAGACCCATGCTTTAAGAAATGATGAACTATACAACAACTGATCAGTAGTTATTCTCTATCCTCTTCAAGAATCTATTAACTATTGTATGGTAATTCTATAGTAGTACCAAAAGACTTGAACCATGACTTGTAGAATGCATCTTCACGACAGATATACAAACTCTCAAGACTTAATGATTTGCTGGTCTACCACTGTGCAGTTTTTTCCTTGACTTTGAATTCTACGGACCAAATAAAGTTTCCACTGTCTTGTTTGCATGACAATTTAATTATTGAACGTATAGCTGCCATTTTGAGATTAACATACCACTAAATTTTCTGTAGTTTGTTTTCCTGAGACCAAAATTTGCATGGTGATCTCATATTTTCATACTTGAACATGAAAAAGCATGGTTTGAAGGCAGTTTGAGCAAATGTTTACAGTGTTCTGTTTGGAGGTGCATACCACCTTGACAGCTGTTTCAGGAATCCACATACCTTGGGATCAACAACCAATGAATCATGTTCTTCATTTGATGTAGCTGATCCAACTGGACCTTGCTGTGTTTCAAGTAACTCCATAGTTGCCTTCATCCACACTCCTAACTCCTCCAACTCTTCAATGAAGGTACGCACTGTGTGCAGTTTGTCCTCAAGCATGTGACGGAATTTGGGCAAAGTGGTGTACACCTAGTAATGTAGATAGGTTAATCGTCAAACACTACTTATCTTCCAACACTACCTCAGAATTCACATTGACTTGGTTACTACATAAAATTCTATGATTTACTTGAAAACTATTCCCTTCCTCTTTTGAGATCTTTTTTGGTCTTCTTGATTACAAAAATACTGTGACTGAAGAATTTCTGAATGTATCTATAGAGTTATGTAAAAAGATGTAGTTTTGACAGTTTAAACATGTCAGCAAACCATTAAAGTATGTCAAATCCTGTTCTCTATATTTTTTAAAAGATCTTCAAATCTAATGCTTGAAGTGTCAGTAGCCATGGTCTGCATGCCTTCAATGCTGTGTGTTTTAGCCCTTTCAACTCTGTTCTGAATTGTAGAGGTCATAACTTAAACATTGAAAACAATGGAATTTGGCCATACCATGATTATGAAAGAGAGAGAACGGTTGTACTCAAATCAGTAACTTCAAATCAATTCTCTTGGTGGAACATTTTTCCAAAGTTCCACCACAGATTTCTTACCATACAGGTATACTACAATGGATTCTTAACACTAGCCACATTGGCAATACAGACACCAGATACTTACATAATCCCACCTAGTGTTGAGGTTGTGTAATTCTCTCTGTATCTCCACAGTCTTGGCACTGGGTTCACCAGCCTGTATGACCAGTTTCTCACCCTTTTGATTTGCAGACGTCAAAGTTTCTTGACGTTTTGGAAGCTCATCCTCTCTGTCCTGTGAAAGGTGAAAATATAAAATCACGGCAAAAAAAATTGAGTTTACAGATGAAGTTTTCCAGATCATAAAAATAAAACAGAAACCTTCTAGTAGTATGCAAAAAACATTTTAAAAGGGTAGTTTTTCGAATGAACTAATTGGTAAATCCATCAAATGTTTGTTGTGTCTGGCTTTTTTCCTGTTTATGGTGATGTATCATGTGTGAATGATACATTCCCATTTTTCATGGCTCGTAAAATGTGATATTTAATAGAATTCATGAAAGGAAACTGGAAAGAAATGGATTTATCTTCACCACTGCCCCAGAGATTGGGGTCAGCACTTCCAATATAAAATCGTCAAGCTCTAAGTTACCTATCTGAGGACGAACATATTATACTGACACACATTTACGTTGTTTTGCATTGCATGTTTTTTATCAGTTTATCTACCTGAATTCTGAACATCCTTCGGCAATGCAGCACCGAGAACTTTTGGACATCACTCTTCAGGCATGCTTACATTTGCAACAACGGAACATAGATTTGAAAATGATTTTGTCCTCTGGAGTTAAATGCCAGAACGATACTGCCTAGAAGTTATACATTCATTTTAACATTTTTCAACTTGTACTGTGTAAGACTCTGATTACTGCAAGTTCTGTTCACAAAGGTTCCAAACAGACGATAAAATATAAATTTGTATCTGACTCTATACTACGGAGTGTGATCCATACTGTGCCTGGAAGCTGACCTGCACTCAAAACACTTTTAATATTTACTCCGCATGGGGTTGACTATTGCTACCCTAAAGCTAATCAAATAAAAGTTCTGCTCACTAGTTTACCCTCTTACTCACATTTCTGAACTCTTTGAGTCAATTTGAGATTTGTGGAAATTTCTTTGCATTCATGCTGTACTAATACAAATTATATAAAATTTTCAAGTGTCAAAGACAACTTTCTTGGGTCCCTGGCATACAGATTTTAACTAAGAGGATTTACTGTACAACACAAACCTCAGACTCATGTTTCACTACTTACCCTGACTTTATCAAGTAAATCATGGAGTGACTCATCGTCAGCTGGGATGGGCAACGGTTTCTTCATCATACCTTCACATTCATCCAGCCAAAATAACAAGTCATCTAATTCTTCCTGGAAGTCCTCATGTTCAACTATTTCAGCATCAAACCTGTGAAAATTCCACAAAGCCTAACATATTAAAACAATTGAAACACTGACATCAAACTGTAGTACATTGGAGATTGAAGTTTAAAAATAATGTTTCTTATACATAGGCAGTGTGTCAGTTTTCTTACAAATTTATAACTTTCAAACAAACTGTTTTAATATCAGAAATTTTTCAAAATAACACTTAACACCAAATGAACCACACGGTCACTCACAGTATCAGTCATTATTTAAAAGTAAATGCATCCTGAACTCTTGGATGAAACACAGGGCCAATGTCCCTGTAGCTACTATAGACTTGAAGACGTACATAGTATAATATTAGATAATATGTACTCAGACTAGAAACGATAGCCAGGAGAGAACTGTCTTGTAGGTCCATAATTTCCTAGCCATCAGCCTCTAACATAAAATATACAATCATACATGTGGATGTAAAAGCAACTATAAGGGGCTGATATCGCCGTGTGTAGTAATGAAAACAATTGATGTAAAAAGTGTGACTGGTTTTTTAAATAAAGGAATAATGATGAACACGGCACATATATGAATATTTGAAGCAAATTTCAGAACATGCTGTAGATATTTTTTGTGGTTTGGATGGTTGAACTAGTGCATAAAAAATTTGAAGCCAATTGGAGAAGCGTTTCAGAGAAGCTGTGAATATGCTAGATAAAAGAACTTTTTGAATGATTAATAAATGTCAAGGGTATCAGACAAGAACTTCTGAGAAACATGTGGAAACAAAAATTTTGACCAAAAATGGCAAATTTTCCAAAATTTGAACAAATCTAAAATAGTTCACCCCTATGGACCTACTTGCATACCAAATATCGAAGCTGTCTGATCAGCAATTTTGAAGATCTTAAAGGTGTCATAAGTTCAATATATCATATTTAGTTCATCTGTAGGAACCTATATACCAAATATGAAAGCCATCATACAAGCGGGTTTGATGAAATAAATTTTTGACCAAAAATGAGAAAAAAATTCCTTAAAAATACAAATTTGCATATTTGCATATTTCATCACAATTTGAACAAATCTAAGTTGGGTCATCCATATGAACCTGTATACCAAATATCAAAGCTGTCAGACGAGCGGTTTTGATGAAATAAATTTTTGACCAAAAATGACAAAAAAATTCCTTAAAAATACAAATTTGCATATTTCATCACAATTTGAACAAATCTAAGTTGGGTCATCCCTAGGGAACTTTATACCAAATAACAAAGTTATCTGGCCAGCGGTTATGAAGATTTTTTACCAAAAACACCTTTTTTTGAGCTAATTTGCATATTTTCAACAATATCAAAAAACAAAAAAAAGCAGTTTCTCATAATCATATTTTGCACCTACACAAGAAATATTAAATCTGTAAGTACTGCGGTTCTCAAGATATTTGAGTGGACGGACATCCTCACCAAAGGACATACATACATACATATATACAGACTGACGACGGACGCCAGATGGATACCCATCCCAATAGCTTCTATAGACTATAGTCTATAGTAGCTAAAAATATATAATGTAAGCCAGATAAATGGCATTTGTTGAAAATTCCTCTACAATTGTGCATACATGCACATTGCATATTTTGTGGCTGATTAAAGGGACAATAGCTTAAATTTTGATAATATTTTCATCATTTTTTTGTCAAAGTATATTTTCTTCTTCTCTATAAAGTATGTGAAATAAAGAGGATTAGTCTTGTCAGTGCAACTACTATTTAGTCATTAACAAAACTATAAGATATTACACTTGTTGGGTTGTGTTTACAAGTTGAACCCTAGGTCTTTATCATGATTTTATAAATGGGACAAGAAATTGAATTTTATGGACATAAAATGATGGAAAGTAGATTAAAAACTACAGCTGATGGAGTTTTAATGCTCATAAAAACAATGGTTTTCTAAACATCGAGGAGCAACAATTAAGTACTGCAGATATCCTTTGAATCAAAAAGTTCTACATTGCTGAAAATCTACATGCAAATATCAGTCTACATTTTAATTGTTTACCTTTCTCTCCTGTCAGCCACTTCAGCACACACATTTCTCCATCTAATGTTGAGACCTTCAAGTTTTTCTCTCAACAGATTGGCATCTACAGCATTGCATTGTCTAATGATGTCTTCTCCTGATGCATTCAGTGAGGAGACTATCTTCTGGTATGTCGCTATACCATCAAGCAATACCTAAGATATATAAGAATGTATTTGTTGTTTTATTTCTTCAATAACTTCCCTGGTTGCAACAGATATATTCTGATTGACAAAATTACCATAGCTCCAAAATATTTTGAGAAAGGAAGTCCAGGAAACTATCCTTAATTACATAAGAACATAAAATACTATATTATTTGAAAATAAACTCAATACAAAATCAAGTTGATGAGTGTTTTACTGATGAGTGTAGGTATTTCTGCTTGGGAAATACTCTCGTCCAATCACAGGACAAAGGTTTGTCACTTACACAGCGCCCTCAGGAGCAACACAGCTAATCTTGACAGACAACAGCGTAACACTTGCACTCAAAATATTTTTTGAGCAAAATCAAAACTGAAGAATTATATGGTTAAAGAAATATTTTTGAGTGTCACTAGAATATATTGGAAAGTCTCTGTTACTCTGAACAGTTCAATCGACATAGCTAGTGCTGTAAGGCATAGCATGGAGAATCCTGTATCATCCATTTATCAGTCACCATCTTAGGGGAACCTGGTTCTTACAGCACATATTCCTTAATGCATAATAACATAACATATTTCAGAAGACAGAAAAGTGTCAGCAATATCTTTGAAGAGTGTCTGGTCTGCTGAGCAAACCAAACAGAAATTCAGTTGGATATGTAAATGCTTTCTGTGTACCGGATTAAATCATTTGTGTCTGATGGACAAATCAGCAATTATGAGTTTCAGGACAGTGATTAATTCAACACTACAGAAATGCCACCCTTAACAAATATAAGCCAACATCACCACTGGCAGCTTGGAATATGTAATTGCAAGGGGTACAGTACTTTTTGATTTGATGTAACCCCATCTCTCAAGATTGCAACACAGGGGCAGACATACTTCACAAACCCTGCCAACAAGTCACTTCCATGACTTGTGGCAACATCACTGACGAAAGTCCCTAATCATTCAGTCCTGTCACCATGCACATAAAGTGAAACAGGGCTTAATCATTAGACAACTAAGCTGGAAAAAGTCACCATGAAAGTTCATACACCTGCCAGCATTTCACATTTTTTACGACTTAATTCCTATCATTTCCTTTCATGTTGATTGAACCCTGAGGTAAAACAGGACACCTATTATTCAGTCGGACTTGATGAATTTGAACGGAAACTGTAAAACTAACATTCAGTTCTCAGTTTCCTCCGGGTTTTCAGTACGGGGGAAGATTATTTTTCAACTGCAGAGTTTCTTCCTGAACTGTGACGCCAAGCCATGAAAAATGATATTTTCGAAGTGACCTGACCATTTGAAGGTCAAGTTTTTTATGTATATCACATGCTTATAAAGGGAGAACCAATCACGATCAAGTAAGCTACACCACAGAAGAGGTTATATCATCCGGTACAAGAAACTAAATTAATTCAACTTTTTCCTTTGTATCGACTAATGAAGTCCTGGTGCTGGCATCATTTAAGTCCTAGTTTTTACACTAGAAGTTTTGTCAGGTGCAAGAGGCATTCATCGATGAAATTTCAAGGAAATCAACAAACATACCATCTGCAAGTGCATGATACCAAGAAACACATGGATTATATTGACAGACATTTGCTGTGCAGCTTCTTGTACATACATTTGTATTCCATACACAGGTTGTACTTTCACTGTGCATACATTTGTATTCCATACACAGGTTGTACTTTCACTGTGCAAACAGCCTTATGTTGGCCCAGTTCACTACAGAAGATATCGACTTCCGTACACAGAACACACAAGAGAATATCAGACCAAGTACTGTGCAAACACCACAACATATTGGCAATAATATACACCTCAGAGAGTCTGAGTCTCTGAAAGGGCAATAACCACAATGTTGAGTTCACCTGTACTCATTCAATTTCCTGGTCAATACGGAACTTTACCCCTTTTCTAAATACTTGGGTCTACTTTCCATGTTGAAAACAATTGGGCTGTACCAAGATGTGATAGAGAGAGGATCGATCATAAGTAGCTGATAAACAACTGAATTTTTGTGAAACAAGGGGAAAATTGATACATTCAATTTTTCACAGGGATTTGATTTCACCATTTTGACGTATGAAGACACTTTCTCTAGATTTAACTTCACTGATTTTGCTGACAAAACAATAGCATCTATCATTATATAACATTTTTAGTGGGATTTAATTTACCAGATATCATAATCAGCAAAACTTGTAAGATAAATGTATCAGTGACTTAAATGCTTTTAACTCTATCAAAACATTCAAAGTCTAATCATACAGTTTAAATTTCAAATGACAAACAAGTTGGTATTTAACTTTTTACATTTGAAGACTTAAGCAGAATTAAAACTAGACTAACACGACTGGCAAACCATTCATGTTGTAGAAATCCTGAATAATGACATGACCATGCAAAAAAACATCTTTGACTGAAATAAAGGCTGCAAAAACTTATAGGCAGCTTTTCAAATTACCCAGAAGTCATTTACCTTTTTCCATCATACAGAAATCTAAAACCTTCCCTTCAAAAGAATATGTGGAACCTCCCTTCGCAAAAAACCACCAGTTCTAGAATTCTTAGTCTATCTGCCTGGTTTCCATGACAACTACACAGTTAAATGGGGTTCAAATGGACAACTGAGTGTTAATTGAGTTGAAACCATTCCTCAAAACTTGATCAATCACTGTAATAGACAGAGTTGGTTCTGAGAGTTTCCTTGAAAAGATGACATCATCAATCATACCCTTTATATTCCTCTTCTGCAAAATCTACTATCAATAACTCTACTGGGAATTTGAAGCATATATAATCAAACAAGCCCTCTGTCGGCTGCTTGTTAAATGAAACCAATTAGATTTTCCTCAGATTTTAATTTTCAAAATATCTTTGAAACTTTTAGCGATTACTTTTCTAATTAACCCTAGTTGATGACAGCCAAGTGAAAATGTCAGAAGGCACTCTCTTCCTTAATTGGATTACTCTGATTTTTCTTGGTCATAAACATTCTAATTATACACATGGTTTATGCACGATCACAACCAGCTGTAGGTTTTGAGTTTTCCTTTATAATAGATGAAGATGTATTGTAATACATCGTGATGTATTGTAATTGGTTACATCATCTGAATAAAATTATGTGTACTCTTTAACAGAGCCAATCATATGCTATACAGATGAATGACGAAGACAGCCAATGCTCATTTATTAAGTTCACAAATTTGCACAGAATTCACATATATGTGTAACTGAATGATGCCACTTTGTAAATTAAAGTCCATGTGATTTCAGTTTACTTTCAGTACATCATTCAGTTGCCAAATTGAAGAGTCTGGTACCCTGAATCTGGAAATTTGCCCACGTCAAAGTTAACAAACTGGAAATCTTCTGTGCACTATCTACATATAGGCCACTGTAACTTTCAAAGTCATCAACATATTCATAAGCTCAGCTGTCAATCATTCCTTGCAAACATACCAATTAAGATGACGCAGGGAATATTGGTCATTTACAATTACTGTCACTGGCGTCACTTCAATCAAGCTTTATTGGATTATTCTTGGCCTACCAGTGGTCTGATTGCGACAGCTGAAGATGCATACTGACGACATGTCATCGAAGAACCAAATGAGGAAGGAAAATTACACGAGGGTGAACTCTCAGCTCAGCTGACACATGCACGGCCTGTATGCATTGAAAAGCTATGTCGTCCAACTTATTTTTAACTAAAGAGGGACATCGTCAAATTTCCCGTAAGAAAAGGACTCAATCACCACATTTTGTAAAGCCTTTGCTATATCTTTATGCATTCAGTTAACGATATTGGAAATAGCTGGCTCAAAATGAACTGCAAATAGGGACTGATTAAAAAGCATATATTTACCATCAAAAGCACCCATGACAGGGTGCTGAGATCCACAGGGTGCTTGGACCTTTTATTTCCATAATCGTTTCTTACAAATTGTATTAGGACAGCCATAATAGCGATGGGAAGGGTTCTTATTTAATTAAAAACACTGCGCAGTTACCTTCTGTCTAGCTTTGGCTTTGTCGTAATCCAGCTCTCCTGAGTGAGTGGTTGTCTGTTCAAGTATTTCTTCAGCTTCAGAGAGCCATGAAGCAAGGTCTTTCATATCACAGTGGAACTGTCTCCATTGCTCGAGGGACTTCTTGAAACGCCTGTAACACAAATGGAATATTTAATGAGTGAAAGCTGCATTTCACAATGTATGGTAGTCACTAAGTTGCTTTTCATTTTGTCTGAATTTCTCTGGTCAATCATATCATCTGCTTCTCTCACAACACCTGCACTGTTTATCAAATCCACAAATCTGAAATATACCTTTCAACTAACATGAACTTCAAACATTGTTCATAATGGTATATACAAAATAAGGTCAGATCTTTAACTTCATAAATAAGTGCACCATGTGCATGGATATGAAATTTTGATGACTTTATATTCATTCTGCACATGGGAAACAAGGTCATGTGATCGGCTTTGGCAAACAGCCGTGTTGATTTTCATGTTGCTGAAGTCTTGATGGGGAAATCAAAATTGTCAGATACCAGTAGCTGCACAGGGTTAAACACTTGAATTTTGATGAAGATGTTTTTTTGTTATTGCAACATCACACTGACAACCAGGTGGTATTTGTATGCTGATGAGGACTCACAAACAGCTATGTAACTGAGTGACTTTTAGTCTTGATCTTAGTGATTCAAACTTGTTATTTAACAAGAGATAAGCATTTTGTTAGGTCAGTATCCTAGGGAACTTTGAAAGCATTTTCCAGTTATTTCAATTGGGTTCCTGTTATTATATCAATGCAATTATATTGGGGTTAAGCTAAAACGATAATGTATGTTCACAAGCCATATTATGCAATGGTTCCCAATGCTTAGTACAGCCACTACATTCTAGAAGAAAGAAATAAACTTTCTGTACGGAAACAAACAGAGGTAATTGCTGATTTATGTTCCACTGATGGCCAGAGATGATCTTGGGAAATTTATCCAAACTCAACAAAGCCTAATGAGTCAAACTTTGTCACATGAGGGCGCCTCTATCCTATTTCCTTGTTAAGATTTTTTTTTAAATCGAAAATTGGTACCTGTCAAAAAATGAATGAGCAAGGTTTACATGATGACAGTTTCATTTTGTTAATTGAATGTATATGTCTTGCATGAATCCATCACACTTCTGATTTTACACACACCATCAAAACCCTTTGCAGTAACCCTATACAAATGTGTTTGTATAACAGTGTATACTTTGCTACTTTTGCCTGATCAGTACATTACGTTTCTTCTATGCACTTATGGTTTCTTGTTCATATAGCATTGCTTGGTTCCATGTGAACATCTGGTGTACATCGCCTAAACCCTCAAGAATAGGTTTAAATTTAAAAAACTCCAATGACACGTTGCTAAGGTTTCTAAAGCAGTGCATTGATGCATGTAGTCAATCTCTGCACATCCCTCAGCAATATTCCCAAACTGTAGCTGTCAGGAAGTCCATATGAATACTCTGTAATTCCATGGGACAGCTTTTGTAACATCTTCTGCATTTAGAAAGAGTAACTAACAGACATTTTTGTGTTCACAGGAAATATTTTTTGAAATCCGGTGTGTTGACGGTGTCTTTTGTGGCAGAGTTGCTTCAGTTGCATAGAAAACTGTATCATTTAGTGGTTAAATCATGCAGGCTGACATGTGTATTGGACACGCATATTGTCAGTATCTGGAGGCATCAACTCAGGGTTATGTTCAGAGGAACATTTTGATATTCATTGATGCAATATCACCGAGCTCAATAGCCTCTGGTTGAGTTCACGACTGACTCATAAACTGCAAAAGGGTGAAGTAAAAGTCAGTGAACCGTCTCTGGTGTGGACTTGCTGCAGTGGAAAATGCAATCACAGTGCCTGGCAACATTTTAATTCACTGCCTTCTGGGAGGTTATGTGTCATGGAAATACATCACTGAAATGTGACTTCAGTGGAATGGAACCTACAAGTACAACATACTAATTTGAAACAGTAATCTTTAAACATATTCAGTCAATACTGGATTAAGGTAGAAATCGCCTTGGGGACAGATATTTGGACTCTCAAACTTTTTCGATTCTTTCCTGATATACCACTTGTTGGGGTTCATTTTAAAGCTCTTGGTGAAAGAAAACTTTTCACCAGTTTACTTTTTCGAAATTCAAAAATTTTATTTTTCTCCATAGAGTTAACACAGGGATGGCGGCCATTTTGAATTTCAAATATCGGTAAATCTTGGGTTATTTGTCTCTCTAGTACCAAAATTTGCACAGAGACCCCCTAATTTTTATGCTTGATTTTGAAAGAGAATGGTCAAAAGATTCCTCAAGGAAAGTTTGAGTAAAAGTTTAAGTCTTTCACTTTCGAGGCGCATACTACCTTAAGGTATATTTGTTCACAAAATTTTCTCAGATAAAGCTAGATTTTGATAGGGAGTATAAAAGGCAAGGACATAAAGATAAATCTGTTGATGAGGTTAGTTTATAAGTTACTTCAAAGTTCAATCACTTTAATTTGTCAAGGTAAGCTGCAAGGTATCTCTAACATTTGACTGAATGGCATCTCTGATCCTCAACTGGGAAAACTTTAACACAAAACATTCTGAAGACATCAAGTTACTGAGCTAATTAGATCACTTGTCTCTTTTCACTGTTATTTGGCTGGTTTTGTCAATAGTATGTTCCGGGACATTACACGATAGCAAAGAAGAATACAAAGATCATTTACATGATCTTCAAATCAGCACTCACAGCAGACTCAAAACTTATCCCTGAACAAACATTTGAAATTCAGCGTTTTTAAAAGATTATTTAAACTATGCTGGTACACTGCTCTGCACTTTTTCATGGAGCATTCTTCTCTCCTGAGAAATAGTTATGTTTGGTGTCTGTATATATGTGTGGGTGTGTATGTGCAGAGACTAAAACATTTTTCTAAATGATTCAAAGTATAGACTCTCACATAAATACTCCAGAGCAGACAGTTCTATCAATAATCTCTCTTGCTGAAGATATTGTTCTGATTTCTGTGATCGCATAACAGTGGTTTATTCACACCGACTGATGATCATTGAAATTTTCATCACAGGAAATGGTCATGATGGTCTCTTGATTCTGTATTCACAATTTATAATCGATTGTTTAGTACAGATATCAATATCTGTCTTTGCTTTGTCGTGCTGCATGTTGATGGTATAGTCTGGTTGTTATGTTGCAGTCAGGCAATATTATAGTTATGCAATATCAAAGACACAAGCGGCATGGATATGAAATGCACTGTGTGTTTGCCCATCTCAATGCAAACTTCCCAACAAACATTATCAGACAAGCTCTTTTTCTTTGCACATTTTGGGGCAAGTTTTAGTTTCTGTTGGATCAATACAGACAAGTGTTCAAACGGAGCAATCGTAGATCTAACAGTTTAGTAAAACAGTCATGTCTGGTGTGTCGTGCCCAATGTCAATTGTACTGGACAGGACACAGCTATGGAATGACAGGAGACACAGGGGATCAGACAACTTGTAATTACTTCACACCTGCATCATCTTCACTTGGCAGATTTCCTGGCTTACACATTGACTCAAACTAAGAATTAACTTTTGTGTTTCACCTATCATTCCTTTTCCCCCAAAATACATTCGTTTCAATGAGAGAGGAATTACTTGCAAGGCCAAAGGGCCCATGATGGCCTCTTTCATCTGTCACAGAAATCCATTTTCATGCAATAAATAATTCACAAGATGATTCAATGAGAGGCTATATGGTAGTGTATTCTCCACTTCAAGAGTACTGCAGATGTCATTAACTTATTGCAGTTTCTCATAAAGTTCGGCAATTGATGTCCAGCTCTATGTTCGCAGAATTTTAACTATACACAGGTAGGTTTGTCCTATCCTATATAGGGCATAAAACTCATCCAAGCCATCGCATATCATTGAAATGCCATTCTCTGCATCAGACACTTGAATACCAATGATGCTCTTTGACTCTTTTAGTTTCCCTCATGAAATTGAAACACAGAGAGTATGTTTTTATGAAATCCTGACTATTTGTGTCATCTGTCCTGACAATTTCCTTAAACATGAACTGAAGACAAAACAGTTGATTAGCTGAGCATGAATTCCCATATGCCTACAAGGTATATATTTATCATTTCAATGAGCAGAATGGTTGTGACTCTGCTCAACCATAACACATCAAACTTATTGAATTGATACAGTCTTCATAACCTGTGAGAACTAACTGCTTTGTTGATACCATTTATCGGATGTCATTTACAAGATCAAATGGATCTGGTTTACATATAATAACAAATTTAGCATTATTGGAAACATCAATTATACAGTACATATAAACAACATACAAGTTCAATTTCCTTAAATTGACATCTGCCTGTGTATTCTTTTTAGTTAAACTTTTTAACATTATTTTCATGAACCACTGACATTTCATGCAGTATATGTTGCATTCAAAGTTTACTGACGAGAGAAATAATTTGTAGACTCACCCATGCCTGTCGTTATATTCCCTGTTGACTTTTTCCCATTCTCCACGTAGCTTGTCCATCACCTTTTCAATGTTGGTCTTCTCTGCTGGATCAGCCTGGGAGATGACAACATCTTGTTGTTTGTTGGCTGCATCAACACTGGGGTTGATCGTGTCCAGGGCTTCCTTTATAGCCTGAAACGTAACAAATACAGATAGGTGGTGAGCTTTTAACTCATACAATCCAACTGTAGCTATGAAGCCCTTTATCATGTCAGACATTTAGAATTGAAACTGATGGAAATGTGTAATGAAAGTCAAATACTATAAAATCAGCAGATCTGTCTCATTACTGTTGATGTCAAAAGGAAACTTGCAGTGTCATTAACTTTACTGAATATCATACCATTTCAGAATCTATTCTGTCAGAATGTATCCATTTTGTCAAACGCATGTCAAAATTTGTATAGTTATTGTAAGAAACTTAAATGGAAACGATGAAAAGTAATCAGAGTGCAGAGTAGATTCTTAAATAAAGTGTCATGTTTGATTTCAATGCTAATAAATGTTAGATATCAGAAAGTGATCATTCTGTTCTCAAAAACTTGCACTCTCATTGTTGTACATGGCAGGAGCAATATTCAAAAGTAATATACATCAACGATGAACATTTGGGAAATATATCTTTGAAGACAGAGGTATGAAATGAAATAAGTGTTCATTTGAGAGATCTTAAGGTTTTGACAATCAACTCTAATTTTTAACTGTTTTGTTTAAGGACTTCAATGATAAGATGTACCATATACTTTTGGCAATTGTGGTATTGGAAATCTAGGTTCATATTCTAAAGATGTTGATTTGGTAAAGTTGTGTAAACATGTAAAAAATATAATGAACTGGTTGAAATGGTGACACACTGAAACCATCAAATGACAAATCACTTTATTTGCGACTTTTAAGTAACCAGACAGATTTGTACACAAAGACACAGACTCAGACAGATATTCACACACAGACACACTGTGAAACACACATAGATTGTACTCATGTTAGACAACACAAAACAAAAAGATATATACGCTCATACACATTCTTACCTATAAAGATTACAGTCAGAAAAACAAACATGACCATGCATACATACATACATACATACATACATACATACATACATACATACATACATACATACATACATACATACAAAGATACATGTCCATTTGTCAATTAAGAGAGTTGGACGCAGTAACAAGATATTTCAAAGCTCATACTCTACACAGAATACTTGATGACTTTATATGCAAATTTGACATTTCATGCAGTGCTACATATGTTGCATATTAAAGACAAGACAGGTGAATCATGAATGCAACAAAGTTTTAAAGACAAGCTTAAATGTCAAAATATTTTCCTGTAAGAAGGTAGTAGATAATACCGCTGTCATTAAGGTTTGAAAATCTGCTCTAAAAATAAATTTATACAAATTACATGAGAAATATTTGAGATTACCTGCAATATTATAGAATTACATTTGCCATAAAATGTCACCTCACAGTGAAATTTCAAGTAATAATAATGTAATTGATCAATAGACCCTTGTGGTGATGTTTTCAGTAACAGCTGTACACTTTCACTGCAAAGTAGCAATTGATACTGTACTTACATTGGAAAGTACACTACTGGACAGGACTTAACCACTTAAAAAGTTGCAGTTTTTCTCAAATTGCATGTACAAATTCTTTGTGACTTGCGAAGGATGGAAAACTAGTTGTAATGTGAAAATGTTATCAACTGTATTGTGGAAGTCTACTACATATGCTTGATCAGTGACAAGTATCTCTCATATGGAAACATCAGAACATTAGAGAGTCTACAAAATACTATTTTCAACAAGAGTCCAGTAACGACATCGTGACAGCGATCAAGGAAAACTTTTAATATCATCAATATAACCAGAAAACCTTGCCATGATTTATGGCAAATTTGACATTCTCTTCATCTCGCATTCAACAATTCTGGGAATTAGTAATTGGTATCACAGCAGTGACATTGCTAGAACTAGTAAATTTAAGTTTGACATTGAAATCATTAGTGTACCCATTCTGTCACATCATAGTCACAATCCACTAATGATGCTTTTACAGGTTGACGTCAAAAAACGAGTCCAACACACTTAGTATCAAAAGTTCTTCATAATGAGTTTGTAATGCAGGTATTTTTCTCATTTTGACTGGTTATTAGTGACTATGAATAGGTTTTTCAAGGAAAAGGAAAAATGGCTTCAATTAAGATAAATACTTCAGATTATGTCAAGAACTCCCTCTGCCCATGGTTTGAAATATGTCAAAATAACAGAAAAAAGCAGTATTAAAATAGAAATATATATGCGCATATACATTTATGAAAGAAACTCAGTAATTTATAAATCACTGTAATAATGCAAGCCACAAAATATTTGATTTGATGATGTTTAGCAGAAGTACAGAATCTTAAAAATTTTAATCAAAGGGTATGCTGTCAAGTGTTTTGTTACCTGTACCAAGGTACCATGAGATCTATCACTGTTGATATATTCATTTATAGTTGATAAAGTGGTGGCAAAAGAAATCAACAGATTTGCCAGTCATTAATTCACTATAATTACATTAATGATTTGTCACTACCTACCAGTATCAAACGTTTGGCAACTGCCCATTTCCTCAAAACACCTGTGAGATAACGTGTTGATGGCTTTTGCAGTCTTGATCCGAAGGTTCCTCTTTTGAATTTACTCAAGGTATGGCAAAACTCAGAGGGTAAACCGATGCTGAACCAAAAGTGTATAAAGCAACTATGCCATGAGATATGAGCCACAGAGATCGACGAGAGACTAAGTTTTCACAAACCTTAGACACTGGACTGCTACTCAGTCCTGCCCAGACTGTCCTGATATATGAATAAGTAACATACTAAATACATTATATCAATCTTGTAAATCATGGTTCATGACTCTCATAATTAATGATTGAACAGTAGAAAAGTCTGAACTTTTTAGAAAATGCTCAGCAGGCAATTTTTGAAAGGTTTGTATGATTTATGGGGTCATCACCTACTAGTTATCTATAATAGGAAATAATAATTCCTCTGAAAAGCTGAGTTATGTCTATTTGATGTGATATCATCAGTGATATAAGGGGCTTCAGCTGCTGAAAGAGCCATTCTATACCTTGATGGGCTTCCAAAGTTGTCAAATGGGGCTGAAGCAATGATGCAGTAAAGTCAGTATCAGGAAGTTGTTATGTTATTTGGTGGTGAATTACTGAAAACCAATTTGATGTTTTTCTACTGAGGGCCTTTATACTGCCTGGGCTCCAGCCTAATGATGTTGGTGTGTCACCTTTCTTTGCTTCCAGTAAATTGATAGATGCATAAGAGTTGCATGTGTATCTACTGGGAGATATTTATCACACAAACATTTAGGGATACAAGATTATCTTTCCTCTATATCTGATGTAGTCTTTGGTTTTTAATATGTATCACTGAGAGATTTCCAAATAAGCTGTGAAATTTTTCTATAATTTTAGAACCAGAATTTGTATACCAGGCGTTGACCACCTTAAATTCCATTTATTCAGTTAATTTTCATTATAAAATACCATTCCCCTTCAGAATTTCACGTTTATCATCTATGCATCATAGAGTGGTCTAATACCTGTGACGTAATGAGGATATAGATAGCTTCAATCTTATATCTACAACAAGCATGTCACAAATGGACATAAAAGAAGGGATGATGAAAAACTCTCACACTGGCAATCTGTCAGTTTGAGTAAGCCCAGTAATTAAATCTCTAGTACCTTGAATTAACATTGCAATTTGCCTGCATTTACTTCAATTTGTAAGGATATAAGCGAAGATTAAACTGAATGACCTCCAAATATAAACTGCTTGAAAGTCTGTCGAATACAGAAATATGTTCACAGGGTTGCCTTTCAGCATGGGAAAAGTTTATCTCAGTGTATGACTAGCTTGAGTAAATCAGCGAGAGACAATAAATTTTTCTTGCACTAAGCTAGTACAAGTACGGTTGCAATTACATTGCTCTGTTGGGTAAGAAACATTGCAACCTTACTGCGCTTGTAGCAGTGATTGAAAACTGCATCAACATGAGACATATATGTTGTACTGTGTATAAAATATAACACTCAAATACCATGGTGTACTTTGTGGCCAACTAATTGAATTTTATAGAATTACATACCGTAGTCTACAATAGTAGCTTACCTTTGTTTGGCAAATACTTTAATTTTTCCGACACAGCTTTGATTCAAATCTTTCTCAATTATGATTTTAAAAATATTTCAAAACTCAAAGTAGATCTACTTTGATTGGACTTTTACAATATTTCAGATCAGGTTTCACTTTTAAAGTTTCTCATTCCCAAGAATTCAGCATTCCAGTTGGAATTTTCTAAGTAAAAAAGACAAGCTGGTTTTTTTATGGCATTTTCTCACTCCTACTCTAGCTGCTTGAAATGATGACTAGATACAGGCTAGCATTGTAAATTTGACTTTCATATGGGAAAGGCTACTTCAAACACCGTCTGTATGTATAAACATGCTTCACACTAAGACTGTATTCCCCCAATGCATTTGAAATATGAAGTGGATCATTTTCTCAGTGGGAAAGGTGCAAGCATCTCGTATATTGTTTTCTCATGAATGAATGCATGAATGAATGAATGAATGAAAAAGTGTATGCATCAAGCAAACTTGGGAAGGGAGATTCTTAAGGGAGTTTTATACTTTAGCTGAAAACTTCATGTATTTAGTAGCTAGAAAGTTTTGAATGAGAATGAGCTGTAACTTTCATCAAAATTATACCAAATTGCACTATTTCTTATAAAAGGCCCACTCAAGTGTCTGCAAAAATGTTCTCTTCATATATATTTTCCTGAACATGAATAAGCATACATAAAGTACAAGTAGTTACTAGAAATGTATAAGATATATTTTACCCAATTGTGAGGCCATCTTCATGTATTGATTAATTAATAACCGGTAATTACGTAATGGAAATAAGTTTGGAAACAATTCATAAACCAATGCAATCAAGGTTACAATACTAGATAAGTGTCTGGTATACTGATTGATCTGTTTTCTACAGTCATTTTAATTGACATGTAGTCAGCAGAGGAGAGCAATGCCAATACAAGTACAAGTTCAGTGTTGGTAATTCACATCAAAGGTGTTAGAGATTCTTATCAGGTATCATGAACTCATAAGAATACTGACTACAGATATATATTACATATTATTTGCTGTTGAAATGAAGTCTCAAATTGAGATAAGTAATTTTTGGATTATTTTGACAACTTTTCAAAAACTCTTATCACTGTTACTGCATAAAAACTTCTGAAGCAGAATCGACAACTTCATGTACCTTTTATTTTATGTCAACCATTACTTATTTATGTTGGCCAGAAAAACTAACACTGCTATGCCTACTCTCTAAGGCTATGTCAAAAATACATGTCCTTACTAAAGCCAATGAAATCCCTTGTTCAACTGTTAGACGTACATTTCTGTGTAATCAGCTTCAAGATTCACTTTTGTCCTCTGGGACTGTCAGATCGCAGCTGAGAACACCGTCTGAATGACAAACAGCATTGTCTCTGGGAATTACTGCGACACAGTCACGCCATCTGGGCTGGTTCTGATGACACACAACAACATGACAGACGCCAACCTGGGCTATCATCATCCCAACACACATAATGCTTTACAGACATTAAGAGACAGCACTGTGTGCTCCCCTTTTTAAAAAATAGTGACAATGTCACTGGTCGCTCCCATATAGTTATCAAAACAAGCTAAAATCAAGCTAAAAGATTTTTTTATCACAAATAGAAACAATTCCCCCAATAAAATAAAATTATACAAATTTCACCAGAATTTGATCAAATCTTACTGACGTCACCCGTAAAAACCTCTACACTAAGTTTCAACTAAATCGGACGTGTGGTTTCAGAGTTAAAAAAAAATTTTGATCAAAAATGAAAAAAAATAGCCAAAAAATGCAAATATGCAAATTTCACCACGATTTGCCCAGATTTGAGAAAGGTCACTCCTATGCACTTCCATACCAAGTTTCAAATCAATCAGACTTGTGGTTTCAGAGAAGAAGATTTTTTGACCAAAAATGGGAGAGTAAATTACAAAAAAATTCATGAAAAATAGCAAGTCCAAGATACTGACCCAAGAAGTGCACAATCATTTCAGGTCAGCCCAAAGTACTTACATGCTAATTTTTCATCTAATCTGCTCAGTGGCTATTGAGATTTTCAATAAAATGTAAACTTGTAAACATATATACATATGGCTATGGGAGCTAACAAACGACCCAATGGTCGACAGAGCTCTGCTGTGCTATGAAGAGAGCAACGTTTTGTGACATATGTATTGATGAAGAAGGTTGAGATCTTTGATAGCTCATTTCAGGATGGCCTGACCTAAAATGGCAAAATTAGCTGCAAAAATACAAAATTGATGATTTCATCATAATTATGTATAAAAATGTATACCAAATATCAAAGCTATCACATGAGTAACTTTGAGAAACAAATATTTGACCAAAAACGGCAAAAACTGACCCAAAAATACAAAAATTGAAGATTTCATCAAATTTCACTATATCACACTAAGAGAACCCCCAGGAACCTGTATACCAAATATCAACGGCATCAGACAAGTATTTTTTGAGAAACACATTTTTGACCAAAATGGCAAAAATTGCACCCAAAATACAAAATTGCAGATTTCATCATATATTCTGTATATCATATTTAGTTTATCTGTAGGAACCTGTATACCAAATATCAAAGCTGTCAGACGAGCAGTTTTGATGAAATAAATTTTTGACCAAAAATGACAAAAAAATTCCTTAAAAATACAGATTTGCATATTTCATCACAATTTGAACAAATCCAAGTTGGGCTATCCCTAGGGACCTGTATACCAAATATCAAAGCTGTCAGACGAGCGGTTTTGATGAAATAAATTTTTGACCAAAAATGACAAAAAAATTCCTTAAAAATACAGATTGGCTTATTTCATTACAATTTGAACAAATCCAAGTTGGGCTATCCCTAGGGACCTGTATACCAAATATCAAAGCTGTCAGACGAGCGGTTTTGATGAAATAATTTTTGACCAAAAATGACAAAAAAATTCCTTAAAAATACAGATTGGCTTATTTCATTACAATTTGAACAAATCAAAGTTGGGCTATCCCTAGGGACCTGTATACCAAATATCAAAGCTGTCAGACAAGCGGTTTTGATGAAATAAATTTTTGACCAAAAATGACCAAAAAATTCCTTAAAAATACAGATTTGCATATTTCATCACAATTTGAACAAATCCAAGCTGGGTTATCGCTAGGGACCTGTATACCAAATATCAAAGCTGTCTGACCAGCGGTTATGAAGAAGGAGATTTTTTACCAAAAACGCCTTTTTTGGCACTAATTTGCATATTTTTGGCAATGACAACTTCATTTGAACAAAATCTCATCTACAGCCCATCATCCATGTACACACCAAATATCAAGATGAAATGTGCAGCGGTTTTGGAGTTTTTGATGTTGACGGACAGACATACAGACATACAGACATACAGACATACAGACATACAGACATTTTCCTAGCCTATAAGAATAGCTTCCATTGCCATATATACATATGGCTATGGGAGCTAATAATTACCAGTATGCTTTTGAACAAACAGGCTTGAAATTTTCTATTTCACATTTTGCATCACAGATGCAAACTACATCTGACAAGTATTGACCTCAAGTGTCACATTTGACAAAACTGACATTCCTGGTGCCAACTGTTCTTGACCTTTGAACTGTCCAATTTTCTACTACCTTTTAAAGCATGTCACGTCGAATTATCCAAGGCAGCCACAAATCGATGACCGTACCAATGATGAGAATCAAGCAGAATACAGTAAATTCTTCATCGATGCGCTGCTGAACCAATATTTGCGTTCCACACCCAAATTTGATGAGGTTATTATATCCAATGTGGTTATGATATTTATCAGAATTGCAATTAGAGCAGTTGTCAGTTATAAGATGCAATATTAGTTACATCGCACTTGTCGTCAGCAATATCTGTTTCTGTCACTCAGTTGAAAAAGAACTGGAATTGACAGACTGACATTTGTCTGGCAATGCAATTGAAGGCAGATTTCTACAGCAATGATAAGTCTGCAATCAATGGTGGATCATTTCAGTCTGTGCATGGCTTCTCATTAAGGTAATTTTTCAACTTCAGATAATTTCTACGCGATGCATAAAATGTAGTCCTGATAAGCCCTTTCACCACATATCTGATTCTTGTACAACATACAGAAGTTGCCACTCACAAATCTGAATCACATCACCTATGACTTATGATGACAAACTGGTACCATAAGCCTGAACATTGACTGCTTGTACTGCGTCATTATCAAGAAACTCACTTAATATGTAGTAAGCCAGAAACTAAATCAACATCTCTACCTAGAATACCTGAAATGTAACTGTTTAAAACACATTGTTTTTCTGAATGTTTGAAATTACTAATACAGGAGGAAAAGCAAAAAGCGACCTAGCGGCCGATATAGCTCCGCTGTGTTTATGTACAGAATAACTATTTTTGACACATGTTGATGAAGAAGGTGGAAATCTTTGATAACTCAATGCAGTGGCCAGAAAAAAGTGGCTAAAATTTTTGACCAAAAATGAGAAAAATTGCCCTAAAATTCAAAATTGCAGATGTCATCATTATTTCAATAAATATCATTTAGTTCATCTATGGAAATCTGTATACCAAATTTCAAAGCTATCAGATAAGTAGTTTTGGAAATACACATTTTTTTTCCAAAAATGGCAAAAATTGCCCAAAAAATACAAAATTACAGATTTCATCAGAAATTCAAAATATATTACGTAGCTTATCTGTAGAAACCTGTGTACCAAATTTCAAAGCTAGTAGACCAGTACTTTTTGAGAAACACATTTTTTGACCAAAAATGGCAAAAATTGCCCCAAAATTACAAAATTGCAGATTCATCATTATTTCCATAAATATCATTTAGTTCATCTGTAGGAACCTGTATACTAAATTTCAAAGCTATCAGATGAGTAGTTTTGGAAATACACATTTTTTGACCAAAAATGGCAAAAATTGCCCCAAAAATACAAAATTACAGATTTCATCACAAATTCAATATATATTACTTAGTTCGTCTATAGAAACCTGTATACCAAATTTCAAAACTATCAGACCAGTACTTTTTGAGAAATACATTTTTTGACCAAAAATGGCAAAAATTGCCTTAAAAATGCAAATTTGCATATTTCTGCACAATTTGAACAAATCTGAAATAGATCATCCCTAGGGACATATGTACCAAATATAAAAGCTATCTGACCAGTAGTTTTGAAGAAGAAGATTTTTAAAGATTTTTTTACCAAAAATGACAAAAATTGCCTTACAAATACAAATATGCAAATTTCACCACCATTTTTACAAATCTGGTTTCAGTCACCCTAAGCAAACTGAATATCAAATTTCAAAGCAATCGGACAAGCGGTTTCAGAGAAGAAGATTTTTTTACCAAAAACACCAAAAAATGCCCCAAAAATACAAATATGCAAATTTCACCATGATTTGAACAAACTGAAGTGAGGTCACCCCAAGTGAACTGCATATAAAATTTCAAAGCAATTGGACTTGTGGTTTCAGAGGAGAAGGCAATTGTTGACGGACGACGCCGGACGCCGGACGCCGGACGACGCCGGACGACGACGGATAATCAACCTATTTGATAAGCTCCGCGTCGCTGACAGCGGAGCTAAAAAATCTAGAGCCAATCTAAGCTTTCCATTAGTAGAAAGCATACATGTTAGACGTTACAATACAGTTTTATTGAAGCATGATGACTAGTCCAATTTTAGCAGTGAGGATGGTTTCTCATATCATCAATTCAATCATTACATTAAAGTAAGGCCATCTGAGCCCTAATCAACAGAGTAAACACACTAGCAAAATGACAGTCATACACAAAAAATAATTTAAAGTTATTAAAATTACATGTCTTTCTTCATAAGGACAAGTTTCATTAGCTGAAATAAACATTGATAACATGTTAACCATTTGAAAACGAGTTGAAAATTTACTGTGCTGACATATTTTTCTGGAGAACAGTTCCACTGGATACATTTGTGAGACATTTTTTATATTTCTATACATCATGTTTCCACATATATTGTACACAGACATGAAGGTAGGTAGGCGGGTGTACCATCTATCCTTGCAGACAAATACATGGGAAAGCTACACTAAGGGTTTGCCGAATCTTTTGATGTCATAATGCCCTTGTGGGTTTGTGCAATACTTAACAATGCCCTGCTTGTATCATAATCTGTACAATATGATGGATAAATGATAATGCCTCAGTTGCGCAGCATTTCTTAATGCGTTCCTGTGATGGGATTAAACAAATTTCTTGCAACACACTGTAAGCCAAATCAAATCAGCGCAACCATACAATACGATTGGCAAATCGTATTATCAGATTAACACCTTGCGTTTTGCAGTGGGCATCTCCCTCCAAGCTATCATGCAGTACCAAGATAATGAGGAAAGGGTAGGCAAGTAATGCGATGGTCGTATATGATGAAAGGCCAGGTGATTAAAGAGCAAATTATTTGTGATGTCCTGGTATGGGACTTGTAAACAGGAAGACTGATTGTATTATCTGCCCTCTAGACATTGAAAACTTGCTGAAGAGCAGACAGATTGTCCCCTGCATGCAGTGAATGTTGCTAGATCTATTTTCACAGTGTTATTTCTCTCTCATCCCGGTATTTATGGGTCTATAAAATAGCTGATCTGCATTGCTGATCGGCATGCAATACCTGTAAATACTAAGATTTTTGTAAAGCTTTTGGACACCAAAATTACAATAATTCTTATTTCCAAGACTTAATATCTCACCAAAATGTTATTGATATGGGGATGTGCTTTATTAAAATGCTTCAATACTGCCATTGTCTGAAAATCTTTGCTGTCAAATATGACTGAAGTAATTTTATGCTATGTTGATATGACAGATATTCTCAACCCGTTAGAAAGTCCCATTTTTGTTAATTTATTTATTTACCTAACAGATTTTTTCATTTATCGAAATTTCTTGTATTTTGGTTTTAAAGGCACAAATAATCCTAGACGTAATATGAATAAAATTCCAAATGAACTTTTGAAGGATTGGCAAATTCTGTCAAAATCACACAAAATTATTAAAACTTGTATCAGACATCATTTGCAATAATAACGACTTTGTGTTCAATTTTCTGCAGTACATCCTTCATTGGACCCTTATTTTCTGACATAGAAATTGACACGAGAGTTGTAATTTTTATACAAAAATATATTAGTTACCTGTTTATCAGTTTCAAATGTTTGTGTTATCTATGAGTTTTTGTGAATGTCATACACCTAACATATATGTGTTTTTGTGAATGTCATACACCCAACATATACAATTTGCCACTGGTGAGGAACAGATGTGATTAACACAGTGAATGCTTTAAGAATTGATGAACTCTGATTTTGGGATAAGACGAGGTGTCAAACACTAGAGCTGCCAAAAAGGAATGAGGCAAACAGAGCTGTCAAGCATACACTCATGAATATTCATGATCCCTTGGCATTCTCTGAAAAGCATGAAGAATATCAATTTTGAGAGATCTCACAGGAAATAACATCTTTGCAGAAATGTCTACAGAATGAAGCTACTCACTAGGAAATATTTCATTCATAACATTTACTACATCAAAGGTATTTTTTACATATTTGATATTTACATATTTGATATTTATGTAAGCAAGAAAGTTCAATATTTGATATTTTGAACTAGAGCATCATCTGCAGTCCAAAGAAAATTATTCACAGCTGACTCATATACATTGGATTTTCATGGGAAGCAAATCATATTATTATCACATATACATCATGTTATACTGAGGGTTCCACTTCCCCATTGGGCATGTCTCAGATTGTTTTATTTCAATGTAAACATGGATGAAATACAGTCCATTAGTTTCTGCGCATGTTCCTACGGGAAATACCATTACAGAAACAAGTTATGATTGATGTAGTAATACGAAATAAGATCAAAACCAGGACAATTATAACTAGTCAATATTAGAGGAGAGTACACTGGCTATAAAACATTGACTCCCATATCATTCATATAATGTAATTCACTTTATATTACTGAAGACCTGATTGTATTTCATCCACATTAATGCATTCCTAATGTACAAGTGTCAAAGGTACACTTATGATATGCCAGCATTCAGTCTATAAGCTATTAGTATGAGGTCACTGCTATGCTGAAATGTAAAGAAGCTGGCAATGTAATATTGTAGGAATGTCTGTGTTTTCTGACTGGAATCACAGGTATAGATTGTGTGAGCAGCAGGTCAAATTTTCTCACTAATTACTTCAAATAATCAATAATTGACATTCATTGGAATTTCAAGGTCAAATTAATCAGAAATACCTTAAGCAATCTATATTTTAAGTTATTATCATTAAATGATTTTTCTGTGCGTATTGTGGATTAATTCTAGAACTTAGGAAAATAGTACAGATGGCATACAGTAGGGACCTCTCACTTCAAAGAAAGCTTTTCAATCAGTGCTATGGCGATATCAATATTGGTGATGGATTGGATGAGTTCACTTAGATGTATACAGAAACAGATTTCTTTACCGTCTTTCTGTTACCATCACGGCAAAATAAAATGCAACTTTACTGACAAATTCATGGCGTTGATGCACTTTATCAAAATTGTCATTTTTCTCCCCAAACAGAAAATTACAAACAGCGTGTTGACACATCTGATGCAGTAAGAAATTAATTTGATCCACTGATAAGCTGTTCACACTATAAGCACAAACAAACAGTTGAATTTTGTTTCTTTCCTTTACAACACCTCATCAAATCTCAAAACATAGCGACAACTTTACAGTGAGTCATCCACCAATAAAGCCACATCTGACATGCTAAAAAGGGCTTCAATGTTGATTTTTCTGTCTCAGTTCTCTCTCTTGAGAGAAGTATAACCTTCTAGCAGTGTCAGTACATAATTGAGCGACAGTTTCTAGGCCATTGGTAACCAAATTTTTTTAATCTGGGATGTTCTATTCCTGTACATTTCTCCACAGTGTAAAGTGCAAGGTAACAGCCAATGAAATATTCATATCATTATATTTTTCTTTCTCTTTTTTTTGATAATATTCTTGGAAAGCTCAAGGTCTCTTTCGACTTGATCAAAATCAGTACTTAATTTTACCTGTTCACCGACTAATTTCAAGTCCAGAAAGCATAAAAATATGCATTAAACTCATACAGACCTATACCTAATTACTGCGATGAAAATACTGGTAAAGATGAAGACATTTAATAAACAGTGCAACCATGTAACTGTATAACTAAAACAGGGTTTGCTCATTTTTTTGAAACTTCACTAAGACTCTATTGTTTTGTAGCATGTGATTGGACCAATAAAGAAAACAAATGGGGATAACAACATTGCTTATCTTTCACCTTTTGCTCAGCCGCAGTCTACTGATGTTAATCATCCTATTTCAAAATGAATACAGATTATTCATAACTGAAGATTTGTTTTTTGTCCAATTAATTACCAAGTAGAAACTGAATTTACAACCATGGATAATTGTGATTACATGGGTTCAATATCAATCACTTCATAATATTGATTTTATTGACAGCACATTTCAGATGGAATCAATGGTTTTCAAACATGAAAGTATGAATTTATCACACCATTTTATATTAACATTTCTGTCAAGATAGTTGATTACAAAGCTATATGCGAGAAGCACAGTAGTTTCTTCTGAGATGTGGGAAAGACACACCTTACTAGGTATCATTGTCAGCTGATTTGAAATGAACAGATAGACAAGTACATGAAGCCTAAACACTATGAACAGCTACATCCATTGCTGAATTTATCATTGACTTACTGCATAGCTGCGGCTTGACTGTTTGTTGTCACACTGTTCAAACATCATCGATGTCATGGTTGGTCCTGGTCGCACTGTTTCCTATGATGCTACGCGTGTAGGGCAACACACAACTGCGGGATGCAGTCCCACTCTCTTGGACTTAAGGAATGCAAATGCCCATAACACGTCAATGATGCAGCAGTGACCACACTGAATGCTAAGTACCTGTATCTCACCCTGTGCATGAATGGAATCTTCCGCATAGACAGGCATGTTGCATCAAGATACAGGGAAATCCACTGCTTAGCAAAGGTGGAACAGCTCAAGACGTATAGGTTCTCAGTGATTTAGGGGACACAGCAGGTAATACTCAGCAGTATGCTTATAAATTACTCAGAGTGTTAGATTTGCGCCCTGCATATTCAAGGCTGATGTGTATTGTCAGTGATGGATGGTCTGAACACTGATACTGAGATCTTGAGGACACCATGTTAGGCAGAATATTAACAAAATCAAACGAGGCAGTTGTGCTGCATTAACAAAGAAAGCTAGTGGTCGATCTTCAATAAAGATATGTTCTGGAATTGGCTTGAAATGTGCCCTGAAGAACACAGGCAGTCGTACATCTTCATTTACTGGTCTATTGGTATTCAAGTGAATAGGGTGCACAGTACTCAGAAAATTTCTGACAAAGCACCAAAAAAATAGAGTCTGTATGATGAGCAAACTGGCATCCTTACTTCCATAGTAATGATCAATCAGGGTGGAAAAACCACAGCAACAATCCTGAAAATTTATTTTGCTTATTTCAACTTTAAGGCTTTTCTAGAATAGCTTCACTTTAATTCATTGAAGGATTTCAAATTTTAGCTACTTCTCATTCAGCCTATCCTTAAAATAGCAAACATAATGCTGGATGTGCAGCTTTCTACTACAAGGTCAAATGTTTGAACTTGAAAAAGGCAAATCAAGGGCACTGATTAAAAATACCCATGTGAGGTACATCTATACTCCCTGTGGTTATTTAAGTGTAATGGTAAATTTGCTGTGGCGGAAATTAATAGGAAAACACAACTCTGTTATTGGATTACCAGAAAACTTACTATTGGTTTACGGACTCTGTATTAAAGGTATATTTACGGATTTGCGGCCTATGATATTTTTTTCAGACTAGTTCTGAGAACATGTTTACAGGAATATATGTTGTAGTTGTTACACTTGCCCCAGGGTTTAACTCTACTGAGAAATGCCTAACTTTTTACTTTCCAGAAAATTGAGTTATCCAAAAGACACAATGCTGATAATGATTGTCGAAATGACTGACAATGTTTTTAATAATTAACAAATACAAATTACAAAAAATGCATGAAGTGTCTCTGTTTTTAGGAACCAAAGATTTTCTATGAGTGGCAAGTTTGTAGGCTAATTTCACGTACTAGTCGACGTTATAGTTTCTCAAATTCATCAATTTCCTGGGTATTCAGCATTCAGAATTCTCAAATCAAAAGCCATCTAAGCTAGAAAGGGTACCAAATCCAATCAAATCAAATATTGTCAATAAGACACATAAAGATCTGTTGCCATAACAACCAACGGAAGAAATACCGCAGCTGTGACATTTTTCACATTTGGATTTGCCTGTACGAACTTTAAATTCTTAGTCAGAGCATTGGTCTTCAGACACATCTTCCAATTTCTGTATTTAATTGTCCTGTCCAGGAAATCCATCAAAGAGCCATGGAAAACCATCTTCATTCATTGAATCCATCAAAAACTTTCCAACATCATTGCAGACATTCAACCAAGTTTATTTATCAATGAATTACTTTCTCCACTGCCAGCAGAAATGCAATTTTCACCACAATATCAACGAACAGCCACAACTAATGAGTTAGAAAATTGAACCGGTGCATATGAAAGTTCAGATTAAAATAGTTTCAATGTGAAAGCTTCGACTATAAAAAGCACAGACCATTACACAGGCAGCTAAAGAACATGCCAATGTTGCATTTCCTGTGGTTGGGCATTACACTCAGATTTCCAACCTTTAGGCTGAATGTAGTTTCCTTGACAAGGAATTAATATTCACAGTATGCACACCATTCACAAAGACCGTGTACTGGATGACAAAGTCACATTTTCAGAGAGAAAATTTTTCTCTGAAAGACACCCCAAATTTTCAGGAGTAATTTTTCCCGAAAGAATCAAACCTTACCGAAAAGACAATTTTACATCTCAGTAAATTTTTGATAGCATTTGATCTATTACAAAGAGACATCATGCACAGAACATAAAAGGCTTTCAATTTTGTTCAGTCACCTGATAATGCCATTCTCTGAGCATATTTCTAAAATGTACATTTTTCAAAGTTCTGAACCCTGATTTCACTCCAAACTGTTGGTCTAATTTTTCTCAAAACTAAACCAAGGATACTGAACTCTCTCTTCAGAAAGTTCAAATTTATCAAACACATTAGACTTAACACCTTACTTTATCATAAAGAATTAACCTGGTGTCTAACAGAACAGTGGACTTTTATTTTTCAATGATTTCCATGTTTGAAAAACATTTTATTATTAACGATAAGATACTGAAGAACACATTCTTTTAATTATCAAAAATTGAATAACTACAGCCATTGGTGCGTCCAAAAATCTTTACATTACCATAAATGTCCATGACATGTTTTCAAATCAAAACAGGCTAGAACTTTGGTATTCAAGCAGCAAAAAAGCTCTAAAGTTGGAATATTTCCACGCAACATAAACTCTAATATCCGGGGTCAAGCCAAAAAAATCAATCTTGATTTGAGGGTAATCTCTCACACTTAATTTCATCCATGAGTTAGTACTGTCAGGCCGACATAAGATTTTCATTCAATGAACACTGTGGTGAAGAAACTTTTCTGGTAAAATAAAAATCCCCTGCAGGTCACAGTTTCCATTAACTGCAAACATGGACAAACTTCAAACTGTTTTGTTTTGTGTAATTTCTTCTGTGAATTTTTGGGTGCAATTAACACTGACAGCATCTTTGTTGTAGTTTGAGTCCAAGAAATTGTAACAACATCAGCTTGCATGTAATTTTTGACCAATGACCAATACATTGTATTTTGTCAGAGAGTGTACAACACTGAAAATGGATGGCCACGCAAAATTTGATTATGATGAACAACATTAAAATGAACAGCACAACTCTTTTTTTAACTTTTCGATTGGGCAAACAGTGCAATTGCAATTATCCTTGAGGTAGGGTAAACACTCTCACAGACAAATTCCACAACATATATAATCAACCTATGGTTCACATGGAGATATGTGTCGAGAAGAAAATTACTACACTGAATTTCCCTTTGTCATTTGATGCACTGAATCAATATCTATAGCAACTAAAGATGACAAATAAATCTGAAAACACTTCTACCATATCAAAATATTCACGTGTCACTACTATTGCCTGATATATATCACAGGAAGTACTGCCCTTTTTTGAGTTAAGAGTCCAGCATGCTGGTGACTTTGCCTAAGTTGGTATGAGCTTTTTATTTTATGTATTTGTAAAGGTACCAGTATGTCCAAAGCTGATAATGTTATATCACATCTAGATAGAACTTGACTTGTGGTCTCTTAATGTCATATGATCCCATGAGCTTTTCTAGATTAATTAGGAGCACATCTGCAGGCTTGAAACGCTTTTATTCTTTATCGATACAGAACTAGCTGATGGCCAACTCTTGTAAGTGCTGTGTTGAACTATAGGATTACCTAGAACTCATGATAAAATCAACATACAACCACTCTGGCTAACTGTTCCTATGTTCAATGCAAACAGTATTAGAGTTCGGTATATAGGGTTAGAAAGAGTATTAAGGCATTGGGTTTCTTCATAAGACACACGGCTGTTCATCAATATTGGCTGGAATACGATGAGGAAACCAACTTCAGTAGCTGTCAACTGATTGCATATTTGTAGTTCAATTTTCAGACCCTTCACAGAACAATCTAATTTGCTTTTACAATCCAGTCATCATCAAGTAGACTACAATGTACTCTGTTCAGAGTTTCGAAATTTGAAAAATCTGTTCGAACTGCAACAATTTGAAAGACAAGTTTCTTGGTTAATGTTGACGACACATTTCCAATTCTAATTACAAATATTTTCTTGCAAATAGGCATGCATCAGACGTTTTCAATTCTGCTTCTACAGCTAGCTAAAGCTAAAACTTATTTCTATTCTGCCTAAAGGCTGAGATACAGAGAGTCTCAGCTGGGATAGGCGCTAATACCAATAAAAGATAATTTGAATTTAAGCTGTCTGTGGTATGACATGCAACCGTGAGATACAAGAGAATCACCATTGATCGAGTGGTAATCCTGAATGCCAAGACACAACTAAGATAGATAAACTGGTGACAGGGTAACTTTTATCAATCAGGGAGGAGAAAGGAACGCACTTCAATTTATCTGTCAGAGACAGCTCTACTCCAGGTGAGTTTTATCACTGGTTTTCAAAGATACATGCACCTCAGTTTGGAATTTTAGAGTGAGGAGTTGGACTGAATGAACAATAACCTGAACTGACTTGACGCTAGGGACCAAACCTACTGTTTTGGTCAATAATCTGTCCCTCGTGTGCTTGACTTGCCCGGTGACTTATTATCCAGGAATTTGTATCTCAATGTATGTGGGATATAGAGAGCATGGTTGCAAACAGTGTTAATATCCAAATTGCGATGCAAATACGAAATACTGTCTGCGACTGGTGATACATCACATGTTGACATCTTTGAATCTTTTGATGCCTGGTTTAGGATAATGTATGACCTAAATTGCATGGCTTCGATTAGGTATCACCCAGCTGACTGTTACAGATTAGGTTTATCCATAGATGGTGCTGTGACAGACTAGATATGAAATGAAGAGCAAGAGATACAAATGCTTGGCTGGTTATGTGAAGGTATTATTATGCTATGCAAAATTCTGTGCACAATGTTATTACTTGGAACTAACTTGAATTTATTGCCATGAATTTCCTGGTGTCAATAGGGTACACCCCAATAGGTAAAATGTAATACTGAATGAAATACATGCAGTGGATAACTTGAGGTTTAGATTGGTTTGAACAGAAGGTATTTCAGTTGTGTTTGTAGAATGCTGAGATGATCTGTGGGTATTAGTTAAATTGATAGTTGTTTTTTAATGCAGTACAAGAGGAGAATAAACTTAGTGATGATCAAATGTAGACAAGTTATAATGTAACATTGAAAATGGCATCAATTTTGTGCATATTAAATTCAACACCATTCTGACGGGTAGTGTAGGTGTACTTGTCTTTAACACATTTTTTTACAATACTGTACACAAAAATACACTATGTTATAATAGTTCAACACATTTGCTATTTTCTGGAAAAGTGCATGGTTTTTACAAAAATGTCTTGATACATTATTTCCATTAGTTATAGAATCCTTGTTGGCAAATCAGTTGACAGAATTCCCATGGCATGTCAATGTCTGAATGTATTGGCAGATATTTTAACTGCTTCAAAGAACATTTCAAATGTTTTTGAAATGTTCGACAGAGAGAGTCTCTAACCACATCGTTATGTTGACAATGTTTATAAGATTAAGCATCTCATACTTAACTTCTGTCACTGTAAATATGATTTCCGCATCCTATATATTAATGGTTAGCATCTTAAGTTTTGAACGTGACGTGTCTTTCAGAAGTTGTTCATTCTGTTCTGTTGGTGTACTGCTACCTGGATTGATCACATTTTATAACTGGTCAAACAATCGAAATTTCAAGTGAAACACGAATATCATAGAAATATTTCACACAAACCATGAATTTGAGAAGCTATTTTATGACAAAAGCAAGATGGCATGCAGAAGTACGACAGCTTCTATTCAAGTACACTAATCTAATTTCTATAATTTCCAATATTTCTATTTTCCCACATTTGTGAAAACAACCGTATAAACTCATGAGCACATGGCTATGAACAAACATACTAGGACGGTAAAACTTCACTTTTAATATTACTAATCTTATCATCTTATCAAAGGTCATATAATGGCAATACGTGTCACAGACACTGTTGATTACATTATTAATTGTGATATTGAGAACACAGACAGGAGAGACTGCTGAATATTGATGAAAAAAACTGACATCTTTGCAGAAAGAAACATGAATTTTATCCCACTGCTGGACAGTCTTCCATTCTAGCTGACTGAATGGAAAATAAGCTGTTAGAAGTCGTATAGAGAAATGAATTGGCAAAAGTGTAATTATCATTAAAATTAGGACTTGTATTTATTTTTTGAAAGATGTCACTTAAGGAATATTTTGATTAAAATTACCAATACGACTTTCATTACATTTCTTGTTGGTTTGATTGCCATCCTCCCATGATGAGCAAAGAAAACAGTTCACAAGAAATTCAGATTGCAATTTAAACCTACTGACAAAATGTGGCAAAATTTACATGACCAGTAGTGAATGTCAAAAGGCAAACATTTTGAAAATTGAAAGATGAAGTTATGTTTTTATACACAGATATGATAAATTTGTACAAGCAGATTGGATGGTCACACTTCACTGATCTCTGGTTTGTTAGTAGATAGTTGGATAGGAAATTATTTGGCAGATACGAACAAACTTATCAACACAGACTCCACTGGGACTTCAACCTACCAAATGGACTATGAAGTAATTCTTCTGTATAAAATTACTAGCAGAACATCAGCATCTGTTATAACGATTTTTAAATTTCAAACTCCTGCCATGTCACTGCAACACCTGTTTTTTTTCTTGTTTTGGATCAGTCCTGTACGTGCTGTTTACAGGGTCAGCTTACTTATGCATGAAGAGAAAAGGGATTTTAAGTCTAGAAGGTAAACAATCATGACACAATGCATAATTGTGAACTTGACACTGTCTGCAAATCCACATTTCAGACACAGCTCTAACCTTTTATGTTTTTTTAGTAATTTGGTTACATTTTACTATCTCATACATGGGTTCCACTTAAGATGGTATGAATTTTATACATGTATTCATACATGGGCAAGACTAAAATATACTTGGCTGATTTTATACTGTGTTACAATTTAAGTATCTCAGGGAGTACATTTGTGTTTGTTTATTTCAATAGGCCCCTCTAGACAAAGTATTGCTTTCTACCATGAGAGCAGGCCAAGTGAGGGCCCATAGTCAATAACAGGGAATATCAAAAGCACTATTAATTTCAGATTTATGTTCAAAAGCTGAATGTGGATATGTCCAATACTGCTATGTTTGATTTCATAGACACAGTAGCTGATTCTATGAAGACTTCTCGAAACAATCATCAAAGTAGGAAATTTCTGTATCTAATTTTTTCACCCTACATCCCTTTATAATATGGTTATACCATACGAGATTATGGGTATACAGTTTTATTAATCCTTCTTTGGCACATACCCATGGTTTTCAATGGACTGGCATGATCCATTTTGGGAAATGGGGGTGAAAGGGTCATGAAAGAGGAGATTGACTTACCTATTCAAATTACAAAGTAAGATTTCTCTCATGTATCATGTAGACATTATGAGAATATCCTTGTATGAGACCAGGAAATTGATTAGCCATTGCATGTTAGTGATTCAGACCATTTCGAAACTTTGATATACTGATTACACATATAATATCATTCTCTAAGATATTCCTTTAGATGCTTGAAATTACTGAAACATTGACATCTTGAAATAGATAGTTCATGAAGTAATCAAAAAATAATTTCTCCTCATTGCAAAACCTGGAATCCTAGTGTAGGACCAGATAATGCTGAGTACAGAATTTCAAAACCGGTGAAATTTTCTCTTGGTAATTCATTTTCTGTTACACAGGTAATTTTCTGCAGGGAAAGAGTATGGATGTCTGTAATCAGGGAAATGAATGCACTAAATTGATCTGTCACGTAATTTGCAGTGACATCTGGATATCAGATTCAAATGAATGTCCGTTGAAGACTGAATTACACCAAAATTACTCAATTTCTTTGCAATTTCGCAACTCATTACAATTCCACTCCTGAACCACAGGGAAGTGTAAAATCTGAGCCATTTACTTCATTACCACAGAATTTAGATTAAGCACTGTTTCTAACAATCGTTACCCCCATAGTCATCAAAATTCATGATAAAAAGATTGCACCTTTGGTTTCTCAGAGGTTGGTCTAGAAAGCCACACCAGGTTGACGGAATTTATTGGTTACCATAGCAACACTGCATCATTAAGAATGCGGAAACTGTCAAGACAGGTAAAACCATGAGAGTTGCCAGAAGCCAAGTTAAAAATATTACATCATAGAACTTTTCAGGTGACTCCAAGACTGAGATTTCCTGGGGATATATAACATGATCTTTTTGATTGCTTTTCCAACGTTAATAATGAAGCTCGCTTTGTTGGAAGAGTGGTTAGATAAGTCAGTCTAGATATGTGCACGCAGCACTGGATGAAGGAGACACAAAAATTGTTCAGAAAATTCTCTTAGGGATCTTGCCATGATCAATGAGACAATGAAACTTTCTTTTCATGAATAAGTTTTGAGTCATTTTTCAACTTGTCACATACATAAATGCTGTAGTGAAACTCTCTGATTTTAGAACCCGAATGAAGACAACATGACATCAACCAAACCACTGTCACCGTTATCAACTCTTTGAAAAGTTTCTCCCAGTGCAATTTTTTGAGTAAATTTTCAAATATTTGAAGGAATAATAAAAAGTACATATTTTGTCAAAAGTTTCAGGTGAAAATTGAAAACACTTCAACAAAGTCAATACACAAGTTGATCTGCAATGTAGCACAGTGGATATCAGACAGACAGACACACTGACACAGACAGACAGACAGACAGACACACACACACACACACACAAAGTTTATCAGAAGTTAAACGGACACTTATACTAATTCTATTAATTCCCAATAAAATGGTAATGTTGTACATTGAGTTGTTTGCTAAAATGCCTGAATACAGATATTCAGTCACGCCGAGCAAAGCCACAAGTATTTTACTAGCCACTTTTGAGAAAGTTCATCAGCAAGCTGTAACAAGTTGACTTTCTGAACACACATGGCACCAGCAGAAAGCAACTAACTATCTCTGATTAATAATTCATTGAAAGTAATTCAATTTCTGTCACCAGCTATGGCAGTGTTGACAGATTAAACTGTCCATCCGGCCTGTCCATCTACAGATTCTTCCTTGGAAGAGTTGAAATATCAAACGTGCATGTGTACTTTCTTGCTTTTCTACCATTCATTTCAATCCTCTTTGCTGAGATTATACTTCCTATGTCTAATCATAAGACACATCAAAGTAAAAACAAATGCTATGCCACGGCAAAAATTGTACTGAAGTATGTGAACATTCACATGGTCAACACTGTAACTTTCAATAATATTCTCATTTTTTTTGGTTCTTTTTTTTTATATGCAACAAATATATTTCTTGATCTTCAGAATTTTGTCAAAATACAAAGTATTTGTCTTGCCAGCAAATTGCATGGTGTATATCATTCAATGTTATTATTGATAAATGAGTTGAAGTCCAGACTGAAATTAAATTTTCAACAATAGCATTAGATATTACACACATACAGGCTGTGTTATGATAAGTTCAGCACAGCTTTACTTGATGTATGCATCCAATACAGATATCTTTCAATTTTTTAGCAAAGGAAACATATTTAATACAGACAAATTGCCAATTTAAATCTTCAGCCAAAATTCATGTAATAATATGTGTTTCTCTCAAATTGAAAAAAGAAATATATTCAAAATTTTCCAATTTTTTGTTCCATGCTTTTTTTCTTTTGAAAGAATGATGCTCTTTTTTTTTCTTTTGAAAGAACGAGTAACATTATTTGTTTTAGACCCAAGAAAATGACCAAGATAGGCAGTGAAAGTATCAAAATACCATAGTTGTGACGGTAAGGTCCAATTCCACAGGGAATATAATTTGGTGAAATGTGATACAATCAACTGACTCTGTTTAATTTTCCCATTCATAATTACATGAGAATTTTCTCTTCAGCTTGGACACAAAAGAAATTTGCATTGTCTGAGAACAATGTCTGCTGTTGATACTGAATGCATTATGGGAGTCATTGAGTCTTGCTGTTCAACAATGGATGAAATTGAGCAAACACATGCTCTAATGTAAGCACACTTTTTACAATGGTACTCAACATGCCCTCTAAAATGTAACACATAACATTGCACGGTTTATAAGAAAGCGAGTAAAAAACAGTGTTTCAGTACAACTTCACGGCGCCTTTTGATGTAATTTGAGAAGACTTACAGTTTTCCTCCACTGATGAAGTCATTTTATCAAACAAACTAATTCATTTGGAAAACAGCAATTATGCTGTGCATGGTTAGTCATACCAATTTCACAATTTTCTCTCACTGAATTGCGATTATTTTCCCACCAAACACATTTTCTGTTGTGTTTGGCTTTTAAAGACCATTTGGAAAGTCAATAAGACAGCGATTCCTGCTGACTGCAAACACACATGGGAATGTTCTGTTGCATTTTATGAAGTGATTAAACTATTTCTGATGAGTCCTGAATACTATGAGTAAAAGCAATGCTACCATTGATGAAAGCACACGTGGGATGCAACAATGTCATCACTTGCTAACATTAACATACACAAATGCCAGAATTACCTATAGCTCGATTTTTTCCTGCTGAATTTTGAAAAATTTTGATATTATTTAGACCCAATAAAAAAGTCATTCATTTGTAACTGTAAAATATGTGTAGTGGCACAATCAATATATCATTAAATATTTTGGAGTTACAATATTACATGCCGTCATGTCACCACTTAAGTTGACTACAATACTATTGTCTTCATTAGCAGTGCTATGTACACACTCACACGTGTCGAATACAGAAACACAGTAAAGCTGCACGCTGACTCAATCCAATGTTATCTGGGTGTTCAATGTTTTTTCACAAACCTGAAGGCATACTATGTATAAATTTTCGTGAAACATTAAATAATTAAAATTTTTACTAACTGGAAGCTTGATAAAGTAACCGCCAAGGCTCCTGACACTCATGGCAACACCTGTAGCCTAGGAGACAAAGGAAATCCGTGGAAAGATGAAGAAATGTGCAAATGACGCTGGATCTGCAGGTTTCATGAATCAGAGAAGATCTTCCAGAGGTATTCCTGTTATTCCTAGTGTTACTGCTAGTGAAATGGAACAAAGGCCACTGGATGCAGTTGTATCTCCGGTACAAAAGACCAGCCAGGGAATCGTAGTACAGTGTTGGTGTACCGTAGTCAATGATTGCTTTCACTCATTATACCGTGGCTGGTTTGCGTATTAAAACTAATTGTGGTACGGTGATGGAGTGTGAAGAAAGTATGGGGAGGGTCATTCCATTCAGATAGAGGGGTATCCATAGAGATCTGCCAGCTGTCATGGCTATAGGTATAATAGGCCCCCTGATGATGGGTAAATTACTTGAGTAAAACTGCCTGGTATGACATCAGAAGGTGTATTGTGTCACCTAATAGGCGATACCTAAGTACAGAAACTTGGGTGTTCCGTAGTTCATTTACGTGTTTATTATGTTCAAATTTCTTGTAGTGTAAGAACATCAAGGTGTGTGAATATACGAATAGTGAAAGACACAAACGGACAAGGCAAGCACATGGCAAAGGAGAGGCTTCATAATTCTGTACTGTAAGAACTGTTTCAAGGGCATGAAAACACCAGCAACTCACACATGCAGATGGGCAATTCAATGCTGTCATGCAAATACATGCAAAGTAATAAGTTCACTCATACCAGAAAATTGATTTCATTCCGTGCAAATGCATATTCACACAAGCACAGACAGACACAGACAAACACCAACCACACACACACACACACTCAGATAAAGACAAGACCACAGACACATATACACAACCCCTGCAGACTGACAGACGGCAAACTACTTTTATCTTTCTACTTACCAGACAGACACCAACACACACACACACTCAAATAAAGACAAGGCCACAGACACATATACACAACCCCTGCGGATTGACAGACGGCAAACTTCTTTATTTTTCTAATTACCAGACAGACACCAACACACACACACACTAATCACTGACACAGACACAAACACATAGACACAACCCCTGCAGACTGACAGACTACAGACTCCATTATCTTTCTAATTACCAGACAGACACCAACACACACACACACACACACTGACAGACACACACGCACTGATACAGACAAGGACACAAACACATACACAACCCCTGCAGACTGACATACGGCAAACTCCTTTATCTTTCTAATTATCAGACAGACTGTCAAATTTACACTAATTACACATCTTTATGCATTCATTACATCATTAGTCTCTGATTCCATTCCCACTGTCAATGTCTATATTCACATCTTTCTTCATTTCCTCTGATAGAGCTATTTTTCAATTACAAATTACAATAGATCAGTCACTCTACTAATTGCAAATCAAAAATAACTTTCCTGGAGTATATCATCATGGATTTATCCAGAACCATTCACCATTGGAAAAGTGACAATACACTGTGAAATGATAGATTTATTGGACCACCAATCTATCACCTTTCTGTACATTGCAAACATCATCTGTTTCATAACAGGGATTTTGTTTGTTTTCCAGTAATTTCACATCCCAGTTGCCATAGAAATGAAACTATCTGGAAAGCTGATGCAAAGGATGAGACCTATCCCCAACTGGGACTTCCAAACATTGCTATCGGCGTCATACAACACTGAACTGTACTATTTCCTGGGAAACCACTTACACAAAAGTGAATTTTATAAGAGTAATATTGAGTAAATGTTACTTCATAAGGGAAGTTCCAAAGTCCAGCAATAACACAGTGAAATTATTATGTGATGCAGATCGTACACAGGACATTCCACAAAATTTATCAAAAAACCTCAAACCATCATGTTTTAAACTGAGAACCAACAGATTTCAAACACATTCAAGGGTAAAATATTGGCCATGTTCACCACATCAATGTAAATCTGAAGTACATCGTTGAGAATTTTCAAAAAACATACTACAAGATACATCTTTCTGGGCAGATTTTCTCAATATTAATAGACAGTGCATTTATTAAATTCTGCTATAAAATCTTGAAATCCTAACTGTTTAGCTGAATGAAAACCCATACACAACAGTGAACAGATGAAATATTACAGATCTTGAAAATAATTAACTGAAGAACTAGTGTTTGTTCTACTCAAGGAACTCCCTGTTGGTAACATTAATGTACTCACATCGGAAATCATACAGCTGGCTTCCTACTCTCTCAATGTCATAATTACCTGAACACATTTGTCACGTGAGAAATATCACAAATTTTTTAAAAGGCTGTCAAATATTTCAATCGAATCTCCGCTGACAAATTACAGAATACATAATTCATTACGTTTATTGCCTTCGATTAACAGCAAAGGTCAAGTCTTACAGAGGAAACATTTGTCTCATAAGTCACCCTTATAAGCTATGGAATATTCCACAGATAATGACCTTCACCAGCCTTGAGGGAGCATACAGGGACTAGTCCATTTGGCTATGGGTAAGGATGACACAACAAAGCAAGTGAGCAAAAGTTGTAAGATGCATGCAAATTGATTTGTTTCAACTGGTTTAAATATAGTGTGTCAATATATCTTGATTTCGTAAAATGATATATGCAACGCAATTATTGATGAACTGTTGTACCCAAGAGTAAGTTGATACAATGGTGAAAGTTGTAGAAAAACATAAACATGGTGAAGTATTTTCCCTGTTAATTAGGGAAATGGTGTTAAATATCCAGGACATGAGTTACCTAATTTACACATAATAGTACTTGGAAAGGGGGGTTGTATCATACACAATTAATGGATAAGTTTTGCCTTTTTCCATGATTTTCCTGGGGATTTTGGAAGCTAGATATTTCGTCAGTATACTTGCTCATAAAAAAGAAGACATCATTAATAAAATGTATCGGCAAATGAACAAGCTGGAAGCTGCAACTACTTCATGTAAAATTTATATAGATGATGCATTTTTTAAGCACATTTCAAATTTACCATCGAAGGCTGCAACACGCCATTGGGTTTTATGGCTCAGCAGGTGCCAAACCCTCCTTTGTGTCCACACATGATGTATATTAATTATTTATATGAAAATTAGCATAACAATAGTTGGACAAGACAGATGAATTCGGTTACATTAAAAATTAATGTTATCAGCCAAATTAAACAAGTTATAAAACTATTCAGACAGATTATGGTGTGGTATTGTCTTATTTTTTAAACTCTCCCATGATGCACTTTAGTCCAGACTTTTTCCTGCCTGTATATCACCAAGGTTATCAAATTAAATGAGACTAATAAATCTTGGAAACAGTGCCTCCAGCTAGGTGACCTCACTTGCTCTGATCTCTTTCCCTTGATGAAAGCTGTTCTTGAATTACGACTTACCTCTACATCCAACATCAATCATTCACCTTGTGACAATACTTATAAAAAGTCAAATTATTTTCTTCTTTGAGGCCAAACTTTGTTCTTCTTTAAAATTAAAATATCGCAGTGTATATATGACTCAAAATAATAGAATTTATGCATATAATTATAAGAATGCCTTTCATACAGAATCATTATTTTTTTCTAAATTTTTCAGAAGTATCAGCAGTTAAATTTTCTTATTCTTAAATGATGTATCAAAGTGCCAATAATACTGTGTGATGTATGAACATACATGCGTTGAAGTTACAGATTTGGGACATCTGTATATATGTACTTGATATCTAAATAATATTGTGTAAAAGTATTTGCAAATGTATTCTTTGTGTTTAATTTTGTAATAGCTGTCATGCATAATTATTAGCAGCTCCTTAAATTGAACTTTGGAAAAAAAAAAAAGAGCTTTATAAACCTGTGACTGCCTGTTCATAACATTTCTCATCTTAGAGAAAAGGAAAACTGGCTGTCAAGTTGATACTAGTAGCAAAGGGCACGTTTTACAGATATCAAGAGCAGTTTGTTGGGAGAGTATTTATAACTTGACAATAAAAAAGACAAAAAGTGATTAGCAATGGCACAGTAATCACCAAAGAGAGCCTGGCACAGTAGATCAATGTCAAAGCTGATGGCTAATAAAATTACTGAATCACCGTAAACATTTTGACGGGCGCACAGCTACTTGAAATGATAATGACCACCTACCAACCAATCTTCCTGGAACCCAGCAGAGTGGCTCTGCCGCAATCAAACACCGACATTACCCGAACAGTGATCAGAATACATAACTAGATCTTGAAATTAACCTGCCTCTCAGACATTCCCTTTTTAGGTCGGCTCTTTTGAATTTGTCTCTCAACGTAATCAGATATTGCAAGGCACAAAAAAATTAATATCCTTGAATATATCTATAATGATCTGTTTTCCGGAGAGCAACATCCTTCGGTTTTTAAAACTTAATTACCAATATTCATTTATGGAACTCTGAGAAATGACCATGCATAAATAAGATGACTTCAATATCTTTGGGATCTTTTTATCTTGACAGAAAATACATCACCGACACGTTTCAAAAGTCTGCATCTAGACAAAGACTATGTACATATTAAGAGAGTTCATAACTCAGAATATAAACTGTAGATCTTGTATCCCATGGAAAAGACCTTGTCTTGTTGGCAAGAACCATTTTATTTCAAAACAAATAAATTCCACTACTTTACTGAAACCATCGGAAATGTTCAAATGAATCAACGCTTGCCTTCTGTTGGAAAAACATTTATAGAACATAAGTCTACTTCTTTTCTATATCTAATGACAACAGTACAGATTGCGTTGAATCTCGCCATCTGTGGCTAATGACAAAACATAGAGACGAAATGATTAAAGCCTCTGACTACAGAGGGCAGTATACCAGCTATCTCTGAGGTGGTTTATTCACATTGTTCACTTTTCAGTAGGCTCGATCTTCTACCTTCACTTCATGTATAATTCATGAAAGTATGCAATAATTATTTACATACTCTCAATCACCAAAAGCAATTTTTCCTTTTTGATTTAGAACATTGCTGATTTTTAAATCACTCTATGCCTCTATTTTTAGAGACATGATTATCTCAGATGAGGACTTGCGTTACCATGCCAACAAGAAGCTGACATCATCCAACGCTCCCTGGATGGATCTGCTTACGGAAATGAGTTTGAGAGGGCAGATAAACCATTTTCACCAAACTATCATCTTGGGATGTTGTAAGTCGTAATGCATCCTCCATAAATTCAATTAAACAGACATTCTTTTTCCATTTCCCACATCATCAAGTTGATGCATGTTCTGTAATCCCTGCACTCAAGAGGCGTCAAGATCTGCTCTGTGCAGTAAGCTGATCAAACAACAAGCATGAAATGCTCATGTCAAATCGATACCTAGTGTGATGGACACTTTTTGGAATTTTGGTTGCACACTGAACCATCCCTTCTCTGAAAACTATGACAAGGATTTCTGCTGAAAGGGAGGCAGTCATCAGAACTCTGCTCAAAGGTTGCAAAGGACCCCCATGACTGATGTAAACACTGTATCTAGGGTACATTGGCAATTGATGAAAGTTAAAAATGTTTGTAAACAATGAATATCATAAAATTTAAATATTGCAGCTATGTTGACTTGATGCATCTAGATATCATGCATGAAACACATTGTTTGTAAACAAGAAAGTCCCATATGCGCAGTTCCGACAATTGCCTCCCTGTATGCTATTTTATGTCATGTTACAAGCTAGAAATGTCATCCATCTATTCTTGTTTCAGTTTTCGCTCTTTTGAACCCCCTCTACTCCCCTCCACTTTTTGATAATTCTTCCATCCCTACATTCCTTCAATTTTCACTTCCCTATTTTCTCCTTCCCTCTGCAAATGCCATTCCGGTCTCTCCCTTAGAACTCACCTTCCATCCTAGCTGTGGAAACGCAGCTATCTGTTGGCGGTGTAGCGGGGATCGCTATGCGGGTCAAAGGTCAACCCCGCCACGGATAGCTGCGGGCACCTGCCATCGAAAGTGGGTCTATTACGACGACACAACATGTATCGGAACTTTGAACAGCAAAATAAACCAAAGTGAGCGTAATTCAATAAAATGACCTATACCTGCCTGAACTCTGATTATTGCTCATTCCCTAACTCCTTTTGTGAACAAAATTTCTGGTTCGTTTACGTAATTCGGCCGATTTTCCAAGGAGTACTCAAGATTTTCACTCCAGCAGCGAACTTTGACTTCTATTGATATGCTAATAAGGATATCGCTCGTTTGAACGTGAATAGCGTGACGGTCGGTCAGATCCTGTTAGTGGAACTGTTTACACTGATATGGGGTGAACAGATCGAAACCTGCAACATGCCTTCTTATCAAACAAAATACGACCTTCCTAATTTATGTTTTATGAAATGTTTATTACATATCATGTTAAAATGTATCACCAAATATTGAAATAACTGTTTAATATAAAAGTTTATTCCATAGATTCCATAGATGCGCTTACTATTTTCGAAACACCTGACATCACTTCTTGGTCTTTTGGCCAGAGGTCCATATATCTTTCTTTCATGAATTTGACTTTGTTTGTACCGTCTATTTACTGTCTGTTCTGTGCTGTTTTGTGTCTATGTTTACAACTATTGTCTTACAAATTTTGACCTAGTGTTATTGGATTATGGATTGGTATGATTGCGATTATTTTTCAAGAAATGTTTTCGTAAGTAAAACCTAAACTTTAAGTGCAGGTGTTCTGATTGGGATCTATGGGTGTATAATGATCTGGAGGGAGCGAGTACGTTGACCAGGGTCTATATGAATATGTCAACGTTGGTATAACTGATACCACACGGTGACTGATACCAGCCGTCTCCCTGACAGGCCATGGATCAAACGGCAAGATCGACAGTGCAAATATAAAAAAAAAATTGCGGCTAGATTTCCGAGATTGTTCAATTCCAACACTTAACTTTACGACTGAGCTGTCGAGAGTGTTTCAAGTGTAAAACCACAAACAGGCCGTTTTTCTACAGCTTACCATATGATGTTTTAAGTTGTACAAATTCAAGTTTTATTTCACGCGCGACGGTGTGAAACCAAGTAACTGATTCAGAAACGATCTTGATTACGATGTGATGTGTAAAGTTGTACAGGTTCAAGTTTTATTTCTTGATTGTTCATTCAGAAAAAGTTTGATCGATGTAAAACATCGTTTGGCAATACTTTCCCAAACCTTCGAAGTTGAAGCAATAACTCGAGTTTCAGTCTCGAAATTCGAGATATCTGGATATACCTCTACGCTGGTGCAAAGCATTCTGTTAAAGAGGATAATTTGTCTGGAAATGTGGAATTTATCGCCCGGCACCATATCAGCGCCAAGTCGGATACCATTATACCATATCAGCGTTCAACTGTCGCGTTGTTTTTCACTGATTGAAAAGACTCAATGAAACAAATTGGCGAAAGTCTGATGCCAGTGACGATTCGAGACAACAAAATTTCTGGTTCGTTTACGTAATTCGGCCGATTTTCCAAGGAGTACTCAAGATTTTCACTCCAGCAGCGAACTTTGACTTCTCTTGATATGCTAATAAGGATGTCGCTCGTTCGAACGTGAATAGAGCATGACGCGATGGTCGGTCAGATTATTAGCATATCAATAGAAGTCAAAGTTCGCTGCTGGAGTGAAAATTTTGAGTACTCCTTGGAAAATCGGCCGAATTACGTAAACGAACCAGAAATTTTGTTCACAAAAGGAGTTAGGGAATGAGCAATAATCAGAGTTCAGGCAGGTATAGGTCATTTTATTGAATTACGCTCACTTTGGTTTATTTTGCTGTTCAAAGTTCCGATACATGTTGTGTCGTCGTAATAGACCCACTTTCGATGGCAGGTGGCCCGCAGCTATCCGTGGCGGGGTTGACCTTTGACCCGCATAGCGATCCCCGCTACCCCGCCAACAGATAGCTGCGTTTCCACAGCTACTGCCATCCTTGCAACGTCATCTACAATCCACCTGCTCTGAAGCCTCACCAAGTTTTCCTCCCAAATAGTATACATCTCAATTCCCAAATAGTCTACATCTCAATTCCCAAATTAGACTCTCCACAGTCGCTGTGCCTTGTTTTGTGCGCGCCAAAGTTGGGCCTGCATTCGAAGGCTACGCTGTGCAGCTATGAGCACGCGCTGCCAGACACAGCGACTGTCGGTTCTTGCAAGTATATGAATATTCATAAGGGTAGTGACGCCAAAAGAAACACCTATCTAATGGGGCGGAGAGAATATATACAAGTAGCTGGTAGACCTATATACGCGGTATGTTTTTATTTTTCATATTTCATTTTATTTGGCTATGGTACTTGTTATTTTATTTTGATTAACGGATGTGTGGAGTTCTATAAAGTACCCGGATCAGGCAGAAATCCGACCGGTCGCTTGCAAGAACGTCCAGACCCTGGGATTCGCGTAGCGTCTCTGAAGGGCGCGCGTGTGTTCCAACTGACTGACACTGGGAAGAACGCGAATCGCAGGGTCTCTGCCAGACTATTCCCAAATAGTCTACATCTCAATAGCTGTATCATTGCAAATGTGACACTAATTCACAAAGCACCATTCACTACTCAACAATTAGGTCGGTCAAAGTAAACCCTTGTTGAACAGTAACAAATTATTTGCGCTGTGCCTCAGATTGAATGACTATACAGAAACCAAATTAAATTCTCAAGAACACTGACAGTTTCTTTGTTGGATAAAATGAAGAAAATGAATAAAAATAGAAATCTGTTTTGTATTACACTGATTACAAAGATACTTCTATTTCATTCTATTTCCAATGGCATTCATTGATATACAAGGCTATAATGTCATAAACGGAGAGCATTCATTCATTTGAATTAACATTGCCAAAGGACTCTGAACGCATTTTGTAAAACTATCTGCTTGGAAATGCACTAAATGCTTGCTTATTATTCGCCAGCATGGGACCTCTTTGTAAAGATCTGATTAAACCACCCGCAGAAAAGCGGTTGATTTGGCTTATTTTAGGCAAAGGAAAAAATTGAAGGTTGGGTTTCAGTGACATTTTCTCACCATGTTATCACACATTCTGAGTTTCAGAAAATTTTATGAACAGTTTTGAGTCAATGACTGTAACATTGAGACTTCATTTGCACTGGGACTGAGATCTGCAACAGAGGCACAAAAACAGAATGCCATTGAAAACAGAATGTCACACTATTAATGTGGAGGAGAAGGTTTACCCCAGGCCTTTCTACACTTCACAGGCAATTATAATAACAGTCTGTCTCAAACAGCATGTCATACACCGGTAGGGTCAAAATTCATTTCTGCATAGTCAATATTTTTATAGCCATGTTTGCCAGAATCCAACAAAGTTGAAGGAACTAGGTAACCATTCTAAAATTGTGTGTCTATAAACTTTGAAGTTTTAGTTAAGCATGCTTAAAGTAGGTGATGGTTTTGAACAAGAAAAATAGCGCATCTAAGGAACATGGTGGAATAAAAATGATACAATTGGTTGGACAAATATCGAGGGAACTGTCAATCATATCACATTAACATTTATGGCAATTGCGTGAACAAGTTTGACAACCTGAAACTGTCGATGACCTTGTCACCTGACAAAACATTTACTTATCTCCAGGAAATCATCTTTCAAAACAAATTAATTGTGATGACAATGACCTTGTCACCTGGCCAACCATATACTTATCTCTAGGAAGTCATCTTTCAAAACAAATTCACTATGACAGAATCAGTAATTTGAGCAGGATTCTTTCTACCGGAACAATCTGAATGACAAATTATGAAAAATTGATTTCAACATAACTACGTGTCAACTATCTTTAATCAGACTGTCAGGTTGTTTCAAATTGTCTCAATTTAGAGTGATTGAATGACCACTGAGACTTCATATGATTGTACCTTACTCTTTACTATCACTGTACCAATTTTCTCTATAGCCACATACAATTGTTAGACATCTCAGTCCTTCTGGGATGTTTTGCTTATAGCCAAGAGGTATGGATCTAATGTTTGATACACAATATTTCCACATCAAGGGTTGTGAGCCAACTTGCAATACCAAACAGTGTAATAACAAACTTGTTCATCTATTTATTTCTATTATTTACCTTTTTATTTATTTGTTTGTTTGTTTGTTGATTTGATTTTATCTTGCTTAAGCATAATTGAGTTATTTATAGAATTACAAACTTAAGTCATTTTTTCTGAGCTAGCTGGTTGTGAATGTTCAACATCTCTTTGGCATCATGTTTCACACATTATAAGAAATACGTTAAAAAATAAATACTATTTTTTTATGTTCTGTACGCCAAACTGACCACAGCACACAATACTTCTGCTAACTTACAAGAACAATTATAGAATATTGTCACATCAAACAACCATAGTCTTACACTTCCTTGGAATTTAGAATGTTCTGTATAGTCTTGTAATAGTGATAAAGAAATAAACACAAATCAAAATATGGCAACACAGAAATTATTTTTTTATGGACACCTTTGGAAATGGTAAAAGTATCTGTAATAGAGAAATGTCGCCAGCAGACAGGTAAAATAAAATTGTGATATTTCATTTGAAAAATCTATCCTCTCAGAATGCTGTCATGATCTGGGACACTAACGAGAGAAGTTACAGTGCTTTCACAACCAAAAACCACCTGTTGTACTCTAATATGCAAATTAAATACCTTGATCATTCATGATGTAACACTGCATGTAGTGGAGCATACTTTAGATTTAATTGAAATGGATTTGAAGTTAATTCAATTGCCTATCACACACCAGGTTATCATGAGGACATCACAAAATACATCATCTGGTATGCAATACGCAGACCCCGATGTGCTGTACACTTTTAAATCCAGATAACAAACACAGAGAGTAACCTGACTGATAAAGTGCAATGATTATAACTTTCAAAGTCTGTCTGTTCTGTACTCGTCTCTCTTTCCGATGACTAAAACTTTTACAAAGACTGAGTCTCTTCTTTTTTCACTCTACTTTGGTTCATAACTGCTGTTTTCAACATTATGAGAAGATAGAAGTGAGAAAGACGTGATGTTTGAAATAGAACAAATTATTCCTAATGTGGCAAAATATAATATAAGAACTACTAAACAACTCTCCTAATTAAGAACATGCTGAAAAATTCTGTTCCAAAACAGTTATTGGCTCTGTTTTCCTTCAATTTCTGCCAATATAAAATCAACACTTCAGAGCACATTCAAAATGGTTTTGTTGCAGTTCCCTTTAATTTCCTTGATTTTTACACACGCTTGCTGCCAAAATGACTGCCTAATGTGTTCAAATTCATTTCCGGGTAAAACTGGATAGCAAGCAGAAATTGCCATTATCCCAAATCGACACCAGTTGGGAACATAGGTGGTATAACCTCTATTAACTAATAATGGAAGTGTAAACCAATTTACTTGTTTTACCTTGTCCAATCAGACACACGTTGAGGGGCATCTCACAAGTTCTCATCTGTACTGACCCTAAAATCTGCCAATCCTGACATGCCTAGATGTAGAATTAATTCACCTTTTTATCCATTTGGACATAATTTTAACTTATCCCATTACATGCTAAGAAAGAAATTGGACTTACAATATTCATAAATCCTCAAAACTGGAAAATCTGCAAGGTGCTTAACATTAGTTTGGATCCAAATCAGTGCTTGTAAGGGCACTATATATTTCAATGTGTTCTTCAACAGTGTTTGTGAGAAGGTCCCTTAATTGTTGGTAATAGCCAAAGTGATTGGCCCTGCTCTGGATTCTCCTTCAGGTGTGGTTTAATCTTGAAATGGGTTTTCTTCATCGTGTCAAAAAATGAGTGAAATAATGCTGACTTTATTTGCAAGCTATTACTTCGGTTGAATTTGTTCCAACAATTGCTTCTGCTAATGACACTGGTTGTTTTTCACAAAGCTGACAGATGATAAACCAATCAAAATGATGAAAATTAAAGAGAGAGTACTTCACATCACAAACACTAAAATGTAACAACTGTCTATCGACAGAATTTGATTGAAAAGTTACAATTCTAATACCTTATAGGATCACACAGGAGTCAAGCTATCTTGCCTCACCTACAGACTTACATATATTTCTCCTAATATTTGAAAGTACACATTAACTTCCCTGTTTTCTCCACATTGTTTCCCGATAAGTTATCTCAGTCAGCATAGAGAAATGCATATTGGTAAGCCCTGCACTGCCATTATGCAAGCGATGAAATTTTATTTCACTCCTTTGTACACCAATATACTTAAATTAGAAAAGTACGATTTACTCTTTATTCTGAGATTAATGAGATACCTTGGGTAAAAATACTTGTTAATATTGGTTTTCTAACCTTAAGAAAATTTGAAATTCAATCAAAGTTCAAAATTTAATGACCATCAATCTATGAACTTCTGCAAAATCAATGGGATGGCATATCGTAATTGTATGTGTGTACTCCAAGCTCCAACCTTTTAATTTGATTACATCATTTTCAAATTTTCATTTTACTCCTTATAATTTAACACGAACCAATAATCTAAGGCATCTGTTGTAATCAAGATCATATTTCTCATTATGATTTCAAACAACCACATTGAATAATAAAATAATAACATTGACACATATTGAGCTCAGTAAAGTTTGAATACACTAATGCCAAAATGTAGGTACAGTGATGTTAAAACATTGGAAAGGAGTGCAATACATTGCAGCAGTAGCCCGATAGTTGAACCATTCAGCTGTAATTATGTGTGAAATAAGCCAAAACCCTGGAGAATGTCAGAAACTGAGTAGTGCATTGTAATTTATGTTTTAGTCTGTCTTTGAAGAAGAGTACAAGACCTCAATCAAAACTTTGGATTCAAATCAATTTACACTTAACATTAATCTGTTTTTTAAATGGAAAACTGAAACTTATCTTTAACATTTTTATAACATTCATTCATTCATTTTCCTCTAGATAGGACATTTTCCATTTCAATGTTCTTTACCGAAAATAAAATTATTTTTGTCAACAGAAAATGATAAGCCTCCTATTTGTGCTTCATAATGAATTTTTATAATCTGCCAAAGAATAGAATGTCTCTTGTACTTGCTGGAATGCACATACTCTATTCCAAGTCAGAGAAGCAGACCGGCAGTAAACCAGTTGTTGTAAAGGCTTGGATTATACTGACTCTGATTAACTTTCACTTCAATGCAATATTGTTTACAATTTATTCAAAGACGGTTACAGAAAATTCACTGCTTTGAAACTTTGGTGAATTTCTTTTATGATTTTCCCCATCATTTGGTTTATCATTTTGCGAACGTGAAAGATAATTTACACCAAAGCTGCATTACTGGATTGAAAAGCATTAATTTGACTTATATTGAATGCAATATTCAGACATCAATTGCACGGCCCTATGCCCATGGCGGCACTGTCATAAAAACAACTTATTCCATTTCAATTGCTCAGTCTCATGATGCAAGTAAGATTTCTCTGTTGAGGAATGTTAATGCTCAGAGGTAATTTTCAAAATACCATGACCCTAATGTGCAGGTTTGTACAACCAAAACTGATCTAGTGGCAACGTTAGTTGCCTTCTTGTAGAAAGATGACACAATTCGGTCTCGACTCGGTTGCTGTATGGTAACCAAATTTTTTTTTGAGGGCTGGCAGTACTTGCCACTCTAAAGCAACATAAAAATTTTGACAAATATCCCTTTGACTTTTTGCAACAATGAAGTACTTTGGAAGATAAATTGACTTGACTTTCTTGTCTTCAGTAGTAGCTGAAGGTACTTTTTATCAAATCAGAGAGGGGCATGAGATGGTTTAACTCACAAGAGGACTGCGTAAATGATATACATAGACTCTAAAAATATCTCTCTATTAAATGCATGTACAAAATTAATTTATATGTGAAATGCAACTAAATGTAAGTTGTAATAGTGTTAACTCATGTCACATGTATCATTTGTGATGTTTACATCGTAATACAAGATCACATTAGTACAAACACCAGTGAAACATTTCAATAATACACTTTGACAAATATTGAAAGATGTTTAAAGTACAAAAACCAAACATGTCACAACTTTATTTGCAAAATAGCCTTCAAAATGTGTTATCCTTTTCATATCAAATTACAAAGACCACCAACTGTCAAAAATCACTGGCTCCATTTTGACAATTCTGTTTAAACAACATTTTCCATTTGTAGGTCACACAGCACATTCAATATTTGAACAGTTTTCATAATTGGTGAGCAATACAAAAAGGCAGTTAGTCAAAGTAAACAGGGCAGTAGAAACAATAAAAAAGTAATGAGACTGGTTCTTGAAATTGATTCTTGAATAGGAAATTGATTTCCTGGTGGGAATGGTTACAGCTTGTAAAAGTGGTATTTCATTTTTATGCAACCATGGAGAGTATGCAGAGGTCAGTCAACATCTACTCTTCAAGACACCTGTTTTAATAAAAAATTTCTCTCCCAGATCAATCATTGGCACAGTACAGCTCACTGGGTCACTTTGTTTTGGTATAAGATGTGCTCACTCCTTCTGAAACAGGTGACATCACTCAGTGGTGTATTTCGGGAAGAGTCAATTTATCATGATTTGACTTTGTTTTTGTCATGGTTTAACTTTTGTCACGGTTTGACTTTGTTTTGTAATGGTTTGGCTGTCTACATTGCATGCATGCTTTCAGAACTCTCCAGCGAGTGTGCATTCCTAAAATGTGTTAGGTTACAGTGACTATGACTTTCATTTACATGAGCTTCATTGCTGCTTTAATGATATAACAGGTGTGGATATTAAAGAACAGAGTACCTTTGGGAATGATATACCCTTTAATTATACGTGTAGGATATCTAATTTCTGCTGATAAATTTTTACAGCTTGTGATATTAATTGCCACTTATTTTGTCATTTTCAGATGAAACTTTATATCCTGTGGAGAGACTAATTAACACCTGAGCTGTCTATCTTTAATTAATATGCAAATGAATCTTTTATTTTGTAGTATGACCTGTATTTGCAAATTAATGTGATCACAATAATTAGAAAATGTAAAACTGAGCTGTTGTTGAGTCTCTCCAGCAGTGTTCAGAGCATTCCCCGGAAGGCGTGTCTGCAGTGCAGCGTAATACAACATAGGACAGGCAGCATGTAAAGAAAGCCTTCAAAGCCTAGCTCATCCTGTCTGTACAACTCTTGTGTGAAATTAGACATCCATGATCGGAAGTCTTTTGCTTCTCTGTACTTTGTTGTCTCAAACAAAAAAGAGACAACTTTACAGCCTGGCTTCCCTTTCATCATCAATTTTCTGCCTTCAGGTTTCGTGACAAGTCAATCAAAGGTTCTTTTAACAACCACCTAACCTGCTTTTTATAGTCCACTTGATATATGTTTTAGAGATATTGCTATGGAAACCAGTGGGATGTTGAGTGTAGCCAGGACATGAGAACCTTGCAGGTGTTAAACTTAGTTGATGCGAGTTGAATTCTCCACTTCACTTCGTTTTATTAGGGTGAAGCCCATTTCAGTCTTGCCCATGTCTAAATTTGGTCTTTATAACAGATGCTGCTATTCATTTGCACATAATTTCAATCTTTCCAACTGATATCTTTCTATTCTGTTGTTCTTCATGGATATTCGCACGGATGCATTTACTGAAAACATGATTCAGAAAAGCTGGCAAACTTCTTAGATATCAGGCTAGACTGATTTTGACAGGGAAAATAATTTTTCTGAGTGAACAAGGTTATGACATTGCGTCCACTAGGGCTTCACATGTAATTTGATTAGAGGATTACAGAATAGAACTCTTATGATCCAATCAGATGGTTCTGATTCTAATCACATGACCCTCATGCACCAATCACATTTTCAATCATCTAGACTACTGTGTCATTGCAATGAAAGATGGGCCACAGTAAAATGATGGAACCAGAACAGTATATTTGGAAACGCGTGATTTCCACAGCCAAAAACATGGCACAACTCAGGAATAAGTTGCACTTATCAAAAGTAGATTTCCCGCAATCATGTTAAAGTTTTAAAAAACCTTGGATTGAAAATTACAAACAAACAAAAGCTGCTTATGGACATTACTTGGAGAGTACTCTTGAGGGAGAGACGCTGTTTTCTTTGGTCTGTTCTGTGTATTAAAAGTAAATGAAGTTATCCCTATGGAGAAGGAAATTGAGGTGGACATAGGTCACTGGTTTGTTTTGTCCAATTCACATGCAAAATGAAATGTTTCCATGCCGATAAATGAATGGGAAGTGGGTCAGTCGTTTTTAATTTACTTTTGTATAGTGAAATATGAAGGAATTAGTACGATGAATGAGATTCAAGACGCATGGCTGTGAAAACATGAAAGAGAATTGAAGGGAACATGTTCAGTGTTTCTATGTTTTGTTATATTGTCAACAACAGAGATGTGAATTTATTTAGATACCCTTGAGAAAATATATTGTACGCAATACATAATAGCAAATATTTCTGAAGGAAAGATGTATCATTGTGTTTCATGATTTTATCTTGGCTTGATGCACTTTTAAAAATTGAAATAAATGTTTGATACATGTATAGCAGGCAACAAGGTACATTTCTTATGTGTTGAATAGGATTTGAGTACCGGTACATATTTTTGGGTTCAATGAAAGGTGGAAATACAACTTTCATGGCAAAGCATTGCTTTCCGAATTTATAGAAAGTGTGAGGTCAATCATTACTCTAAACACGTGACTGTTCTTGTTGTGCTGACATTGCTTGACTGTGAGACTTGACAAAAACTTGAAAGCTTGTAGTGAAAGAGTTTCCAGAAAACAGAAAAAATCCATTTGTTGCCCACTCAGGAAGTCAAAAGTGCTGTGGGAAAATCAAAGCTGACAACATTTCAGCATTTAGCCTGTCAAGCCTACTCACTAACTCCTGTGTTTTCACAACCGAGCAGCAGATGTTTAAGTGCCCTTGATTTTAAAATTTCACAAAGTTCCATTATTGTAAAATTTGTGTATAGAATTTAGAAAGTGGATTTGTTTAGAAATTGAGCGCCAACTGACCAGCTCTTTAATGTACCGAGATAAATTCCAATATAAAGGTGACCTTCAGTGGTACTGGAGAGTATCCGTGACATGTGTTATGTAGGTCATTTCCCCCACACTCATCATGACCTGAGTTCAATTAGTCTAGAACATTCTCAAGGTCACTGCCCTTGATGACCTCACAACCTTGAATTCAATTAGTCATGTTTGGAATGTTCTGGAAAGTTGATTAGTTGTGTAAGGGAGATAATTTTAGAACAGTAATTAGCATGTCAATAAAAGTTCTAGATTGTTCTTATATGCCTTTATAAAAGGGACGCGCTCAGCTTCCAGTCAGACTTTTGGGATCGTGTCTCTTGTGTGTTACTATAAACTCCAGCAGTAGTCATTCTCAAGACTTTTCAAGACCTTCACTGTCAACGCTGGATTTATACTGTGGACTTTGTGCAGCTGCAAGCCTGCAAGGACTGTTCATTCATTCAACTGACTGTTACAACTCTGAGACTGGAGCTTTGCCGTCCCAGCTGAGATAAGTAGTCTGTACACTTTTAAAGCTTGTACTCTATCCCTGACTTAGCAATTAGTTTTTTTTCGTAATAAATTTTGTTTAAACGTTAACTGCTGAGTTCACCCTTTTGTTCGTTATCTCTGCACGTAACAAATTGGGGGCTCGTCCGGGAGACGAACATTTTGAGCCGTTTGACAACATTTTGCCTACCTTTTCAAAACTACTGTATACTGTGAACTCAGCGAAATTCAATCATGGCGGAATTCAAGCCAGACGAATTTATGGATGACCTTGATCAGGACACATTTGATTCCCTCAAAAAGGACAACCTCATTGCACTGGCCAATTTCCTTAAAGTAGATGTCAAAAGATCTATGCGCAAGCGAGAAATTCAGTTCAAGATTGCAAAACATTTAGTTAATTCTGGCCATTTTGAGGAGTCTGCCTTAAAAGATTATGAGCCTGAGTCTTCCTTCGAACTCAAAAAATTAGAATTAGAAATACAGGCAGATTTGGAGCTTAAGAAATTGGAATTAGAAAAGGAAAAATTGCAAGAAGAACAGGAAAGAGGAAAAAAAAAAAAAAAAAAAAAAGAAAAAAAAAAAAAACAAAAAAAAAAAAAAAAAAAAAAAAAAAAAAAAAAAAAAAAAAAAAAAAAAAAAAAAAAAAAAAAAAAAAAAAAAAAAAAAAAAAAAAAAAAAAAAAAAAAAAAAAAAAAAAAAAAAAAAAAAAAAAAAAAAAAAAAAAAAAAAAAAAAAAAAAAAATAAAAAAAAAAAAAAAAAAAAAAAAAAAAAAAAAAAAACAAAAAAAAAAAAAAAAAAAAAAAAAAAAAAAACAGAAAAAAAAAAAAAAAAAAAAAAAAAAAATGAAAAAAAAAAAAAAAAAGAGAAAAAAAAATGAAAGAAAAGAAATACAAAAAAAGACAAAGAGATTACAAATGGAAGAAAGACAGAGAGAAAAGGAGAGAGAATTGGAAGAACATCGACTACAGTTAGAAATGAGACGTTTAGAGCTTGGACAATCAGGAAAATTCTCCCTTCAGACAAGTTTGACATCACTAAGCATTTCAGGTTAGTTCCCCCTTTCCAAGAAAAGGATGTTGATAAATATTTCCTTCATTTTGAGAAAATTGCTCAGAGTCTGAATTGGCCTAAGGAGTCCTGGTCTATGCTTTTGCAGAGTGCTTTGGTGGGTAAAGCCAGAGAAATTTACATTCAGTTGTCAGTAGAGCAGGCTTCAAATTATGATTCTGTGAAGGAATTAATTCTCAAGGGCTATGAGTTGGTGCCTGAAGCTTACCGTCAGAAATTTAGGGATTGTGAGAAGGTGAAGGATCAAACTTATGTTGAATTTGCTCGAACAAAAGAACAACTGTTTGATCGCTGGTGTTCTTCTGAAAAGGTCAGTCAGAATTATGACAAATTACGACAGCTTGTTTTGATTGAGGAATTTAAAAGGTGCATCCGGAGTGACATCAAGACGTTTATCAATGAACAAAAGGCAGATACATTAGAGGTTGCTGCACGTTTGGCCGATGATTATTCATTGACCCACAATCTTCATTTCTCAGCAAACCATCCCAGTCCTTTTCATACAGAAACAGTGCAGGTAAATTTAACTCCTCCTTTTCATCCAAGAATTTTCAAAGGACAGTAGAAAATCAAATGAAACAGTTCACAGAGTTCAAGTAACACTCCCACATCATCAGATCCCAAGTCTCAATCTCCTTCTGACAAACAGTTTGGTACACTTTCTTGTAATTATTGTAAGAAAGATGGCCATTTAATGTCAGAGTGTTTCAAATTGAAAAGAAAACGTGAAGGTCAAAGTGGTCAAAGTGGATCTAAGCCCACCGGCTTTATTTCTTCATCAACTCAATTAGAGTCTAATAATGTGTGCAACACATTTTCTGAGGTTAAACCCCTCTTATCCCCAATTAATGAGGTCAAGGTCAATTCTTCTCAAGATAGCATTATGGGTATTTTCGAGCCATTTATTCATAATGGTTTATATCACTTTCTAGTGATTTCTCTTCCGCTACCCCTGTCAAAATTTTAAGAGATACCGGGGCTTCCCAGTCTCTTTTGTTGGCAGATACCCTGCCGTTTTCTGAAAAGTCATTTTCAGGTTCTAAAGTTCTTATTAAGGGGGTAGATTGTAATGACTACATTCCTGTTCCTCTCCATAATGTCTATTTGTCTTCGGACTTTGTTTCTGGACCTGTGGCTTTAGGTATTAGGCCTTTTTTGCCTTTTGAAGGGATTCACCTTCTTCTTGGAAACGACCTTGCTGGGGACAAGGTCATTACTAATCCACTTGTGACTGATAATCCTAGTTTAGATCAGGATCCAGAGCCAATTGAACAAGAGATACCCGATTTATTTCCTTCATGTGCCATTACTCGAGCCATGTCAAAGAAAACTTCCGAGAATCAAAATACTCTCAAAAATAATGTCACAGATGTTGACTTAAATGACACCTTTCTCAGTCAGGTGTTTGACACGGATCATTCCGTTATCCCTCGTGGATTTGAAACTTCCAGTAAAACTTCTGCTGACCAAAGTCAGACATTTTCTAGATCAAATCTCATTGCAGAACAACACAAAGACCCAGATATTTTGTCTTTGTTTGACAGGGTAGATGATGAAGGTAAAACTTCAGATAGCTCTGTTTCCTATTATACAAAATCTGGTATTCTCATGCGTAAATGGAGACCTCCAGATGTCTTGGTTGATGACGATTGGGCTATAAAACATCAAATTGTTGTTCCAAAGCCCTATCGTGCTGAAATATTGCGCCTAGCCCATGAAACCCCCTGGGCTGGTCATTTGGGAGTAAGGAAAACTTATCACAAAATTCTCAGTCACTTTTATTGGCCTAATCTCAGGCAGGATGTAGCACATTTCTGTAAAACTTGTCACACATGTCAAATGGTAGGAAAGCCAAATCAGACCATTCCAAAGGCCCCTTTACAGCCAATTCCTGCATTTCAAGAACCATTTAGTAGGATACTAATAGACTGTGTTGGGCCCCTACCAAAAACAAGATCAGGAAATGAGTACATGCTGACAATTATGTGTACATCAACTCGGTTCCCAGAAGCCATACCACTGAGAAATATAAAGACAAAGACTATAGTGAGAGCTTTAGTCAAATTTTTCACTTTATTCGGCCTCCCTAAATGTGTCCAGTCCGATCAAGCTCCAACTTTATGTCTGGTATTTTTCAACAAGTAATGGATCAGCTAGGCATTAAACAGTATAGGTCATCCGCCTATCATCCAGAAAGTCAGGGTGCTCTTGAGCGATTTCATCAAACTTTGAAAAACATGATTAGGACCTACTGTTTTGACACAGAGAAGCAGTGGGATGAAGGAATTCATTTTCTGCTCTTTGCTGTTAGAGAGTCAATTCAAGAGTCTCTTCGTTTTAGCCCATTTGAGCTTGTATTTGGACATACAGTCCGTGGCCCACTTAAGCTCGTTAAAGAGAAATTCCTATCAGACGATGATGATTGTCTGAATATTTTGCAATATGTGTCAGATTTTCGTACAAAACTCTCTAAAGCATGTGAATTAGCCAGAGAAAATCTTGAGTCATCTCAGCAGTCAATGAAAACCAAATACGATAAAAACACCTCAAACGGAAGTTTGAACCAGGTCAAAAAGTTCTTGTTCTACTTCCAATTCCTGGCAAACCACTCCATGCTCGTTACTTTGGGCCATATCTAATCGATAAGAAATTGAGTGATTTAAATTACATCATAATAACACCTGACAGGCGAAAACAAAGCAGCTATGTCACATAAATATGCTTAAGCCATATTTGGATAGGGATAATCCTACTATAACTCAGCCTGTCAGTACCGTCAGTTCTGGCCATTATGAAGATAGTGATACTGAAACTGACTTGAGTGAAAATACTCTAAACTCAAAGCTGGGCTCGGTCAAGCTTCAGAACTCAGAAATCCTGGAGAAGCTGGAGTCTACAAAGTTGGCACACCTCCAGCCAGAACAACAACAACAGGTGAAAGAACTGCTCCACGAATATAAACACCTGTTTCAAGATGTTCCGACGAGGACGAACGTCATCTATCACGATGTTGATGTTGGGGACAGTAAGCCTGTAAAACAACATCCATACAGACTGAATCCAACAAAAGCGAAATATCTCCAGGAAGAAGTCAAATACCTGCTGGACAATGACTTTATTGAACCCAGTAAAAGTAACTGGAGTTCGCCGTGCATACTTGTTCCCAAATCAGATCACAGTTATCATATGTGCACGGACTTTAGGAAGGTCAACACTTTAACAAAGACAGACACTTTCCCATCCCGAGGATTGATGACTGCATCGACCGAGTGGGAAAAGCCAAGTATGTGACGAAATTTGACCTACTGAAGGGATTTTGGCAAGTCCCTCTGACAGATCGTGCTCGTGAAATATCCGCCTTTGTTACGCCAGACGGATTGTTCCAGTACAAGGTGATGCCATTTGGAATGAAGAACTCTCCGGCAACGTTCCAACGGATGATCAACGACGTCATATCCGGGCTAGACGGGTGTGCAGCTTACGTTGACGACGTCATTCTGTATGGTGACACCTGGGAGGAACACATCAAGCTCATGCGGAAGTTCTTTGAGAGACTGAGTAAAGCAATGTTGACTGTCAACCTTGCCAAATCTGAGTTTGTATGGGCAAGGGTAACTTACCTCGGACATACTGTAGGACAGGGTGAGGTAAAACCTGTTGATGCCAAAATCAGTGCCATTTCAAGTTTTCCCATACCAAACTGCAAACGACAACTGATGCGCTTTCTCGGTATGGCTGGTTACTACAGAAAATTCTGTCCAAATTTCTCCACAATTACTGAGCCTTTGACTAACTTACTTAAAAGAAAGTAAGTTTGTTTGGTCAGAGCAATGCCAACAGGCATTTGATACACTTAAAGCCATACTGCAAAGTGCCCCAGTATTGTCTGCACCAGATTTCACTTTGCCATTCAAATTAGCTGTAGATGCTAGTGATACGGCTGCTGGTGCTGTTTTATTGCAAGAGGATAGTCATGGTGTAGATCATCCTGTTTGCTATTTTTCACGCAAATTTAACAAATCCCAGAGAAACTACTCTACAATTGAAAAAGAGTGTTTATCTTTGATATTAGCTTTACAGCATTTTGAAGTTTATGTTACTTCTTCAAATCAGCCAATAGTGGTTTATATTGATCACAACCCTCTTGTTTTTCTGCAGAAATTTAAAGGCAAAAATCGGAGATTGCTAAGATGGAGTTTAATGTTACAGGAGTTTAATCTTGATATTAGACATATCAAAGGCAGAGACAATTTAATTGCAGACTGTCTCTCTCGTATTTAGAGTTTATTGTTGTTCACACTTTTAATATTACATTTGTAAAAGAAAGATTTTCTTTGAAAAATTTTCTTTTTTGAAGAGGGGGTGTGTTATGTAGGTCATTTCCCCCACGCTCATCATGACCTGAGTTCAATTAGTCTAGAACATTCTCAAGGTCACTGCCCTTGATGACCTCACAACCTTGAATTCAATTAGTCATGTTTGGAATGTTCTGGAAAGTTGATTAGTTGTGTAAGGGAGATAATTTTAGAACAGTAATTAGCATGTCAATAAAAGTTCTAGATTGTTCTTATATGCCTTTATAAAAGGGACGCGCTCAGCTTCCAGTCAGACTTTTGGGATCGTGTCTCTTGTGTGTTACTATAAACTCCAGCAGTAGTCATTCTCAAGACTTTTCAAGACCTTCACTGTCAACGCTGGATTTATACTGTGGACTTTGTGCAGCTGCAAGCCTGCAAGGACTGTTCATTCATTCAACTGACTGTTACAACTCTGAGACTGGAGCTTTGCCGTCCCAGCTGAGATAAGTAGTCTGTACACTTTTAAAGCTTGTACTCTATCCCTGACTTAGCAATTAGTTTTTTTTCGTAATAAATTTTGTTTAAACGTTAACTGCTGAGTTCACCCTTTTGTTCGTTTTCTCTGCACGTAACACATGTCATAACACTGGTGCCACTTTAAGAGTGATGAATTTGAGAATTTTCCAAATGTAAATTTGATAAGTGGATGGGAAGTACATTTGTGACTTTCAAGTACTCAACACATCCAAGAGGACTGGAAAACTTTGTGAACAGGCCTGATCAACACAAGCTTGGAGTCTATTTTTACTAGTCAGTAACTTTATACAGTAAATGATAACCTCTGCTACAGATAGCTTCAACATCTAGAAGCAATACATGCATAGGATGTTTAAGACTTTGTCTTGCCTTTGCACTGCACGGAGTGTATAATCGTACTCAAAGCTATTGCTACATTAGAGATAGATAACTGTTGTCTGTGTGACATGCGTGTTCAGTTTTGTTCAATTGTCATGTATTGCAGGATATGATCTCTGATGACTTTTTGACACTGACTTGTGCAAACACAGCCAATGGATTAATGGCAGACATTGGATATATGTCCATCATGCAGAAAGATGTTTATCAGGCTGTCAGGTTTGCAAGAACTGCAGCAGAAAATCAAATCCCTATTTTCCCCAAATGATGCAAACCGAACAGAAGACACACATACAGCTTTAGAATTTCCTGGGGTTTGATTTGATGGATGTTACAAGCGAACTTTGTGTGTGGAAATTTTTTTGTGAATTTGAATCATTAGTGTGAGTTAAAATAAAGTTTTGTCAATCTGTCAATCAAAATGTTGAAATTACGAAAGGTATGCATATGTTGATAGTACACCATCTTTATGATCAAGGCACATGTACCAACTATCTATCTCACGACTGGCACATGTCAATATGGTTTACTTTTCCATTTTCTTTCTTTTTTCCAATATCTTCTTGTCTGACAAATATGAGGTCAAACTTTTAAGACTGTCAAAACAAGTCAAAAATAGCATTGCTCTTGGCAAGACTTATGTGGTATCTATTTAAAGATAAAATTCGCAGAAAAAAGGTTATTTTTAGAAAGACTTAATGTGATATTGTATGCAGCATAATCTGCGGATTTTTATGGTATACGTGCAGAACTACAAGGCATATGCATGCATGCATGAAGTTGGCTTTTAAAATACATGCAACTATTACAATTTCCAGCTTGGGAAATTTACGCTGAACATTCAAATAACATAAATTTTCCAATTATAGAGGTCAATGTCAATGTCATGACTCAAGGGTAAAACAATCAGAAATGTAACAGCTGTCACAGCAAGGATACATTTTCGTGATCTTTACCACAAATATGCAACAGTGAGTAACAGTGAGTTTTCATTTGGAAAGACTTTACCTCAGGGTAAGAGTTTATATATCATAACCTTTATTGACCTTTGGAGTTAAAATATGACTTTCCAGGTGACGTGGCTTTGGATTCAGTCCAAAATCAGAATCTGGTCAAGTCAAATTACTCTTCTTACAGCACTGTATAACTGTATGGAACCATTTCAGTTAAACTACAGTAATTATTGAAATTTTGGAATACAGAACTCACCATTTTGCCTTTCCAGCTATCATGATATACAAAATCTATGACAATTAAGTTTTTTTCATAGCAAACACGATATAAGGAACCCAGATCAAAGAGATTGTGAAACTACGTGTTTACAAACAAACAATGCATTTCTACTCTGCAGATGGTGTATTTATCTGTAATTTTTTGCACTATACCTCTATGATAAGTTTATACAGTCATTTCACATATGATGCCAGACTTATAATTCTGTAAACTATCATCTTAGTTTCAAAATTTGGTGAAATTTTCTTCATAGCAAAAGAAGGTAAGGAACCCAGATCAAAGGGACAAATTTCATAAAATTTGAACAAATATCTATGACATTCATTTGATAAATATTGATGGAGGAATATTCAATATTTTGAAATATTCAATGTGTTGTCATATATAAAATAAAGTTGATACATACATATTGAATAAAGCTCTTCTGAACCTTTCCAAATCTAGCAAGATCTAAGATTTACCAGTGTACAAGAGGTGTGCATAAAACTGTGTTTCTATTCAATTCTGATTAAAGCTGTTGCACTGAAACTCCTGAAGCTGTTTTCAGTTTCTGCATACAATATACTTGACATTTCCATGATACGACGAGTTGTTTGCACAGTCTGAATTGGATATAGCAAAATATTATTGCTTCAATTATTATTTTATCGGGTTGTAGTAAATCCATCCTAGCTCAGAGAGAAGTGACCTTCCTTTAGAGCTGCTGTCAGCTGGAGTTTAACTCAAAATCTTTGAAATTTTTAAAGTCAATGGGAACCACAGAATATCTGCAAGGCAGAAATGTAGACAGAGCTATTTAATCCACAAGACTGTGTCAAAACAATTTTTAAACTAGCCATCTTTGGTATTATTAATTTAACAATTTCAGTCATTTTTCCCATCGTGGTTCATTTTCTGCTACAAATGACTGTTTTGTCCGGTTCACTCAAACAGGAAGTTAATTAGGGGAAAGAAGTTTTGCAGAGGATAATTAGATTTTGCATGTGGTTAGATCTGTTCAGAAGACATGCTACAATATCAATAATGCATGGGTAGAAAAAGCCATTTTGTAGAATCGACGTCACGGAAGACATAATAGGATTCCTTAGAATAACTTTGGATAAAGAATTTATCAAGCTTGTTCTGAATTCATCTCATTTTTACGGTGAAATTCTTTCTTCAAATTTTCCTTGCCTATTTGCTTGCTTTTCTTGTCAGGTATCATCAAGAGTTTCCTGGCACTAACAGCAAGAATGCAGCTTGGAAGGACATTTAGCAAGGCAATGGGCAATGCAAGCAAATTTTATTACACATATTGTCTGATTCTTTTAATAGAATTTTCTGTAAAAATTCATATTTAGAGAGAAAAAAACAAAAACAGCATCTAAAAAATACAAATAAAGTATAAGCCTTCATTACATTATAATAAAATACTTGAATTAAGTGCCAAATCAGAAACATATCTTGTAAAATTTCTGTTTTCATCATCTTTCAGTTCAAGATCTCCAACTCTGATTTATCAGTTTCTTTATTTTTTCTGAATGGTAATTCATTTGAGGTCAAAGTCTTTCCCTCCTGGAAAAAAGTCAAATTATTTTGACAGGATTTATGGGACTGAATCTCAATCCTTCCTAATTGGTTTTAGAATTGCCTATAACAGAAATAATACCTTGGTAACAGTGCTTATGGCTACTCAACAGTCCAATTGAGTTTGCTACTAATGGTCAAACTGGCACCTATAGAATCACTGAAACTGCAATATTATCCCGCCTGTATCCCCTGATGGCCGCAAACAATATAAACTGCTTTTTCAACTCTGGCAATTTGCAAGCCAACATACTAACAAAAGTTCAAGCCATCACGATTGTCCAGATAAAATTTGAAAAATCTTCAAAAGTAAATTTTACAACTATATTATTAAATGCAGTAAGAATAAACAAGGTAGATAACACAGTTACTTGTTTAATTACTTCATGCTAATTGTATTTTCATTAATTAAACAGGAAACAAAACCTTTCTACAATTATTATTTCATGGCGGGAACAGAAACACACTGCAGGTAAAAGCCAGTAGTGTATATACTAGATGATGGTACATTCGTGTCAATTACACGAATATAACGATTTCTTCAATAAAGGGTTTTACAGATTTCTAATTTGTAACCAAATAAGTACAAGTAACTAATGGAAAATAAATCAGTATTATACTGTTTATAGCCTTGCAAACGGTTTACTTTCTTTCACGATCAAGTTATTAGCTCTGCTTACTGAATTTCCGATTCCTTAACACGACAGGTTTTACCTTTCAACAAGTCACATCAATTAAGAAAACTCAAGAGCCTGAAATGTTTCATCATATATATAGTTGTTTTTATGATGGGTAGGATTTATCTTAATACACACATTTAAACATTGTACCTTAAAAGAAAAATAAACAAGAATATTTAACGGGTAAAAATTTGGAACAAGGAACCTTTCAGCAGCTTATTTTTTCAGCATTCAGATGACAAAATAATGAGAAACAGGATACAAAATACTGCTCAATGAAAATTTAAATCATAAATGTTAATGAAATGACAGTCCCTGGTGCACGGCTTATGCCAACATTTACATTTAATTAAGATATACTACCTTTTTCCCTTGGTATTGGACGATCCCATGGCAATCATGATAATTAATCAACCACAAAATATTTCCATGCTGGGAAAAATTTGATCAAAGAAGTACCATGCCTAGCTTCACCTGCAAGGTCACCCTTTATAATATTCTGACAAATTCTTACAAAACTGACATTCTAATACTTTTAAGTGAAGGTTTCAGCCCCAGGGAAGCTTGTATATTTTACCCATCATGCTTAGCGATATGGACATGTATTCAAATGTCATGCAACCTGCCTAGCATTTGCATATCTTCAAATATTTGTATATTCATATTCACTACAGAACATAATCCTCTGATTCTTGTGTTATTCAGTTGTATTTTTGTTAATTTATAGCACCTGAAATAACAATCGGTGTGAAAGTTTGAATACACAGCTTTTGATACGTACATCAATATTAGTGTAACTTCTCACGCAGTTTACATATACAGTTGCTAATACTTCTATGACATCAATTTCTGATATTTTAAGACTTCATATTAGATTTCCCAGAGTATTCACCAAGGCAGCTCAAATAATCACATAAATATGTGAAATTTGTATTTCACCATATTACCCACATTTCCAAACCAATCATGAATTAGGAATCATCCAGCATTCACCATCTAATGTAACTGTAAAAATAGAGACAATTATAGCTGAGAAAGCAATAAATGTGGATTCCTGAATTGAAGGCTCAGTTTTTTTCACTTTTCAAGACCATGAGACACACGACTTTGTATCCATTGTGAGAATATGTTTTATGATCAGCTGGGTTTCTCTGCTATTTCCAAATGCACTATCCAACTTCATGGTACATTATATGCATTACTCAAGTATTTTCCTACACTTCAGTGAGGGAAACATTTATCTTGTTTCCAGAGAATTAAGTGCAAAGTATCGACGATGCATATTTTTCCAGAAGTACTTACTACATCACATATTTTACAGCACTAAAACTCAACTTGGAAAAAGTGACGTTGAATAATTTTCCAATACACCAATGTTTTATATTTTTACTTCATGTTTCCTTGTGGTATTAAATGTAATGTACATTACAGTATCAAAGATGAAAACAAGACATCTCTCTTCCCTGGAAGAGATCGATGTGAAATGTGCCAAAAAAATGAAACAGAATTTCAGAACTGTTACGAAGCCTTTAACCGATGTAACCATATCTTCATCAAAACTAAACATTTCACAGGTACAACACACACACACACACTTATTAATCTACAAAGTCCACACCCTTCAGAATTGCAATCGATACAATAGACTCAGGGATATATTTTTATTCATAAGGACTGCACTAAAATGGCATATACATTTTCCTAAGTGCCGTCTGTTTGCTGGTATCACTGGTGGCATTTACATGTTTCTATCACACGGCAGTTGTAAAGAGCTGCTGTCAAAGTAGGAAATCGAGAGATTGAAAATGCCTTTTCATGTGTTTTTTTCAGCTAAATGGAGAGGAAATAGGTTTTCCAAGTCCATGCTACAATAGCCTGGAGCTGCAAATGGTAGGCACTCAGTCATACTCAGTACTTAGTTGGGACTGCAAATTTATCCGTACATTGTACATGTCTATATATTTATGTGTCTATATTGGTATATGGAGCTGGCTAAAAAAATAGATATATATATTTGTGTGTGTGTATGTGTATGTGTATGTGTGTCTGTATGTGGGTGTGTGAAAGATTGAAGTCTCATATCTGTTTCAGAACCTTGTTTTCAAAATCCAATTTAGAAATTTATAACCCCTTTTGCAAGAACCGAAAGAATATGGAAATTCAGAAAATTTATAACCTTTAAGGAAAATCTGTGACAGAAATTTATGCACTTGAAAAGAAAGGTAATCAGCGGTTGTATTTCAACACAGTTAGGAAACCAAGGAGAGAATATAGACATGCTATTTGGAAAGTAATTAACTTAAGCTAATTTCAGTCTCTTATTTATACACACAACAAACATCAATCATGGTAGGGGCTGACATGTAATACTTATGAAAACTGCAAACACAAATATCATTATCGTGCACTCAAAATGTTACACTACTTTACGTGACATTTTTGCAAGTGTCTACTGTTAGCTTCACACATAGAGAACTGCAAAAACATCTCAAGCACTACAATATTGCTTACACAGCTAATAATTCTCAAAAGGTTTTACAGCGTTCTTTCATTCCACTTGCACTGCAGCAGAAACTTTTGTCAGTTAGCCCATCAATCATTAACACCCTCATTATCAATTTTTTTAATTATAGACACAAGTTCCAGTGGGTCCACAAACTCGTATATCATTCACAGGAATATTATGTGATGGCAGTAGTCAGCAAGTCAACCAATGAAAAATTTTAAAACTGTTTCCTGCTGTTTGCTATGGAAAAGTACCATGACTGTTCTAATTTCAATGATGTCGAAAAGAGAAAAAGTAAATTCCTGGTTTGTCAATATTTCAGTGATATGGTACACAAGAAGAAATTTCATTGCTCAAATAAGAAAACATACTTCAACCACACATGTTTTGCTGTAAATGACGTCATGTATGATGAGCTTTCTTTTAAATTTTTTTCATTTTAACAGGTGGCAACTCCTTCTTATAGAAGTTTGTCAGCGTGGATGAGAAACTGATCAAATATACAACACAGAGTGTAGGAAATTCATTGCCTGTTATCTCCCCAATCTTTTTCCAATCATCAGAAGGCAGCTTTATGTGGCATGCAAAATCCACTGATATAAGTCCCTACTTTGTCATTTTCAGAATATATTTTACAGTGTGATATAAATGCAAATTTGCCTTCGGCCTTTATCCCTTCGTCTGGTTTTCCGTACATTCTTGTACGTCAGGTTGATATGACAGTGTAAATCTATTCACAGTCACAAGTGCCATGGTATCTTCAAGATAAATCAACCATGTACAGAACACAGTGATACTCCAGCAAACACTTTACTCACATTTTTTTCACACTATGAGCAGGAAAACAGTAATAGTATAATCCTGAATCTACTGTACGTGAATCTTCATTGATAAATTTGTAGCTCCATGAACAAAGTATTCATTAAATAGTAAATTTTTTTTTATTTGAAAAATTGACATGATATCCAACTTACCCATAGTCTGGTATTATCACAGTTCAGATAGCATCAATCGGGAAAGATCACTTCAACAGCAAGAATAAATTATCCAAATTTTACAACAGGAGTGTCTGAAGCCTGCAAGTTTCTGGTATAAGTTCTGACAGTCGAGTTCTCAATCCACAGAAGTAGTAAAAAATGCCAGTGATGAAATTTCCACCGCTAGACAAGGGTTAGTGAGTTGATAGTCTCCCTCATATTGGTTCCATCATCATATGTTACGCACCACTGGCTTTTCATTGGGTGTCGTTTAAGTAACGGTACTACATCAAAATGTTCCCAAATGAACTTTCCCTCTTCATTCGTCAAATAAACCGTAGGAAGAATGAGTTGACAGAGTTGTCAGGGGATGTGGTATCTAGCTGCAGCACAAGCACTGGGCTGTCTCACACGTCTTGACTGTGGCAGAATTTTCACCAAACTCATGAACCAGGAATCTGATGTCAGCATCAAGTCATTTCGATTCACAGCACACACACAAACGTTTACTATCACCTGGAAAATAGACTCCCTAACTTGATACAAATCAGCTGACAACTATTCACTACACTAGGGAGGCACATCAGGTTGAGGTAGCATACTCATTTGTTTCTTGTTCAACGCCTCTTGAGATGCACACACAAAGATTTGTTACGAAACCAAGAAGGCAATTCTCAGTTGCTTCTTCAGCAAGGTGTATGTTGAGGATGCAGTTGTTATGGAAACTAACTAATCAATTACTTCCTGGCGTAGTCTCAAGTCAGACGTAACGACTGAAAAGACTTTAAGTTGACAGTAAGATGGGATAATGACACACTGAGCTTCTTTTTCACACCTAAGAACAAGATTTGACATTCGATTACAGCTTTCAAGTTTGCACAAAACAAATTTTACATCATTAGGAAGTAGGAAACAAAAGACAAATCAGCAGAGCAGATCATGACAGAGGAACTAATTCCAATCCCTTTCAATTCATGGAGAGATTGAAGATTTAGCATAAAAATAAAAAATAGAAAATGCAATTAAAATGAAAACCAGAAAGTTTATTTCTATGAGTTTTAGGCCCCCCAAAATGACTGACCTTTGACCTTTCAAAACAAACTGTCTGAAAAGGGATTGACAACTTGGCAATTAGAAAAGTGAAATGACTAACATCATTTTCAAATTTTCAAGTATTTGGTTTCATGTAACATATAGAAGGACTTCATGTCGTACTGCAGACTTACACAATTATATTTGAAACATATTTATAACATTCCATCTATGGATTTGGAAAATTACAAACAGGCAATTTCCTCAGTTTACACATTTTACAAATAATAAGATGACCAAGTTGCCAACCACTTGCTGAGACTATTGAACTAGAATGCAAAGTATCTGCATGCAGTATCTGTTAGCTATTATATTAGTAAAATTTCATTCTTATTTAAGTGAAATTTCATCTTGAGACCTCAGTTCTACGCAAACAGTATAATGAGTTGTCACACCTGACCTGTAGGCATATTTCTGTCATTTTTATAGCTCAGTTTCAAGTCGCCAGCGGCAACCATAATAAAAATGTTATATCGCTCTCTTGGAACAGCTGTTCTGAATTATGTGCTCTCTCCTTTTGCCCCAAGCAAACTTAAAATTTCCCTGAAAATCTCTTTGGTTGTTTGGAATTTGGATGCACGGTAGCACATATGAAGTCTACAAGACTTGTTTTTCAGAGTCTTGCCTTGTTCAAAATGACATTAACATTCTTAGAAATGTTACAACATCAATTCATTAGTCTCTGCTTAACAAGTATCTAGGGAACATGGCCTCTAAATAATCAGCACAAATTGAATTCTCTTGGAGCCATGGTTTGTGATGTCTGATAAAGAAGACGCTAGAATCCCTGGGTGATTGTGAATACTAACATACATTGACAATTTATGGCATCTGCATTTTGGGAATATGATTATGCATAATGAAGGCCACAACACGTTAAGGGCAGAGTATGCTCTGTGAGATAAAGTCAGATAATATGATGATACAATTCAGGGTAATATCAAATTATATTATGACACACACACAGTCACAGTGGCCTTATCTTTTTGAGATGAGTACAAAAACGCTATTGACTTCTTTACATGTGTTATCTATCACAGTAAAGCACACCACATCTGTTGCCAAAAATCTTCAAAATTTTATAGAAACATACATTTTTCATATTTCCAGGTAATTTTAGAGTTCTTTTCCAAGAATTTTTTCATTTCATTGATAACATCATGCTAAAACATTTCCTGAAATATTCATAAGTTAATGACAAGGGTCAAGGCGAAGGCAAAGAGTAGCAGTAATAGTGTTTTTTTGTTCTCTTTGGTGATGCGCGATATTCACGTAATTTTATTACACATTCAAAGGAAATGATTATGCTATTCACTCATGTCCTAGTCAGAACTCCAAAAGGCCACTTTTGAAATGTATGCTGGGAAAAAGCAGACTTGTATTTACTGAATAGACCTTTTCCTGGTTATCCCATAATGCATTGCTGTGGATGTATCAAACACCGTATATATACACTCAGAATAAGAAAACTGATTTTGTGTTGTACAAAGGATTATTATACAAAAATGACACAAATTTGCCATGGCCAAAAAATGTCCCGTGTAGTTGTATCCATCGGCAACGAAAATATTAGTTCAGGGAGCAACCTGCCATAGTCACATAGTGTTCTACGGGTAACATACCCTGCGTATACCCCACAGCTGAAAAGTTCTAAGAGTAACTTACGCTTTTCTGTACCCTAGCGCACACTGCATCATGGAACCGGTAAAAGAACTATTGAGTCTCCACACGTCTAGAACTAAAATACTTGAGATTTTTCCCCTAGTCATTTCTGAACAGCAATCTGCACAACTTCCTTTTCACCTGTGACACTATTAACAAGTTGTTTGAACATGTTTCAGTAATAGCTGACAATAAAAATTTTAAGTTGATTTTATGCATCGCCAAATCCTCATATACCAGACTCGTTTCGATGTACATAAAGATGCAATTCACAAATCCTTGAAACACTTTAAGTTTCAATATGACTAGCTTGCTAACATACATTTTATCTGTCATAAATATTATGAGTTCTGTTAAGAGAACCGACATTCAAAATTTTGTGGTCATAAACCATGCATGAATTTACTCAAGAAGAAAAACCTTTTTTCTCTCAATCATGTCTCATGAATATTGGCCACTCCATAAGTGGAGTAAACATTTTTATACTTGTTCCCTTGTGTCAATTTATGACAAACTTATTCGGAATTTGCAGGAAACGTCTGCCGTACAGCTTGACTTTTTAATTGCCGTACTGCACTGTTATAGCTACACAGAATGTGATCAAAGAAACCTGCCATTACCTGGCAACTTAATGACTGATTTTAGGTTTGAGGTTGGGATTGAAGTTCTGGGATGATGGAATGCAAACTGTTGCTCAACAAAATATTTTTTGATAGAGAGACCTGTGTCTGAAGTTCTCCTCTCTTTCATCTTATTAACAAATTTCGGAATAAACCTACACTGCTTTGAAAATATTTTCACATGCAATGTTTCACTAAAAGGTACAGCAGATCTTGGTGATTCTAATTTCAGATATTTCAAAAACCATTTCATTGTAATACCACTCATTACCGTAGGTCTTCAATAACAACTCTATTGACTTCATGTATCGATTTTTCATTGCCACAATTATGTATATCATACCAAAATTGAAATTAGATATTTACTCCACAAATAATGTAACAATAATGAAAATTGGTGTTTTTCAACTTTTCACACATACATGTATGTATATGTATATTGCATAGATCAGTTTCTACAGAAATCAATAACCACTCCACATTAATAGTACCTAGCCACCATCAATAAATAAGCTCTTGTACATCGATAAAAATGAGCCTTTATCAATAATGATCCACATATATGGCATCAATATCAATAATAGGAGGCCAATATCAATAATCTCTAACCAGTATTGATGACTGAATTGCAGCAAATAACATCACTCTGTCTACAGCTTCCAATTTCACTTCAGTGACTAGTACAAATCTTGGTTAAAATCAGAGATTTACATGTGTACTTGATGAAAATTTCTTGTTGTACAAAATGCTTGTGGCAAAAATGTGAAAGTGACAGTATAAAATTCTTGATTGCAGGAAGAAGTAAACATTGTCACAAAATAAAGTGTCTGGAAAATTTAATTATGTTGGGCTGATTAAATATTGCATATATTTAGAAAGTCTACATTCAATTATTGCAAAAAATCTAAGCTGACATTGGACCAACTTTAAAGCTGCATAGCTTTATAATGGACTGGTGAATATTTCCTTTTTCCGATGGTTTCACCTCGAGGAATAACCAAGGCTTTATTTTTGTGATAATTAATACCGGTACCAGGTTGACAAAGTTGCTATCTTACAAAATTTGTCACGCTTTTATGATGTCAGAAAACTTTCAAAATATTAACCCAACCCACAGATGCGTGAATTTAAATGACAAATTCCAGAAACCTGATTGGTTATTGCCATGGAAATTAACCAGTGTCAAAGGTCATGACATTCAAAACTATCATGAAACTAATGATGCATCAAATACACTTGAATTCTGTTGAATGTTACAGACCGTTGTAATTGCTAACTCTATCAATTACATCACCAAACTTTGAAACTCTTCATCACTCAAAAGTAGAATTAATTTCCGGTCTAATAAAACAAATGATTTATGCCTCCCGTACAGGTAAAAAGAACACCATGTGACATGCCACTTTCAGAATGCAACATCTCATTACAGACTACAGAAATTAAAAAAAGGTTTCTTTGATGTCATCTGTAACAGTAATTGATTGATTGCTATCAGAATGTCAGGGATTTTCATGTGGCAGATTAATTACAATGACTTAAATATCCTACTTTTCTCTCTGTTTAAAACCCCAGGGAATAAGAGTACATAATTGGTATCTGAATCTTTTAAAGTTAAGCAGTCATTCAGTTACTGAATCAAAGTGATAAATTAACATTAATTGACTGTAAAGTTTTTTATCTTTTCTCTACCTGTGAATGATGTAGCACTATCGACTTAAAGTACTGCCTTCAGTCAGCATTTGAGAAACATAATTTATTGAAACAAGAAAAAAAACTGTGTTGTTTTGATTTTTTTTAATATCCATGACTTTGTAAGGGAAGACATTCATCTGTAGACGAGATGTGTTTTTGGATGAAACAGACAAGACGGCTGTGATGTGTTCGGAGTTCAGAGTTGACACTCAGTAAAAGTTAATCACTGCCAATTCTGTGCCGGGATATAACATTGCAATGTTTTGAGCAGTTACAACAATATTTCTGAATTGTGATGGCTTGCTTGCTCTTATTATCTAACTCTTTACAAACTTATGCATGACACGTATAGGTTTCTGCCAGGTTTTCATGAAAGGGGTTACTAGTTCCCTTTTCCTACGCTGTGAAGACATGCTGACCAACTGCATATTTATAACTAAATCATCAACAAACAGCATACATCATTTGACTAAACCAGCAGCTGAAATTTTGGCAAAATATTTGATATCCAGAGTTTCTTCTGTTCATGTCAATATTCACAGAGCTCTTTGTTTACAAAGTAAGCCATCATGAACCCAAGGACAACAAAACTACAAGCTCTCCTGAATTCAAATTTTCCCTAATCTTCATTTCATGGACAGTTGCATGACAAGACTATTCCCTTGGCTGATCACAATGCCTGGATAAATCTTGTGTAAGTAGTTATCCGTGGAATTTTCCGGCAATCTAACTCCTTATGAGACGACAAATCCATGTGTGATGAACATCAAGCTGAAATGGAACAAGTTTCCCGGTAACCCCACCTGACAACCACTTCCTTGAAGTTAAATCAAAGCACCATCCATTCCTGTCTAACGTCATTTCAAATATGTCAATTTCCTTTTCGACAATCTATCATATCTTATGTATTTGTGGTATCTTTGATGATCTGACTTTGTGACGACCAGTTCCTATTAATAAGACATTCCGATTCATCTACCATGACATCACTGGCAAGTCTTCAGCAGATAGGAAATGTTTGAAATTAATTTCAGGACAAATTATTCTCCCGGTGAACAAAGACTTTGATGATCTCCGATAACAATCTGGGGAAACTATTCCCTTCAGATTTATGACATCATTACAAGTTTCCTTGTGGATTAACTTCAAAACTCACTTCACCCAGATTCCAAATAGAAATCTTATCGCATCACAATTGGATCTCTCTAAAAAGGTATCACCTTCATGCATAAAAACAAATTTGTAGAGTCTCTCTATACATCTCTGACATTCTTATTACAGAAGTATGACTTTATTGATTTGCGTTATAAGCAAATACAACAAAACAGTGGTAATCAAAGTGAGCTCACAATCCTTTTGGCAGTGCTAGCAGTTAAAGTCTATGTGGTATGATGTTATCGATATAAGAGACAGCACTCATGAACGTGGATTTCAGAATTATCTTTTTCAAACATACATTTTTGTTAAGAACATCACCATGGTGATCACCATGGTGACATTGATAGGCTGCTCTAAATCTCAATTCAGTTTGGATTTCAAAGTGTCATAACTTAAACCATATCGCTTTTTGGTAAAAACACAATCATGAACAGGAAATATAAATTTGTGTAAAAACCTGAATTTTTAATAGTGAACTGAAATAAAACACTGATATATCCATTATTTTCCAGTTGCAATGTCAATTCAAGTGTCAAGATAATGCATGACATGTGACGTCAATATTAATAACTGACAGACTTCAAAACATCTTGAGACTTCATATTGACAAGTTAGATGAGCTGTACGAGAAAAACTGGCAGCAAATTCAAGGAATTTATGAAATTATTCATCAAAATATATCATTACTGTCTCTGCATGTACGTTTGTAATCAGAGTAAAAACATTATCAGTATACACCTATTTCAGAACTCTCTCAGAGTCACCAAAACTGACTATCACTACACCAGAGTTCATCTTAATCTAGGAAATGCATTATTTATTTGATATTAAAAATACAAGGCAAAGCTACCTTATCATGGAGAACTACTCACTTATGAAATGTTTCTATTGAAAATTTGCAAATCTACACAAAAACCAATGTTTTTACTTATACTGAGTTTGTTTCTCACTCCCGGGCTATCAAAGTCCAAATGCAAATTTGTATTTCAATCATGCTACTTTTCAATTTGATGATGTATTCTGTCAGCAATTTTCAACCGCATCATTTGAGAACAAGAATCAAGTAGAGCACAGATAGGCACTTTTGTGTGAATTTAAATAATATTCCTACTCAATGACAGAAGGTACAATATCAAATAAAACATATTAAAAGGGTTCAATTCAAAGCTTAAAGAGTTGAGAAATCCTGTTTGTCCAGATTTTATAAGGGCTTTACTAGCACTGCAACTTTTTCAAAGTTTTAACTTTAATCCTGGGTTTAAATCGAAATTCAAATCACTTGAAGGATCGTACAAAACATATTACATTACTCGGTGAATTGAATACCTATATATGTGAGGGCTTCATCCTTCTCTTAAATAACAATATCACATACTATACACACAGCTTCCTGACACTCTAGTACACAAATCCAACATCCCTTATGACTCTTCCAACGGTAATTACAACACGGTGTTAAGATTTTGAGTGAACATTGAAAGAAGTCACTGGGAAATCTACCAGAAGTAAGCAGTTTAAGACCACTTTTGTCCAGCTCTCAAACGGATCTTTTAGTTCCATAGGGAAAACAGAAAGCAAAGCAATCTACTGATTCCAGTATTTCTGACGCGGGGAAAACTCTTTAATTGAAGATTTGTAGTGATCTTTGGTGATTTAAGACTTAAAAGTGCTGAGTACATGATCAGTAGGGTTTTCACCACAATTCAAGAAATAATGAATAGCATGGACTTAATTTCCATGGCAACTGAAAGAGTCTTTTTCGATAATATCCTAACATGTTAACTCAACCACGGAGCAATTTGTTGTCAGAACTATCATACTGCAAATGAAATCCGGGAGAAATTCAACAGCGAGTCAATCCAACAAGGACAAAAGTCAGCTGTGATGATGGTGGGGTCTGTGACACAGAATTAAACTATAAGTTATGGGAACAAGATTTACATTGAATAAATGAAATTGGTGACGACTTTCACATTCATATTCCCAGAACGATAAATATCGTCATAAGTGTTAGCACTGAGAACCTCTATGCAGACATAGATTTAACTGAAACATTACATCTGATCAAACTAATGTGAAATCTGGAAAGATTATAGTAGACACAGCATGATGAAAACTTTGGGATTTGAAGGAGTGATATAGCTTCAATAGATTTGATTTACTATAGAATTGAGTTACAATACTGAGCGCCATTGCAATATTGATGGTATCAAACTTTGCTGCTTGCCCTGAGCAAAGACACAGTTATGAAGAACTTCAAAATAATTCAGTAAATTTAGTGACTTGATGTATGACGCTTTCTATTAAATGTGTTTTGGGCTGTAATCAGTTTTAAGGAAGTTTAATACAACAATTTTTCTAGTTTAGCATTTTGTGGTACAACATTATTTCTAATACTGGAATGGGTGATGTACCAAGTTGTACACTCATAGTAATCAATCCATAGATTTTTTCATGTACTCATAGCCTACTGTTGCTAAGCGAATTTCCATGGAAATGAAGGTAAGAATGTAGTTGTTGTGCATCTATTTCAATGACGAGTATCTATGAAAACCTAATTTTGATACAAGGAGAAAGAGCCCAATCTTTAACATGAACTTTTCTCACATAAAAAGTTTAACCAGCAGTGGATGCCCTAATTTGCCGTGACTCTGGAATTTTAGTTCCTGGTGATTTGTGATTGGGTATTTGACTCTTCATGATTTGTGATTGGGTATTTGATACTCTGCATGATTTGTGATTGGGTATTTCATAATCTTAATTATTTGTGATTGGCTGGTTTGCTTTCATGAAGACAAATCATTGGATAAAATATAAAGTAGTCCATAAAAACACAGAGAAAGTTATAGTACTGACACTTTGTGCAAGCAAAGCAGACATCAATCAATGGTAACAGCTGGTATCAATCACTCCAACGGAGTGAATTGGTACCTTTAGAATTCATATATCTTTTGGGTCCTTTTCTCGATTTCAATTTATCTTCACAGAAATCAAATCTGAACAGATTTAACAGTCAAGCATGGCGTCAGTTGTCGTCAAATGTATGAAGCAGAAAATTGATATTGAATGTTTACGTCTGATAGAAGAACTTGTCTGTAGCATAACATTATGATTTTTGAAAAATCATAGGTGGAATGATTTTGTGGCAGATGGAGATTGTCGTGAAATTTTCAATTACCGTATTGCTGATGTATTTTCTTCAAAACCATCAATCTATAATGGATTCACAACCCTGTACATATCAAATGCACCTTAGCAACACCCTACCACAAGAAAATATTGCTCATCCTGATAGCAATAGTGTTTCAGCAAAAAAAAAAATTATTTTCATGATCAAATTTTTATGATATCATAAAAACTGTGTCAGAAATATATGCTGATGTAGGGACATTGTTCAGGTAAAATTGATTCTAGAATGAGTTGTGAGTGACATTTATGAGAATACCATATTTTGTGAGACAGGAAGAAAGAATGGGGAAGGTACTGCGTCTGACTTTCAAATTTAATTAGTTGACCTTTTTCTCACATAAAATCTGACATTTTTCATTTTCTCCTGTAATATATTACAGCACTGGTCTACTGTTATTACCAGGTCTGGCTGAAATGTTGAGTATAAAACAGAGGTGTGTAGCTGCATATTTTCTCTGTTTTATTATATACAGTCCTTAAATTTCCTAATACCCAGGTTTTTTGAGGCCCAGGGAAGCCCAAATCTCTAACAGCAGATCCTAGAAATGAAAAGATACATTCAAAATTTTTTTGACAATCTTTCTTGCATTACAGAGTACTTGAATAAAGGGTGAAGCACATTCTGTGTATGTCCTATGACACTATGACAATTGATGGGTTGTCTCGATCTCATACAGAGATGTTTATCACATCAATGCTTTCACTACTGAAGGTTCTCTTGTTTATATGAAATCAGTTGTACCTATTCAGCACATCATGAAAGGGCAAATAATGTAAATTCTGTACACAGAGAGAATCAAGAAGTGCAGGAGAAATAAATATTGGTTAAATAATTTGAAAATGGGGAATATAGGAAAGTGTCTTGTTGGGCTGTCTACATGTCAGTTTGACAACAATGAGTTTGTCACATCACTGTAGTCATGAATCAACCTGATTGTTTCTGATAGTTGCAAAATGTCAAATACGGCTGTCAAAGCAATCGATCATACAAACAGTGAATTGAAATCACTGTGTTCATCCATAACCAATGACAAGTAATTCAACAATATGAGGAAAATCCATCTTGTCATCATATCGACGCTTGTCAAACGACATAGTGTCACATCATTTAGAAAGATTTTCATAGCACATGACATTAGCATTACTGATGAAGTGAATTGTACACAGGCAAATACATCCCCTATGTGTACACACACACACACACACCCTATGTGTACACACACACACACACACACACACACACACACACACACACACACACACACACACACACACACACACACACAATTGGGACAAAACACATTATCAATGCAAACCGACACTCAATACATACAAGACTTTGCACATCACGTATGATATTACACATAATTTGCACTCAACCCTTTCTCTTTTAATACACTGCAAAATACTCCATACAGTTCATCGATATCCAGTCACCAAACCAACAAACTTTTGTCACCCTACCTTTAGCTTATCTTCTTGCTCTGAAAACTTCTCAAAGTTTCCACGTGTCAGTTCTGGAGAGTCCAGATCCCTTTGTAAGGCTGCCAATCTGTCCAGTAATCTTTGCACCTCCTCAACAAACACAGTCGGATCATTGGTATACTCAACTGTCAAGCCGTATAAAGTCCTATAGGTGGTCTTTATCACTGTCTTCACAACTTCCCTGGCAACAATTTCCTCCGGAAGTTCTTCCTTCTGCTCTTCTTCCTCAGCAGTCACTGGTTCTTCTAATACTGGTTTCCTGAACTGATGGAATTGCGTTTCTATATTCCCAAATTTTGTATTGAGTTGCAGAAGTGCTGGTTCCACTATTGGAGTAGCACCACTTTCTTTCAGTTCCTCAGCACTGACCTTCAGCTCTTCAATCTCCAGCTGGCGTTCTGCAATTTCCCTCTGCAGCTCCTGTGAAACCAACAGCGCCCTCTAAGTTAGTAACATGCCAGTTATTGGAAAGGATACATTTCAGGAGACAATAAATGTCAGTTGTCTAATATGAAAATTCTTGAAAATGTCAGGTTGAACGTTTCACCTCAGTAATTAAAATACCTTCGATCCTTCACTGCTGAATTAGATCCTATGAGACCGTCAACATTTTTTCCGGGCTAAATGGAATTTCATTAGTTTTTGTTGTATTATGTCCTCATACTTCTTTGTCTATTGGCCACAGATGTAATCTTCAAAATCTGACGGTTTTCAATCAGACCTGCATGACTGACTGGTATACTACCATCAAAACATAACTTTTGATGCAGAAA